>NW_025110974.1:600000-1144844 GCF_015476425.1 Leptopilina heterotoma
ATAATTAAAAACAATAATAAAAAATAATATTAATAATAAATTATTATCAACATTATTTTTTCTATTATTACTATAATTTTACACAAAAATATTACCACTTGCGAGAAAACAAAAAGCAAAGAAAAAAGAAATTATTATTATTATTATTGTTACCTATTATTATTATTATTATTATATTTTAATATTATTATTAGTTAATAAAATAATAGTTAACAATAATTAATAAATAAATATAACAAAATTACAAAACAAAATATAATAATAATAATAATAATACTATTATTATTATTATTATTATTATTTTTTTTTTTTTTAATTCACGGGGGTTTTGAAATATTTTGAAACTAAAATATAAACTTTTGAAAAATCTTGAAAATGGAATTTGTCCCCAGAAAAACAGAAAGTTAAAGTAATGTCTGTGAGTGTGTCTATAAATATGTAAGGTCGATCCCTAAATTTTTCAAGACCCTCAGGTAGCTGTGACTAAATCTTGTTCTCTTTTATTAAAATTATCCTTTGTTCGGCAATTTAAAGAAAAAAAAGAAGAAGAAGAAAAGAATCAAAAATCTCCTCTGATTTACGATTTAAAAGAAAAACAAAATTTTCTGCTTTCAATTAATATGCAAATTTTTTTTGAAAATTACTTTTCTGAAATAATTTTCCCTTCATATTGGAAAATTTCTTGAAAAAGAGTAAAATGAAAAAAAGAATTTGTCAAGTTTCCTAACGCAATTTTTACTATTAAATTATTTTTTAGTTGTTTATTTTTTTCCATTTTTTTATAAATAAATTTTTTTAAACTAAAATAATAAAGAATTATTAATAATTAATTTTTATATGTAAAGACAATTTTTTACGCAAACTTTTAACACTTTTCTCTATACAAAGAAGAAAATGACTGAATTAAATATATAAATATTATTAAAATTAGATAAAATAAAAAATAAATTGTTTTGTACAAATAGAAAAATATTGCAAAAAACACAAATTAAAGAATTAGATTATTTATTGTTTAATAAAAAAATAGCAGTAAAAAAAAAGATTCAATGAATGATTATATTAAAAGTGTAGAAAAATAAATATTTACTTGAAAAAGAACTGTAAAGTGAAAAAGAAATTGAAAATTTAATTTTTTTTTGCAATAAAATAAATAAATAAATGAATTCAAATAAAAAATTGCGAAAAAATTAAATAAAGTGGTAGAATAAAGTGATTATATAATGAACGTCAAAATTAACTACTTTCAATAGACGACAAAATAAAATTAATCGTTTTTTCGACGTGTGCGTTGGTGGAAAAGGAAAAAAAATGAATAGAAAAAAATCACACTACAATATTGACTGACATATTTCAACCAAGGGAAAATGAAAATTCTCTCCTCGAACGAAAATCGAATGAGACAGATTTTAACCAGTTTTCAATTTTTTTTTTAAATTTAATTTCATCTCTGTGCGAATTTTTTTCTTTTTGGTCAATTTTTATTTTTGTCATAATTTTTTTCTTTGGTACAATTCTTTTTTCATATATTTTTCTTGTTCACTTTTTGTTTTGATTGGCAATTTATTGGTGGACTTTTTATTTTTGGTACAATTTTTTTTTTGACAATTATTCTTTTGGTACAATTTTTTGAACAATTTCCATTTCAGTACATTTTTTTTGTATAACTTTCTATTTAGTACAATTTTTTTTAAATTTTTGTTCAATTTTTCATGTCGAACATCTTTTTGGTACAATTTTCAATTTTTACAATTTTTTTATGGTACAATTTACTCTTTGGTGGAATTTTTTTGGAAAAAATGATTTTTTAAATCAATTTTCTTTGAAATAATTTTTTTTATACAATTTTCTTTTTGGTACTATTTTTTTATTCAATTTTCTTCTTGGCACGATTTTTTGGTTTAATTTTCATTTTAGTGGAACACTTTGGTCCAATATTTTTTCTTGTTACAACCTTTTGGTCCAATTTTCTTTGAGAAACATTCTTTTGGTACAATTTTCTTTTTTGACATAATATTTGGTCAAATTTTCTTTAAGGAACCTCTGTTGATCTAATTTTCTTTTTGGTTCTATTTTCATTATGGTACAATTTTTAGGTCCAATTTTCTATTTGGTACAATTGTTTGGTCCAATTTTCTTTTTGGCACAACTTTTTGGTTTTTTTTTCTATAAGGAACTTTTTTGTCCAATTTTCTTTATGGTACAATTTCTTTTGGTACAACTTTTTGTTCCAATTTTTATTGAAAAACAGTTTTTTGGTACAATTTTTTTAAGGAACTTTTCTTGCTCTAATTCTCTTTTTGGTTCAATTTTTTTAATGGTACAATTTATTTTGGCTAATTTTCTTTTTGGTACAATTTTTTCGTCTAATTTTCTTTTTGGTACAATTTTTTTGTCAAATTTTCTTTTTGGTACAAATTTTTGGTTCAATTTTTTTACGGAACTTTTTTGGTTTAATTTTCTTTATGGTACAATGTTTTGATCCAAGTTTTTTTGAGAAAAATTCTGTTGAAAAAATAAAATTTCTTGAAAAGAGAAAAATTCTTTTAAGTACAATTTTTGGTCCAGTATTTTTAAAGGAACTTTTTTTGGTCGAATTTTCTTTAAGGTTAAATTTTTTTATGGTATAATTTTTTGGTCCAATTTTTTTTTTGGTACAACTTTTTGGTCCAATTCTTTTGTTGGCACATATATTTGGTTCAATTTTCTTTATGGTACATTTTTTGATCCAATTTTCTTTGAGAGAAATTCTTTTGGTAAAATTTTCTTTAAGGAACTTTTCTTGGTATAATTTTCTTTTAGGTTCAATTTTCTTTTTGACACAAATTTTTTGGTTCAATTTTTTTGGTACAATTTTCCGGTTCAATTTTTTTTGGTTTAAATTTCTTTTTGGAGATCCAATTTTTTTATTACATTTTTTGGTCTAGTTTTCTTTCTGGTCCAATTTTCTTCTGGCACGCAATTTTTTTTGGTCCCTTTTTTCATTTAGTACAATTTTTTTCTGGAGGTAATTTTTTTTCTCTCGAAACTAGGGAATAAGTTGTGATTTCATTTATCGATCGAGAGTGACGACGTGCTTTGCAGTGGGAGAAATCTTTATCAAGTGAAGCTCGTGCATTACAATTGGTCGTATGCTAATAAATTCTGCGTTTCAAGTGAGATCGTCCACGACTACTCGAATCGAATCATCAATAGTTCTGATTGTAATTAACAACACGTGCGTTTTATTCGATTCACTGAATCGTGAGAAACTCGAGAACCTTCGCGTATGCATTGCAAATTAGTTCTCAATAATACCCTCACGTTTTATGAATAAAAAAAAATAAAAAATAAAAATTGTACATAATAATCTGTACACTGTCAAGTCTTTTGTAAAGTTAAAATTGAGATTAAATTTACACGCTTAATTAACATTTTATATTTAGACTAGACGTGGAATAATGTTGAATAATTGACTTAAGTCAATAATATTCCAATAGCGAGAATTTAGTGAAAAAAACAGAATTAACTTCTTTATTCCTTATTCTTTATAATTAACTTCTATATAATAAAGAGAATTAATACAAATTAACATTTAAAAAAAAATTGACACCGATTATCTTTTTCAATAAATAATAAAAAAATAATAAAGAAAATAAAAAAAAAAATTTTTTTTCCAAATTAAATTATTTGTATATTCTAATTTAAAATTACGCTTCCAATTTTGTATAATTTTGTATGCTGATTTTAGTTTTTCAATAACAATTCACAAAAAATTAGAATTATCGGCGAAAATCGCAAATAACCCCAAAGCATTCCATTAATTCACGATTTTCTCAAAAAATTATTACAATATTCAAAAATAATGTATACAAAAAATATGCAGTTTGGTGTGATTTTCACAATCCTGCATTAAAATTTTGGATATGTTTAGTAACTACCGATATATTCGCAAAAAACCGTATTTTTGGGGGTTAATCTTGATTTTCTCCCAATCTATTTAAAAGATTGTATTATTAAACTCAGAATTTTATATAATGATAGTACCTCTTCAAGACGGTTCATTTAAAATTAATTACAAAATAATAATAATTGAGAAAATTGCAAAAAACCACATTTTTTTGGAGTTAATGTTGATTTTCTTCAATTATATTCAAAAAATCTTGTCCTTAAACTCAGAATTTTATATAATGAAAAATAATAAAAAAATACTATTTATAGTTTTTTTTTCTTGAAATAGCAGTTTAAAATTTCTTTTTTAAAAAGAAATGAATTGTATTCTTTTAAAAAAAAAGAAAAGAGTTATGAAATATTTTTACATTAAAGGAAGTTGCCAACGAAATTTCATTTTCTCAACCACAATGAGGGCAACCAGAAAGGCAGGAAAAAAAGATTTTTATTACTTTTCAACTTTTATCACATTTTCTTTGTTTTAATAGATCTTGCAGCTCTTGGAACGACCCTCTTCGTTAGGTTAACAAAATACCCGTAGGAGCGTACTTTGGAGGTGAATTGTCGACCACGGGACTTCCACTGGAATATTCATTTACGCTCTCACCCTGTCCCTGGATCTGTGAGCTTATTTCACTCACTCTCTCCCCCCTCCCCTCTTCTCTTTACCCCTTTTACCCCTTCACCATGCCCCTTAAACTTATATTTCCTTTCTCGACCTCTTTCTCTATTTTCTCGATGCTAATGAGCTTCGTGGCTATTTGAGGATAAGTTACCTGTTTTCTAACTTGTCTCTCGGGGTTTCATTCGTAACTTGAGGCAACCTTGTTTCTAGTCATGGTTTATGAGGGCAGAAAATATACGTCAGAGAACGTAATTGACGTATTTTAACACTCTGAATTCTATTATGGTTAAAATATACAATTCCAAATTTTTAACAACTTTTAGACAAAACTTTTATCAAAATTTTTATTATTTTCTACAATTATTTTCTTAATTTAAAAAAAAAATTTATTCGATTTCAAATACATTTAAAAGAAAATATTACAAATTTTGCTTAAAATATACTTTTCTTACGATATACTAATACTTTACCTTTCAAAAAAATTACCAAAATACCAAATTTTACGGTATTTTTAAAAATTTTTTACACAAAAATCCCAAAGTGAATGATTTTAAATTTACTTTTCCAGAGGGAATACAAAATTAAGTAAATTTTGTTAGTGAAAATAAAGATGAATTTTATTTTATAGGAGAAAATCGTAAAAAACCGGATAAAAATACGGTATTTTGGGGTTATGTCGACAATTTTGAAATTTTTAAAAAAATTTACTAAACAAAACTGTAGATTTCATTGAAATACACATTTTTTGTATTTACAATTTTTCTGTGAAATTAAATGTTTTTGTGATAATCGCAAATTACGTATTTTTATGGGGGTTAAATAGGATTTTTGGACTGATTTTCTTAATTTCAAAAAAATTTTATAATAGAATTTTAAAATATTTAAAAAATCTCTTTGAAATGTACATTTTTTTATATACCAATACTTTACCTCTTGAGAAAATTGTCAAAAAACAAAATTTTACATTATTTTTTTGAAATTTAGACTTAAAAATCAAAAAATTAAATTTTTTTTAATTTACTATTTCAAAGATATTACAAAATTGTTTATATTTTAATAATAAAATTGCAAATTAATGTAATTTCATTGGAGAAAATCGTGAAAAACCAGATAAAAATCCGGTTTCTTAGGATTATTTCAAAAATTTTGAAAATTTTTTGAAAAATTTACTAGACGAAAATATACATTTTATTGAAATACACATTTTTTGTAGACACAATTTTTATGTGAAATCAAATGTTCTTGTGATAATCGCAATTTACGTATTTTTATGGGGTTAATTACGATTTTTGGACTGATTTTCTTAATTTTCACAAACTTTATAATAGATTTTCAAAATATTATATAAATCTCTTTAAAATGTACATTTTATCTGTAAACATTTACTTAATTACTTTAGAAAATTGCTAAAAAACAAAATTTTACGGCGCTTTTAGAAATTTTAACGTAAAAATACCAAGAACTAAATACTTTTGAATTTACTATTTTAAAGGGATTACAAAACTGCTACTATTTTAGTAGCATAAATGCAAATGGATTTAATTTTTAAAGGAAAAAATCGTGAAAAGCCGGATAAAAATCCGGTTTTTTAGGATTATTTCGACAAATTTGAAAAATTAAAAGAAATGTACACGACCAAAAATGGAGATTTCATTTAAATACAGCTTTTTTCACTTTACAATTTTCATGTAGAATCAAATGTTTTTTTGATAATTGAAAATTACAGATTTGTATGGGGTAAATTAGGATTTTTGGACTGATTTTCTTAATTTCAAAAAATTTCTAATAGATTTTTAAAGCATTTTAAATATCTCTTTGAAATGTATACTGTATCTATATACTAATGCTTCAGCTTTAGACAGAATTGACCAAAAAGAAAATTTTACACTATTTTTTGAAATTTTGATGTAAAAAGACCGAAATTTTGATAGTGAAAATGTAGGTGAATTTTATTTTAAAGGCGAAAATCGTCAAAAACCGGATAAAAATCCGGTTTCTTGAGATCATTTCTCTAGTTACTAAATATTACCAAAAAATTATCATAAAAAACTGTAAATATCAACCAAATACACATTTTTCTTGTATACAATTGTGTCATAAAGTAAAAAACATTTCTTAAAAATTGAAAATTCACGATTATTCCCAGGTTTTTTGAGATTTTCACAATTATTTTTATTTTTAAACAAATTTTAAATACACCATCTTGAAAAGGAACTGCAAATATATAAAATTCTGTATATAATGCCCAGATTTTTTAAATATAATGAAAGAAAATCAACATTAACCCCCCAAAAATACGATTTTTTGCGATTTTCACGATTATTTTTATTTTTAAACAAATTGTAAATATTCCACCTTGAAAAGGAACTGCAAATATATAAAATTCTGTTTATAATGCCCAGATTTTTTAAATACAATGGAAGAAAATCATCATTAACCCCCAAAACTTACGATTTTTCATGATTTTCACGATTGTTTTTATTTTTAGACAAATTGTAAATATTCCATCTTGAAAATAAACTGCAAATATAATTATAAAATTCTGTTTATAATGCCCAGATTTTTTAAATATAATGGAAGAAAATCAACTCTTACCCCCAAAGAATACGGTTTTTTTGCTATTTTCAAGATTATTTTTATTTTTAAACAAACTTTAAATTAACCAGTTAGAAAGACTATTAAAATAATGTAAAATTCTGTATTTTAAGTCCACGCTGTTTAAATATATTAGGCAAAATTCGAAATTAACCCCAAAAATTCCTGGGTTTTTTTCGATTATTTACGAATTTTGGGGAATTTTACCAAATAATTTATAGCAGAAAACTGTTAATCTTATCGAAATACATATTTTACTCGTATATTATTTTTTATTTCAATGAACAACTTTACAAAAAACGTGATTCAAGCCTTTTTTCAATAGTTTTTTCGAATTTTACTAATGATACAATTTTTAATGTAAATCTACAAAGCACTATTTTATTCAGCACATCAAATTACGTAATATTTGATAAGATAAGTAAAAATTAATTTTATTCTAATAAGAATAAAATTTTTCACGATTTTTCTAAGAAAATCGTGAATAACCCTATTAAAATCCGGTTTTTGAATATTATTTGCAATATTAATTGTAAATAGATAAATTTTTTACATACAATTTATACATCTCATTGAAATACATTTCTTTCGTATAGAACAAATTTTAATAGTATGAACTCTCTCTGAGAAAATCGAATTTTAAGAAATTTTTCCCTGTCTATTTAACCATTTTTTAGGATTTATTTCTCAAAATGTCGAAAGAAAAATATTTTTTTTTAGAAAATTATAAAAATTGTCAATGGGACGGGGAGGGGGTGGGAGGTTTGGTAGTAAAACAAAAAATATAGAGGGGATGGTCAGTAATTGCGTGTCGTCGTGTTTGGATGACAATATTTACACTGTAATCTAACAAGCATGTTTACTTTGTCACATAATGCAACGTCGACAAATTATACTCGTATATGTTTATGTTTCATTCTCAACTATTTTATTAGTTTTACTTTCTCACTTTACAATTTTTTTTATTTTTTTAAAAGTTTTTTTATTGATTTTACTACTCTGCAATCTGCACTGTGACATTAGTGCGATAATTTTTTTCCTAGAGAGAAATTTTTTCGTTAAATAATAAAAGAAATTTTATTTTCAATTAAATTTTTAATATTTTTGAAATTGAACGTTTGAATGTTTTATTTTTTTTGTAAAAAAGTTTTTAGTTACAAAAAGAATTGTTTTTGTACAAAAAAAAATTGTTTTAGTACGAAAATTACAAAAGTTCACCTATAAATATCGTTTTTATTTTTAACAAAATTTTAATGTATTAGATTTTTTTTTACTAGATTTTCTTTTTTCCTAAAATTTCTCTCGTCAAAATTTATTGAAAAAGTAAATTTTATGAAATAAGTTTAAAGTTTATAAAACTTGTGTGCCGTTGACATTTGAAATTAGCAGTTGGCAGTGGACAATTTACGAAAATCGCTTTTTACCCGACTTAGAAAACAATTCTCTCTCTCTCTCTCTCTCTTATTCTCTGTGGGAGTTGACTCTCGATGGGATATAATAATAAGGCAGAACATTGCCGGCAATAAGGTGCAGGTTGGGAGTTTTCCATTTGCACTCAAGCACGTAGAAACGAACGTTGGAAAGGCGCGAATTTATTTGCCCTTCACTTGTCCTCGAATAAGGCAAAGAAAAAAAATAAGGGGGTAAACACTGAAGATGTATTTGCGTGTTGATCCAAAACTCGAGTTCTCATGAAATTGAATAAGAAATATTGTCGCTTATTTGTTGTCGAAGTTTAAAAAAAAAAAAAAAATTATTGTAAAAAATGCAAAAATTTTTGGAATTTTTCCGCCATATTGGATCCGCCATCTTGAATTTTGAAAATCTGTGAACGGATTTAGAATCAGTGACCTCGAAAACCCCCCGAGTGAATAGTTTTAAGCAAATTTGTTCAAATTTAAAAAAAGCTGACGCCATATTGGATCCGCCATTTTGAATTTTGAAAATCTGTGAACGGATTTAAAATCAGTGACCTCGAAAACCCCCCGAGTGAATAGTTTTAAGCAAATTCGTTCAAATTTAAAAAAAGCTGACGCTATATTGGATCCGCCATTTTGAATTTTGAAAATATGTTAATGGATTTGTAGAATTTTACAACAGATTTTCAAAATTTAAAATAGCGTCGCAGCTTTTTTTCTTTCTTTCTTTTTTCATAAATACACAAATTAAATAAATTACATTTTAGAAATTCATAATTCTGATCCAGTTTTTTTTATCTTTTTAAATTTTTTATTATATATGTAATTTTTTTCTAATTCACTTTTTCCAAATTTTGTTCTATTAAATATAAACTTTTTTTTAGAAAAATTTTAATTTATTAAAATTAAAAATAGAAAAGTGGGAAGAACTAACTAATAATATTTCAATTAAATAATCATATTATAATAAATAAAATTTTGAGAATAATTTTAATTTAAATTATTAAAATTCGTTAATCGTTAATGAAGAGTAGAGACAGAAATGTGAATTTTAAATCAAAGCGAATTTTTTCTTTTGTCATTTATATTCAATATGATAATAACTGCAAACCCAGATAATTTAAAATTTGACTTGGGTCAGTTCACGTGAAACCCATCGCATATAAAATGTGTTGAATGTCAAATCAATAGTTGGAAATATGTTTCATATTAGCCCAATTTTATTTTCTCTTCTTTTCATATATGTATAGTGTATGATGTGTTAGAATCGTTGAAAAAAGTAAAACTTGCCATTTATTACTATAGAATATAAATGTATGTATATATATATATTCACATTCAGTAACCCAATGACGTATAGAGTATATACTTTTACCACCAATCAATGTAAACCACAATTTCCTTCTCTCTGCACCTACATTGCTCTTCATTCACCAAACATTGAAATTTGTCCCTATTTGACGTGTATTTCAACGAAAATTAGAAAAGAAGAAAATAAATTTCGTTTTTTTTTCTCTAAACTAAACTATCAACAAAATGATAAAAATTACTAATAATAATTTATCATTAAATACTTTTTATTGTTTGCAATTAAATTTAATCAAGTATTGTTATATTGTTTATTTGAGGCTTTAATTAGGATTTCAAACAAACTGGGTCAATTAAGTGTTGTTTATTTAGTCAAATCCCCAATGCTTGACCTCAAAATAGCCGTGCGGATAAATTCATATATATATGTATATACTAAAACTATATTACGCACTGACACTGCAATAAAGCTGAAAATATCGATTAAAAAAGATATCATTTTTATTTCTATTAATATAAATTGATTTTTAATTGTCCATCAGCGAATTAAAAAGGAATGATACATCGATTGAGGAAAAACGAATAATATAATTGCGTATCAATAGTAATGACGATAATTTCGATATTATCGAAAGTAACAACAATTAATATTATCAACACGAATATCGATAGTAATATTAATATTATCGATAGTAAGATTAATATTATTGATAGTAACATCGATATTATCCATAGTATAATCGATATAATCGATGGCAACATCAATATTAATATTATCGATAGTAACAGCGATGTTATCGAAAGTAATATTAATATTATCGACAGTAACATTGATATTAATATTATCGTTAGTATCATAGATATTAATATTATCGTCGATATCATCGATATTGATATTATCGTCGATATCATCGATATTATTGATAGTAACAGTAATATTATTGATAGTAACATTGATGTTATCGATAGTATCATTGATATTAATATTATCGTTAGTATCATCGATATTATCGATAGTAACATCGATGTTAATATTTTCGATAGTAACATTGATATTAATACTATCGATAGTAAAATGGATATTAATATTATCGTTAGTATTATCGATATTATGGATAGTAACATCGATGTTATAGGTAGTAATATTAATATTATTGATAGTAACATCGATATTATCCATAGGAACAGCGGTATTATCGATAGTAACAGCGATGTTATCAATAGTAACATTGATATTAATATTATCGATAGTAACATTGATATTAATATTGTCGATAGTAACATTGATATTAATATTATCGAAAGTAACATCGATATTAATATTATCGTTAGTATAATCGGTATTATCGATAGTAACATCGATGTTATCGATAGTAACATTTATATTATCGACAATAAAATTAATAGTATCGATAGTAACAGCGATATTATCGATAGTAATATTGGTTTTCGATATTAATATTATTGAGTGTAATCTCGATATTATTGATATTAATATTGATATTATCGATATTAATTTTATCGATATTAATTTTGATATTGTCGATATTAATATTGATATTAATTAATATTTTCGATAGTAATAGTAATAATTTTTGTTGATCTTACACCTAATATAGAGTATGTAAAATTAGAAAGTTGTGGAATAAAAAGGATAAAAACCAAAAATAAAAAAAAATGCTTTTAAATATTTCTATATATATATATATATATATATATATATATATATATATATATATATATATATATATATATATATTCATCATGCTACACATATAATTCAATTTTACTACCACGGTAAATAATATTTGCGATACGGTTATAAAGGACTAAAACGTGGGCGCAAGCAACATAAAACCTGCTTGGTCACTTCCGCAATGATTGAAGTCAATGATCGGTGAAAAATATTACACTGCAATAGATTGACGTTCTATTCATATTGTGAGTTTGAAACAAAAAAAAAGCAACTGACCATAATTTTTATTTATCTTCAATTTAATATAATTCCTATCAATATTAAACAATCGATATTTCGTTATTAAACTGTTGACATAATCGATAACGATTCATCTTATCGATAGAAGCTATTGTATCGATATTGAATAATAATAGAAAGGATTGTTAGTAACACTTGAGTCGTATCGATAGTAATCAGACTATTGTATCGATAGTGAATAATAATGAAAAGCGTCGATAGTATATAATCGAAATTATTGATAGTGAATAATCGAAAGTATCTTGTAAACAGTCGATTATATCGATAACAAATAATCGATAGTAAATAACCGAAAGTATTGATAGTAAATAATCGAAACTATCGAAAGAAAAGCTTCAATATTATCAATAGTAAAAAGTCGATTGTATCGATAATGAATAATTGATAGTATTGATAGTAAAATGTCTATTGTATCCATAGTTAAAAAAATTCGTTTGTATCGACAGTAAATAAGCAATATTATCGATAGTAAATAATCGAAATTATCGATATTTAAATTTAAATAGTGTTGGTAATAAAAAGTCAAACGTATCGAGATTGGATAATCGATATTATCGATAGTACAATTTAAATAGTATCGTTAATGAAAAATGAATAGTATCCATAGTAGATATTCGAAGGCATCGATATAGTAGTTAATAGTAATAGTAAATGTTTAATATTATCAATAGTTAACATTCGATTATATCGATAGTGAATAATCGATATTCGATTATTAGCGATATTAATATTATCAATAGTAACATCAATCGTATCGATGGTCGATAATCGAAGGTATCGATAGTACATAATGGAAGGTACCGATAGTAAAACTTTAATTGTATCGGTAGTAAACAGTCGATTGTATCAATAGTAAAAAAGTCGATGGTATCGATAGTAGTTAATCGATATTATCGATAGTAAAATTTAAATAGTATCGGCAGTGAAAAGTCAATAGTATCCATATTAGATAATCGAAGGTTTCGATAGTAGTTAAAGGAGGGTATCGATAGTAGATAATAGAAAGTATCGATAGTAACTATTCGATATTATCGTTAGTAAACATTCGATTATATCGATAGTAAATACTTGATATTATACACTATATTCTATATATTCAATTATGTCGATAGTAAATAATCGATATTATTGATTATATTCGATTATATCGATAATAAATAATTGATATTGTCGATTATATTCTATATTTGATTATATCGATAGTAAATAATCGATATTATCGAAAGTAAATAATAAAAAGTATTGATAGTAAAGAATTGATTATATCGATAGTAAATAATCGATTATATCGATAGTAAATATTCGATATTTTAAATAAAAAATAATCGATAGTCGTGATATTAAAAAGCACTAGTATTGACAGTAAACGATCAATGATATCGTTACCAAACATTTGATAGTATCGATAATAGACAAACGAAAATGTTGATATAAAATATATATGATAGTACATAGATAATGAAGACTTGATAGTATCGATGACAAACGTTTGATACTATCAATGGTAATAGGTCGATAATGTTGATAAGAAAATCGTAAATTTTATTTAATTATATATATTTTTTGTTTATTAATAAAATATTTTTTGATAATCAAAGAGATCTTTTTTATTGATATAAAAAATGTCTTGTTATTTATAAAAAAAAGTTGGAAAAGTTTATTGGTTACATTTTTTTTTTTTGCATGTTAAGTGTATATGAAAGTTTTTCGATGAATAAGATAAATATTGGTTTAATTTGAAGTGGACAATTTTGATGTTTCTTTTTTTTAATTAAATTTAAATTTAAATGAAAAATGTATATTTTGTGAAACTTTTAACGAAATCCAATTACCGAGTTAAATTAATATTGAATAGTAAGAAGAGGGGTGAAATAAATTTATTTTTAAAATGTAAAAGTTCACAAGTAAAAAGTTCTTTTTTTTTTGAAAAATTTACTTAGGACACATCAAGAAACTAACAAGCAATCTTTGAGAAAGTTAGTTTATTCAAAGGGCCAGCGAGATAGAAATTTCTCTCTCTTTCTCTCTTCTATATATATCAGCTCATCTACTCAAACAAACTTTTGGTTACATTCAAAAAGGTAATGATTAAATATCTGCAGAAACGGTGTCTTGTAATTATAAGTATAAATATAAAGTTATTTTTTTCTCTTTTATAATTTTTAATTAATTTCAATGTTTTTTTATTGGAATTAAAAGAGAAGAAATTAAGTTTATATTATATATTATAATTAGTTTCATGTCATATGTTCTATACAACATAAATTTTAAAAAAAAGTATAATATTTGCTATAAAATGGCATATATAGAATATTAGAGGAAGAATATTTATTCTGAATTTACTATATATATAGTTATGCTCTTGTTGTTCTTGAAAACAACCGACGGAGAGAATGAAGTTTGATCAAGATATTTGTTTTCCGAGCTTTCACATCCTTTATGTGTAATTTCATATTCCGCCATATTATACATATAAACAATATATATATATACAGACAAAGCATTTTCGAACATTTCACATTACTTTTCTTAGCTCCATGTTTAATAACAAGACAAAATTAATTTTCTAATTTAATTAAATTAAATATACATTATGTATATCACAATACAAAACAATTAAAAAATACATTATAATTATCCAAATTTAATAAAGAAAATATTTTCTATTCAAATAATTTTAGTTATTGAAACGAAAAAAGCATAAAAAATATAGAGTAAAATTTAATGCATAAAATTAAAAATTATTTTTATTTATTTTAGAATTAAAAAATTAAAATTTACTTAATATTCTGTTGTATTCTGTTCTATTTGCATTCAACTATATTTCATACACAATTCTATTTCTATTCGAATTCTATTCAATTCTATTCATATTTTACAATAAGGGATTTTATTCAATTGTTTTCTATTCTATTTTCTATATTGTTCACATTTCATTATTTTCTATTCTATTCTATTCTCTTGTTTCAATTATATTCTATTCCTCTCCTACTTGCATTCTATTTGAATTCTATTTGATTTTATTTTATTCTTTAATAATCTATTCCCATACTATTCTTCTTTATTTTATTCTACTCGCTTTCTATATTTTTCTATTCTATTCGCTTTCTATTCGCTTTTTATTCCTATTCACAGTTTATTCAAATTCTATTCAATTATATTTTATTCTATTGTATACTATTCGCATTTTATTCTTTTCTCTTTTTTCTATTGTATTCTATTCCTCTCCCACTCTCGTATTCTATTCGTAATCTATTCAATTTTATCTCATTCTGTTTTAATCTATTCGCATACATTATTTTACTCTATTCGATTTGTATATTTTTCTATTCCATTCTATTTGCTTTTGATTCATATTCGCAGTCTATTCAAATTCCATTCAATTATTTTTTATTCTATTGTATACTATTCGCATTTTTTCCCTCTTTCTTCCATTAAATTCTATTCTCCTTTCATTCGTAATCAATTATATCCTATTTAATTCCCTTTCTATTCGTATTTTTTCTATCTTCTTTTTATTTGTATTTTATTAAAGTCTATTCTCAGTTCTATTCTTTTCTATTTTTTTATAATATTATTTTATTTTACTATATTGTATTATAGTTAATATTAAAATTAAAATCTACGTATAAGAAATAAGATTTCAATCAACAAAATATGACTCTCTCTGTCTCTCTCTCTCTCTCTTACTCTCGAACTGGGTACTATAATGTGCTAGGAAAAGGGAGAGAATGCGTGTGTCTGGTTATGCCATACTTTCAACAATTATGCTAGAACAATCTCCAAAAGCCTCAGGAGTCGTTTGACTATGAAGAGCCTCAGAAATTTAGAATGTGCTCCAGGCTACATAAATATATATATATACACGACTTTGCTCTTCATTCCTCCTCTGATTTTATTCCCACGGGCAATGATAACGTTCCACAATTTTTATTTATAGACCCGCACACAATTCTATTATTTATATTTAAAAATTAAAAAGAACCCCAATTGTATGAACTACTTCATTCACATTCTAGGAATATTCCATTCGAACATTGAAAATAATCCTCTGGAATATTGCAAGAGAACAATGTTAATATTCCTGTGAAATATTCCACTATAACTGTAGAATTATTACTGTGTAATATTCCACTATAACGGTAGAAATATTCCTGTTAAATATTCCACTATAACACTGGGAATATTCCTATGGAATATCCCATTATATAAGTAAAAAATAATATTCCTCTAGAATATTCTAACAGTACGAATATTCCTGTGGAATATTTTATTATAACAGTAGAAATATTCCTATGGAATATTGCATGAGAACAATGCTAATATTCCTTTGAAATATTCTATTATAACAGTGCGAATATTCCCGTGGAATTTTACATTACAACAGTAGAAATATTCCTCTGGAATATTTCGCATCTATATTTGAAGTATTGCTATTAAAATGTCTGATTTTTTAAATATTCCTTTAATTCAAAGTAGAAATATTCCATTATAATTCTAATCCGAATTAAAAGAAAAACCCTAATAGTATACATGAATATTTAATTTACATTCCTGGAATATTCAAATGTAAAAATATTCCATCAAAATATTGTTAGAATATTCTAGTGGAATTCTGGTAAAATATTCCTTTTGAATATTCCATTCAAATTTTAGGAATATCAACTGTCCGACTTTTAAAATAAAATAGAAATATTCCATTGGATTATTATCATTTGAATAAAGCATGAATATTACTATTTGAATTTACAATTTATTTAAATGGCGATATAAATGATTAGTGTATCATCAAAAATATTGATAAAAATCATTTTTACAAATTTCCTATGGAATATTCACACAATATTTTGCTGTAATATTCCTACATTATTTCGAAGGAATATTCCTTGGGTCGGACATTTTAATATTACAAAAATTATTATATATTATTACAATATTCCCAAGAAACATGAGAAAATTTTTACATTACAATTTTTAATATTACTAAAATGTGGATGGAATATTCCTGAGGAATATTTCAGGAATGTGAATGGAATTTTCTAAGAATATTTCTCAGGAAAATTATACAGGAATGTGAATATAATATTCCAGGAATGTAAATGGAATATTCCAGGGAATATTTTAGGAATACGGATGGAATATTCCAGGGGAATATATTAGAAATGTGGATAGAGTATTCTAGGAATATGAATGGAATATTCAAAGGGAATACTCTAGAAATATGGATGGAATGTTCGAATGGAGTATTCTAGGAATGTGGATAGAATATTCCCAAAAATTTTTCCAGAAGATGTCATTTTTAATTTTATTTCTAGGAATATGGATGGAATATCAAAAAAAAAAATATTCCAGGAAATGTAATTTTTAGTTTCATTTCTTGCTTCTTTTGTTATAAAAATTTGTCATAAAATAACTTTCTTTTTACTTTTTTTTATTTTCTCACAATTTATTTTATTCCTAAGAATAAATTGTGGAAAGAAGCGGAGAAAAAAATAGACTCACTTTATAAAAGTAATTTGTTGTTATCGATCTGGGCCACTTAATCACAGTTATCGCCTCGTCGACTATGTATATGCATTATGGCAAATGTGTCACAAACCGTGGTCTCTCTTCTTTATCATTAAATATTGCAAATTCAAATCAATGTCAGAGGCGGATCACGAGAATTGAGTTTTGTTTTTTTATTTTCATTTTCAATTTTTTATTTCTATTTTCTTCTCTCTTCACTGTGTAAATATATATATGTATACATACTGTGTGCGTTCAAGTCAATAACGAATAATCAAGAGCAATATTTCTCTTTTAATTGTCTATCTATTTTGTCACATTTCATGATAGGAAATAATAATTATAAGAGTATTGTTTTTTTATTTCTGAAAACAAAATTTGTTCCCGGGAATTTCTATTCCTATTTATATTCCTATTCATCTTCCTATTCATATTTCTATTCGTATTTCTATTCCTATTCATATTCCTATTCATATTCCTATTTTTATTCATATTCTTATTCATATTAATATTCTTATTCATATTTCTATTCCTTTTAATATTCCTATTCCTATTTCTATTTATATTCCTATTCACATTTCTATTCGTATTTCTTTGCCTATTCATATTCTTATTTCTATTCATATTCCTATTCATATTTCTATTCCTATTTCTATTCGTATTTCTATTTCTATTCCTATTCCTATTTCTATTTATATTCCTATTCCTATTCCTATTCATATTTCTATTCCTATTTCTATTCGTATTTCTATTCCTATTTATATTCCTATTCATATTCCTATTCTAAAACATTTCTTTGCAACACTTTTGATTCGTTCATTGTCTGAATTTGATATCCATAGAGAATTTGTTATTGTATTAAATTGTATTCTATTATGGTAAAGTTTACTGAAATATTGTTAAATAAAAAGTAATATTTCACTTATATTGCATATATTAGAGTGATAATACATTATACTAAATACTAATAATAATTTCCAGAGATGAAAAAAAAATTAACCAGGAAATAGATTTTTATTTCTCATGTGCGTGATTTAAACGAAATATTTCCATTTGTCTCCTTCTTTTTTTATTTTAAATACATTCAACTAAAAAGTGTCACGTTCTTTGACTGTCACTGATTTCTTTTTAACGATTTTCTCTTTCTCTCTCACTATATATATATATATATATATATATATATATAGATATATTTTGTTAACCTTTAGAATATTTTTTTTTTAAATCTATTTATTTGCTCTGTTCATACGTGGACGTTTTAAAATTCTACAATCGTTAAGGGTTTCCATCTCTCGTTCATGAGAATTGTATGGAGCTAAACTCTCTGGCCAAAGCGCATTACATTCTCGACGTACATATGTTGAAGTGAGTGAGTGTGTGTCTGTGTGCGTGTGTAATAGCACCGACACGCATAAAACGAGAAATTACTTGAATATATCGAATATGGCGCCTGACTAGCCTGAAACGTTAGTGAGCTTTTAACTTGAATTTGTGCACCATGTTCAACAAAATTATAATCCTATCGATTCAATTATTTATTCTGATTATTTAAAATATGTAAATTTACCTCAAATTATTAATTATTATTATTATATATTTTTCGGAATTATTATTAAACTTGATTGAAGTTGAAATAAAAATGTTTAAAAGGAATAATAAAAAGAAAATAATATAATAATATATAATATATAATAGGAATAGGAATAGGAATAGGAATAGGAATAGGAATAGGAATAGGAATAGGAATAGGAATAGGAATAGGAATAGGAATAGGAATAGGAATAGGAATAGGAATAGGAATAGGAATAGGAATAGGAATAGGAATAGGAATAGGAATAGGAATAGGAATAGGAATAGGAATAGGAATAGGAATAGGAATAGGAATAGGAATAGGAATAGGAATAGGAATAGGAATAGGAATAGGAATAGAAATAGGAATAGGAATAGCATGTGAATAGGAATAGAAATATGAATATATACGAATAGGAATAGAAATATGAATATAATATTATGAATAGAAATAGGAACAGGAATAGGAACAAGAATGGAAACAGAAATAGGAATAGGGACATGAGTAGAAATAGAAATAGGAAAATGAATGTAAATAAAAATAGGAATATGAATAGAAATGTAAATTCGAATAGGAATAGAAATATGAATAGAATTATGAATAGGAATAGCAATAGGAATAGAAATATGAATAGAAATAGGAATAGGAGTAGGAAAAGGAATAGAAATAGAAATATGAATAGAAATGTGAATAGGAATAGAAATATGAATATATACGAATAGGAATAGAAATATGAATATAATATTATGAATAGAAATAGGAACAGGAATAGGAACAAGAATGGAAACAGAAATAGGAATAGGGACATGAGTAGAAATAGAAATAGGAAAATGAATGTAAATAAAAATAGGAATATGAATAGAAATGTAAATTCGAATAGGAATAGAAATATGAATAGAATTATGAATAGGAATAGCAATAGGAATAGAAATATGAATAGAAATAGGAATAGGAGTAGGAAAAGGAATAGAAATAGAAATATGAATAGAAATGTGAATAGGAATAGAAATATTAATTGAAATAAAAATATGAATATATACGAATAGGAATAGAAATATGAACAGAATTATGATTAGGAATAGCAATAGGAATAGAAATATGAATATAAATAGGAATAGGAGTAGGAATAGGAATATGAATAGGAATATGAGTAGAAATACAAATAGGAATATAAATAGGAATAGAAATACGAATAGAAATATGAATTGGAAGGTGAATAGGAATAGAAATATGAATAGGAAGAGAAATAGGAACAAGAATAGGAATAAAAATATGAATAGAAATACGAATGTGAATAGAAATATAAATAGAATTATGAATAGGAATAGCAATAGGAATAGAAATATGAATAGAAATAGTAATAGAAGTAGGAATAGTAATATGAATAGAAATATGAATAGAAATGTGAATAGGAATAGAAATGTGAATTGAAATAAAAATATGAGTATATACGAATAGGAATAGAAATATGAATAGAATTATGAATAGGAATAGCAATAGGAATAGGAGTAGGAATAGGAATATGAATAGGAATAGGAATAGAAATATGAATAGAAATGTAAATACGAATAGGAATATGAATTGGAATAGAAATATAAATAGAATTATGAATAGGAATAGGAATAGGAAAATGTTAATTGTAATGATTGATAAAAAAAGGGAAGAGGGGAAATATATGCGTGTGTGTTTGCGTGGGAGAAGAGAATGGAGAAGACTGGCTTTAGGTTGTAGAGCCCGCGCGAGAGAGAAAAAAAAGCCATTGCACCAAGGCGAGGCACGTGTTACGTGGTATATCCTGAATGCCATTGAAGCTTCCAGGTTGAAGGCACGATTCTCTGTTGATGCGATACCACCTTGTTTACCTTCTTCCTAGACCAGTTTATCGTCTCAGTCTTTTACCCCCTTCCCCCTCCCGTCTCTTATTCCCCACCATTCTCTTCACTTCCCCTCAACAGCGAGTTGCACTCAGTGTCCTTCTCTTCGATCTCCCTCACCCCCTTCAAACACATCTTCTTATTTTCCTTCTCGACCATATACCTATCCCCCCTCTCTCTCCTCTTTCCCCCCACCTCTGTAACGACGGTCAATCTTCTTGACTCTTACCTGCCACTTTTCTTCATATGTATGTGAACTGCGCTTGCTTGCTTGCTTGCCTATATCTCTGACTTCCTCGACAACAACAAAAGCATTCTGAGGTTGAAAACCTTTTTTAATGTATTTCCGATTTTTCGTTTACTTTTCATCTCCATTTACCCTTCTATATCTCTTTTTTTCTTTGTCTAAATTTATTTTCTTCTTCAAATTTTATTTCTTTTTGTTTTTTTCATTTTTTTTCCTTTTTCCTTCTTTATTATTTTAGTATTTTCTAGTCTTTCTTCTTTTTTTTATATTAAGAAAATGACCAAATTTGACCTGTCTTATTGACCTATTGACCTTTTATTGACCAGTGATTTTTTCCTAGGCATTTAATGTTAATGGAAAATCTTAATGTTAAGGGATTTTTGTTTTTTTAATTATTTATTGACCTAAAGTTTGACTTAATTTTGACCTAATAATTTCATAATATTAATGACTTTTTTTGAAAAAAGAAATCAAGAAAATATCAATATTATGATTTTTTTTTAAAAAGTAGAAAGAATAAAAAAAAATTTCAATATAAAAAATAATATCCGGTGTTCGGTAATTCGAGATGACGGTTCGCGAGGTTTGGAGTTCAATGAGGAGGAAAATGTCTTTTCTGCTTTATGTACATTATAGATAAATGTTCCTTTTAATAAATCAAAAATAATGGCATAACACGTTTGACATTTTCGAAACTCAATGAGATTATTGAATGTCGTTTTATAGGTCGATGTTCAATATACTTGATAATAGTCTCCCTCTCTATCTCTCTTGTTAATAAAAATGAAATGAATTTATAGTTTAACATTATCATAAAATAATTAGTACTCCCCTAAATACTGTTTATTAACATTATAATTCCACTATAAAAAAATAAGTTTCTAAATGAGAGCTGATTTCGGTACTAAAATAGAACCAAATTACGATTTAGTACCAATTTTGGTACTAAATTAGTACCTTTCTTTTTACAGTGTGTACGTTAAATAAACACTTTTCTTTAGTTTATCGTTTTTTTTCTCAAAAACAGTAAAATACATATTTTCTTTCTAAATAAAATTCAAAATTTCCCTCAATTTTTAAAATTTAGTCAGAAATCTACCTTATTGACTGTTAATATCAATAATGTTTCTATAAACCCTTTTCTTTTCGAATTCAAATTTCAAAATTCTGGACATTTTTATAATTTAATGAGAAATTCATAAAACAGCTATGAAACTCTTTTTTTTAATTCAAAACTTCCAGTAATTTTATTTTTAATTTTTAGTGAAAAATCTACTTTCTGAACTTGTTAATATTATTAAAGTTGCAATGCATTTTTTCCTTTTCAAATTAACAATTTAAAAATCCCCGACTTTTTTTAAATTTAGTAAGAATTCTACATTATCGACTGTTGATATTAACAAAGCTATAATACAATATTTTTCTTTTCTATTTTAAATTTTATATATATTTAATTGCAAATTCAACTTTCAAATTTTCCCTGAAATTTTGAAATTTACTGAGAAATCTACATTATCGACTGTTGGTATCAATAGCAAAGATAATAATAATAATAATAATAATAATAATAATAATAATAATAATAATAGTATTATAAGGGGCCGCACTAGCAGAGGTATTAAGGGGGTATGAAAAAAATATCACTAGGGGAAGAAAAGAGAGAAAAAAAATAAAATAGTACCAAACAATGTAACTGAATAGTATAGCGAAATAGGCGGTGGGGAAACAAGTATAAATATACTTTTATACCATAAACTACACAACTGCTTTGCGGTGCAAAAGGGCTGAGTAGTGGGGATAGACGACAAGAGGATTAGAGAGGGGGGAAGGGGGAAGTTTCGACTTGTGGAGAAAAGTAATAATATGAAAATCCGACTGCAATATTCGTCCTAGAAAGTGCACTTGAGAAAGAAAAACAACTCGTAAATAACTATACGCTCACCAAACAGTAACAAAAACGAATATATCCACCTGTTATTTACATACAAATACGTGTATAAACGTATAAAACACGTAAGAGCGAGTTTACAAAATTTCTCAATTTTCGTTTATATTCTAAAAAAATTTTTTTTCAGAAATTTTTATCTTCGTAACAGTTAGTTTCAAAATTAAAAACGATTTACCTTAATGTAACATAACATATATCGTCGTGTTACATAACAGTTAACTTAATGTTACATAACATTGTTATGTAAGTTAACCAAAAGTAACCTTAACGTTACTTGTAAGTAACCCAAAAGTAACGTTAACGTTACTTGTAAGCTAAATAAAAGTAAAGTTGACGTTACTTGTAAGTTACCCAAAAGTATAAACGTTAAAGTTACTTGTAAGTTACCCAAAAGTTACATTAATGTTATATGAAACCTAAAAATTTACATAAACGTTACTTTTATCCTTTAAACTTATACTTAAACGTTACTTTAAACCTTTAAAGTTACTGAAACGTTACTTTCATCCTTTAATGTTACTTAAACGTTACATTGAACCTTTAAGTTACTTAAACGTTACTATAAACCATGAAAGTTACTTAAACGTTACTTTGAATATTTAAAATTATTTTAAACTTTTATAGTTACTTAAACGTTACTTTAAACCTTTAAAGTTACTTAAACGTTAATTTGAATCGTTAGTATCACTTAAACGTTACTACGAACCTTTAATGTTAATTAAACGTTATTTTTTGAACCTTCAAAGTATTTTAAACGTTACTTTAAACCATTAAAGTTATGTAAACGTTACTTTAAACCATTAAAGTTATGTAAACGTTACTTTAAACCTTTAAAGTTACTTAAACGTTAATTTCAATCGTTAATATCACTTAAAGGTTACTACAAACCTTTAAGGTTAATTAAACGTTATTTTTTGAACCTTCAAAGTATTTTAAACGTTACTTTAAACCATTAAAGTTATGTAAACGTTACTTTAAACTTTTATAGTTATTTAAACGTTACTTTAGGTTATGTAAACTACACTTTAAACTTTTATAGTTTTTTAAACGTTACTTTAAACCTTTGAAGTTATGTAAAACATTACTTTATTATTTTATATTAGTTTACTAAGCTGCTTCCTGTAATTATTTCTGTTTCTTTTTAATTATCAAAAATATTAAAGTTTGTAAGAAACTCAGTATTGAAATTTTGAAATTTCATTCATAAAACAAAGTAGAGAAAAAAAATATTAAAGAATAAATTTTGTCGCTTCTTGCTCCGTATGTACATATATATGAAATCTTGTTTTATTCTCATGGGAACTGACCTAACATTATTCAAGTTGGAAAATATTGATATATATTTCCAGTGCTCATAGATGTATCTGCATTTTTTCTTTTTTTACTTCTAATATATATAACAATTTTTTCACATGTAAACTAAACAATTTTTTAATATAAAATAAGAATTTTTGGTTCTAAAATAAAAAATATTTTTAACACAAAATACAAAAAATTGTTTAATGCAAAGTAAAAAAGTGTTTAATGCAAAATAAAAAAGTGTTTAATGCAAAATAAAAAATTGTGTGATGTAAAATAAAAAATTGTGTAATGTAAAATAAAAAAATTGTTTAACGTAAAATAAAAAATTTTTTAAGGCAAAATAAAAAATTGTTTTATAAATAAAATATTCTTCATTTCCTTTAAAGTAAAATTAATTTTTTGTTTACATAAATTAATATTTGTTTACAAAAAATATTAATTTGTTATCAAAATTTCGATTTTTACAAAATTTATTTGTACAAACTATTATTATACTTTTTATACTTGGAGATTAAATTCGGAAATAATTTTTTAATGAAACGAAACGAGAATAACTTTTCTATTTTATAACTTTGAGATGGAAAGTCAACCATAAAATTTAATTATATTAAAACAATTTTCTCTCTCTTATCTTTTGAGAATGTATAAATTTTGCTGACAATGATAACAATTTCATTCCTCTTGTTTTTCCAACTATTTTAATTTTTTCTTGTTTTTTTTATTTGCACAAAAAGGAAATTTTAATTATCTCTGATTTTAAAGAATTTGTTTTTATAAAAAGGAGTAACTTTTTTACAATTAAAATTTCTCTTTTTCATTATGCAGCAAAATAAATTGAATTTTAATATCATCACGTAAAATTAAGATTTTAATTTATCATTTTGATTGAAAATAATTTCTCATATTTTATGTTTGAAAAATACGAAATTGCATTTTCTTTTTCCCGAATGAATACTGCAAATAAAAATATAATTAAAAAAATGAATAAATAAAAAAATAAAAAAAAATAAATAAAAATGTAAGTAAAATTTAAATATTTGTTTCGTGCTTTTTAATAACAAACATTATTTGTTTGTCAATTACTTTTTTATTTTTTAACCTTTTTTTTAAATAAATAATTAAAATTTTCTATATTTATAGATAAAAAGAGATAAATATAGAAAAAGTTTAATTTTGAAATGTTTTCATTGTAATTCGTGGAATTTAATAGCATTTTCAGTGACAAAGAATTTTATGTTCAAGAAACTCCCCATGAGATAGTGTCTGGAAAATATGTTGGAATAATGTCAATAATTTATACCGCAGGGATTCACTGGCACCTTCACATAAATTACAAGAAAATTGTGCATTATCAATTTTGTCAAAAAAGAATCTAGATAGAGGAATATGAAAAAAATATTTTTAAATGTTTAAAAAGAAATTAAAAAGTAACAGAAAAAATTGTATTTATTTATTTTCATAATTTTTGTTATTAACTTGTAAGTTACCTATAAAAGTAACCTTAACGTTACTTAAAGTTACCCAAAATTACCTTAAAGTTAATTAAAATTAACATTACTGTTACTTGAAAGTTAACTAAAAGTTACCTAAACCTTACCGTTAACGTTTAGTTACCTAAATTTTAACGTTACATGAAATTACCCAAAAGTTACCTTAAAGTTACATGATAGTCACATAAAATATCAAAGTTAACACTAATTTTACTTGAAATGTTCTTAAACGTTACTTAATACTTTCAAAGTTACCTAAACGTTACTTAAAACGTAAAACGTAAAAGTTACATAATTGTTACTCAAAACTTTAAAAGTTACAGAAATCTTTCTTAAAACTTTCCTAAATGTTACGGAAAATTATAAAAATGTCACAATACTACTAAAAAATTAAAAATTACATAAATGTTACTTAAAACATTTAAAGTTACTTCATTGTTACCTTAAACTTTAAAAATCACCGGAACGTTTCATAAAAGTTCCCTAAATATTATTCAAAACCTTACATGTTACCATCCATAATTTTATTTAAAACTTTAAATGCTACCTAACTATTACTTAAAATCTTAAACATGAAACAATGTTACTTAAAATCTTAAAAGTTACCATAATGTTACGTAAAACAATAAAAAAATTTTTTATGTTCCTTAAAATTTTTCATAAACATTACTTACATCTTTAAAAGTTATTAAATATTACCTAAAATGTTAAAAGTTACCTGAACGTTATATGAAACCTTAAATATTACTTAAACGCTACTTTAAACCTTTAAAGTTACTTAAACGTTGTATATTGAACCTTTATAGTTATTAAAACAGTCCTTGAAACCTTTAAAGTTACTTAAACGATACTTTAATCCTTTAAAATTACTTAAACTTTAATAGTCACTTAAACGTTAAAAGTTACTTAAACGTTACTTTCAACCTTTGAAGTTATTAAAACTTTAATTTTAACCTACAAAGTTATTTAAATGTTACTATAAACCTTTAAAGTTACTCTAAAGTTAATTTGAACCTTTAAAGTCACTTAAAGGTTACTTTAAACTATTAACGATATTAACGATATAACCTGAAAAGATTATTTAAAAATAAAAAGCTACTTAAACGTTACTTTAATCCTTTAAAATTACTAAAAACTTTTATAGTCACTTAATGGTTAGTTTAAACCTTCAATGTAATTTGAAAGTTAATTTAAACATTTAAAGTTACTTAAACGTTACTTTGAACCTTTAAAGTTATTTAAACGTTACCTTAAACCTTTAAAGTTACTTAAACGTTGCATTTAATAATTAAAGTTATGTAAAAGTTTCATTAAAATTTTTAAGTTACTTTAAACTTTTATAGTTATTTAAACGTTACTCAAAACCTTTAAAGTTACTTAACCGTTAATTTTAAACTACAAAGTTATTTAAATGTTACTTTAAACCTTTAAAGTTACTCTAAAATTAATTTGAACCTTTAAAGTCACTTAAACGTTACTTTGAACTTTTAAAGTTGCTTAAACGTTACATTGAACCTTTCATGTTACTTAATTGTTTATTTTAAACTTCAAAGTTATTTAAATGTTACTGTAAACCTTTAAAGTTACTTAAACGTTAATTTGAACCTTCAATGTCACTTAAACGTTACTTTGAACTTTTAAAGTTACTTAAACGTTACATTGAACCTTTCATGTTACTTAATCGCTTATTTTAAACTTCAAAGTTATTTAAATGTTACTTTAAACCTTTAAAGTTACTTAAACGTTAATTTGAACCTTCAAAGTCACTTAAACGTTACTTTGAACTTTTAAAGTTACTTAAACGTTACATTGAACCTTTCATGTTACTTAATGGTTTATTTTAAACTTCAAAGTTATTTAAATGTTACTTTAAACCTTTAAAGTTACTCTAAAGTTAATTTGAACCTTCAAAGTCACTTAAATGTTACTTTAAACCATTAACGTTATTTTAACGTTACTGTGAACCTTTAAAGTTACTTAAACGTTACTTTGAACCTTTAAAGTTTTTTAAACGTTACTTGATACCGTTAAGGTTACTTAAACGTAGCATTATACATTCAAAGTTATGTAAAAGTTAATCTAAAACTTTAAAATTACTTTAAACTTTTATAGTTATTTAAACTTTAAAACCTTTAAATTTACGTAACTGTTACTTTCAACCTTTAAAATTACTTAATAGTAAGTTAATAGTTAGTAATTAATAGTTTCTAAGACGGTACTGTAAACCTTTAAAGTTACTTTAATGTTATTATGAACCTTTAAAGTCACTTAAACGTTACTTTAAACCATTATAGTTATTCAAACGTTACTTTAAGCCTTTAAAGTTAATTTTAACCTTTAAAGTAATGTAAATATCTCTTAAAACTTTAAATTTGTCCGTTAATGTTATTTGAAAATCTTAAAAATTACCTTAATATTACCTAAAAATTTACTTAACGTTACTTTCAATTTAACTAAAATTTACATTAATATTACACTTACAGATGTCTAATATTATTTTTAAATCATCTTTAAAAATAAAAATATCAAAAAGTAATTCAGAAAAGTATTGGAAATTTTTTTGTTTACCTATAAGAAATCTCTTTTATCAAAATCGAGAGAAAGCAGACATCTATAAATTATTATTATTATTATTATTATTATTGACATTCGATAAAGTTTAATTTGAAAAGCGAGTATAAAAAGTCTCTTATATACTCCTTCTCCATTAATGCCCCCAAAAAATATATATATATATAAAATATATTTACACATATTTTTTGATATAGATAGCTGAATAGAGTTTTAATCTGGCAAATGTACTGAAGGCGAATAGTGAGGGGGGGGAGGGGTGGATGGCGTCAAAGGTGGGGCGAGAGAGGGTGAAAGCAGGGGGGTGAGGGGGAGGTGTCTTTGGTATGAGGGCAGATTCATTCATTCTGAATGCTTCTTCGTCTAGAATGATATTGCTATTTACAGAAGCTTAGTAACATTGCTTAAAATAAAAAAGAAAAAGAAAATCTTACAATATTTATTGCATTAAAAATTTACTCTCTCGGATATTAATTTTAGAATTATAACTCTTGTTAATTTTCCTTTTCGAATTTAATTTTTATTTAAGTGAAAAAGAATTAAATAAAAGAAAATTAAATTAAAAAATAAAACAGTTAAATTAAGAAGTAATTAACGAAAATTGAGAAATAATTCGTTTAATTTAATTTTTTCATTTAAAAATCATTTTTATTTAAGTCTGTGCAATAATCTAATTAGGTTAATTTTCTTTTTTGTTACAGAAAAAAGAAATTCTCCACTAAAGGAAACAGATCGATAACGACTTTTGTGGTTCTTGTGGATCGTGACCCTTTTCAACGTTCACTAATTGTCAGGAAGAGAAGAGAAAATTTACGAGGCAACCTATATACACACACATACACGTTCGAAACGGATGAAAAAAAAAATTCACCCGGAAAAAGAAAACAATTCAAGAAAGAAAATATATTTCTTAGCAAAATTAGAATTCAAATTTTCCCGCCATTGGCGCCATCAATATGACACCGAGTATTATTCTCTCGCAAGCGATGAGTTGATTCGTCGCCTGTATAAAAAGGATTCGGGACATCCAATATTTAAAAGAGAAAAAGAAATTTAAATAGTAAAAATTTATTCGACAAAACAACAAAAATGGGTTAAACAGAAAAAAGAGTGACGACTCGCCATGGACGACGCCATTAAATCTCATTGGCAAAATGGCGGTCGCGTCCTCACAATGCAACAAGTGGCAATGAGGACTTTAAGGCTGCGATCTCTTAAGTGTGCCATAAAACGAGAAAAGCATTTCAAGTTTCTCTTCTAATGTCGTAAAACGTCACCGCGGGAAATCGGTACATGACACGCCTCTTATTATATAGAAAAAAGAATACTTATCAAGAAGAAGAAGAAGAAATCCATTTTTGTCAAAATAAACATAATTTATAACACGACGGAAGCAAAAAAGAAAATTTTAGCTCGAAAAAAATTTTTATTCCCATCGATTTATTTTTTTTCAAAAAGAAAAATTATGTCTTTAATTGTTTGAATAATTTTTTTGAGAATAAAAACAAAGGGACGATTGGAATTTTTATGGTGTTAGTGATGAAGATCCCGACGGGAGAAATTGGTATTCCACTCTTTGGCGATGTTGGACCACGATTTATCGTCAAGCAGACGACGGTCAAGAGATGTGTTGCTGCACTACTTTTGATATCAGTTGCGAGCATATTTTACTACACTCATTACATCATTAGCAGTCCATTCTCGAGGTGAGTGGAACTTAGTTTTTTATTTCTTTTGTCTGATTGAATTTTTCTCAATCGAATAAGGGAGGTTTTTGGTTTGCTCCGCCCCTATTTGCATGTTGCTCCTCCCACAATTTTTCTCAGCCCTTATTTGCAACTCCTACCTTTTTATCCCTTTTTCGCTCCTCCCCCCTTTCTCCTTTTTTAACCCTCTTGCTCCTCCTTTATTTCCCCCAATTTTGTTCCGCCTTTACTTGCCACTCCTATACTTTTCTACTCCTCCTTTTGTCTCCACCCAATTTTTTTTCCTTTTCCAATAATGCTCCGCCTTTATTTGAACGTCCTACCTTTCTACCCCTCTTTTTGCTCATCCCCCAATTTTTCTCCGCCCTTTTTAGTGATTTCAGCTCCGCCTCTATTACGCCTTTTTGCTCCTCCCCAAATTTTGCTCCGCCCTTTTTTGCATCATTCTGTTTAGAGATTTTAGCTCCGCCCCACTCACCCTTTCTTTTTCAACCCTATTCCTCCTCCTTCATCTCCTATTCTAATAAGGCTCCACCCTCTTTTTCCTAAATGCGACAAAGAGGAAGGCAAAAGGGGAGGAGCTAAAGAGGGGAAAAAGGGGAGGAGCTAAAATAGGATTTTGATATTAGCCCCACCCCAATTCCCCCTCTTCTATTACAATCATTTTGCCCCTCCCTTATCGCATCTTCTAATTTTGCTCCGCCCTCTTTTGCCATTCAGTTTCTGAAGATTTTAACTCCACCTCTATTTTCCCTTCTTCATTTGCAATCCTTTGCTTCTCCTTTATCTCCCCTTCGAATTTTGCTCCGTCCTCTTTTCTCACCCTCTTTTTTGCCTTTGATTTTAGCCCCGCCCCTATTTGGTTTCTTCTCCCTTTTTTGCACCTCCTTTCTGAACCACCCTTTAATTACTCCTATTTTGTCTTTTTGCTGCCTTTTTTATTCAAAACGGAAAAGAAAAGGGATTAACAAACTAGTAGAGGGAAAAAAAGAAAAGTAAAGGAGTATAAAAAGCAAAAGAAATGGAAAGGGATTAGGAAAAATGGGGAGAATGGAAATAGGGAAGGAGAGAAGTTAAGGAAAGTAAACTAATATAAGGATGGGAAAGGAATAGAAGAGCCAAATGGGAAGGGAGTAGGAAGAATGTTTGGAATAGAAATAGGAAGAGAAAAAATGCAGGAGAGTAAGATGCGTAAAAGAAGGAGAGGAGTGGAAAAGTAAAATAAAAGGGAAGGGAGTAGGAAAATTAGGGAGAATAAATATAGGAAAAGAGAAAAATGGAGGAGAGTAAGAAGAGTAAAAGAAGGAGAGGAGTGGAAAAGTAAAATAAAAGGGAAGGTAGTAGGAAAAGAGAAAAATGGAGGTGAGTAAGAGGAGTAAAAGAAGGAGAGGAGTGGAAAAGTAAAATAAAAGGGAAGGGAGTAGGAAAAATGGGGAGAATAGGGAAAGAGAAAAGTTGAGAAAAGTAGAGTAAAAGTAAGAAAGTGTAAAGAAAAAAGAAGAGGAAAGGAGTAGAAGAGTAAAATAAAAGGGAAGGGAGTAGGAAAAATGATTGGAATAGAAATAGGAAAAGAAAAAAAAAGGAGGAAAGTAAGAGCAGTAAAAGAAGAAGAAAAGTTTAAAAGCAAAATTAAAGGGAAAGGAGTAGGAAAAATGCAGAGAAGAGAAAAAGGAATATAGAAAAATGGAGGATGTAGAAAAATTAAAAGAAGGAATACGTAAAGAGTGGAAAAAGCCAAAGAATAGGAAAATAAGTTGAAAAACTGGGGAGAATAGAAATAGGGAAAGAGAAAAGTTGAAGAAAGTAGAGTAAAAGTAATAGAATACTAAAAAAAGAAGAAGAGAAAAGAAGTAGAAAAGGAAAGTAAAAAAAATTCTTCAAATAACAAAATATTTTCTCTATTACAATTTCCCACCAAAGAATACAAAATAACATTATAGCCAATTGCAAGGATGCACAAGAAGGGTAAGGTGGGTGGGTGGGAAAAGGAATTGAATCGATATTTCGACAGATTGGCATTTACGGTATCTTTCAAGACCGATACGATTCAAATTCCCCGGATCGTTTAGACCAACGACGAATAGTTTGTGGATATTAGCAAATAGCCAAGGTGCCTCAACACTTTCCCCCTCCCCCTTATAACTATATACACCTATATGTGCACTATCCAAAATGGAGTTCTAAGCACATGTTAAATTCAATTCTCCTTTTGTGCAATTCGCTTTTCCTCATATATGAGAGACACTCTGTGACCCAATTCAAATCAAAATCTATGACAGAATATATATTTCCATAAAGTCTCTCACGTTCAATTTCAATTTTCCAACTGTCTTGAAGGTTTCTCGAGTGAATTATGGATATACCCACTAATATTCATTTGCCTTGAAAGTTAATTTTGTCTTTCTCTCACGCCTCTTCTTAGATTCAAAAAAAGGAGGGAGGGAATTAGAATTTCGCCCTTTTATTTTGTTCAGAAAATTTCCCACTTTTCCTTACCCATTTCATACTTTTCACTACCAAACCCAAGAAAAGATAAAAAAAGGAAAGAAGGAGAGAGAATGTTAAAAATAGTAAAGGGAAGAAGAAGGCAAAAAGAAAAAGATGGAAGGGAAGAAGAAGGAGAAGAGAAAAGAGAGAAAGGAAAAGAAAAGAGAAAACGGAAACAAGAGAAGATTAGAAGGAAGAAAAAGGAAAAAAGAAATTCAAAGGGTGAGGAAAAAGAGTATGAAGAGGAGAAAAGGGAAAATTAAAAGAGGGAGGAGCAAAAACAATGGGGAAGGAGTAAGAAAAAGCGCAATGAGAGCGAAAAAGGGAGAATAAGATAGCAGGTAAAAAGAAAGAGCAAAAGAGTAGAAGGAGACAAAGAAAGAAAGGAGAGAAGAGGTCAAGGACACAGAAGGGGAGAAAAAGAAGAAAGGTGAAGAAAGAAAAAGAAGGAAAGGGGAGATTGAAATAAAAAGATGACCAAGAGAAGAAGAAAGGTAATAAAAATAGGGAGAGAGGAAGAAAGGGAAAAGAGACAAGAGAGGGGAGATGGGAGATGAGAGGAAAAATGTAGAGAGATGGGTAAGAGAAAGAACAGAAGAAGGAGAAATGATGAGGTGAAATTAAGGAGAAAAGAAATGAAAGATACAGAAAAGTGAAAAGATGCCAAAAAGAAATAATGGAAGAGGGAGAGAAATAATACCAAAAGGAAAAAGAGGGAGAAGAGAGTGGAAATAGGGTAGAAAGAGAAAAAAAGAAGAACTAAGAGGAGGGGGAGAAAAGGGTATGGAGAGAAGGGAAAAGAGGACAAAAACAGAAACAAAGGGATAGGAGAGAAGTATTAAAAGGTAGAATGAGGGGAAAAGAAGGTGAGAAGAGGGTGAAGAAAAGGTCACAGAAAGGGTAAAGAGTAAAAAAGGGGTAGAAAGAGACAAAAAGGAGTGTCAAAGAGGGGAAAAGAGTGATAGAAGGGGGATATAGAGACAAACAGAGGGGAGAAGGAAAGTAAAGAGAGGAGGTTAAAAAAGTTAAAGAGATAGGAAAAGAGTAAAAAATAGAGGGAGAAAGAGGTATGAAGAGTGTAAAAGAGGGGGAAGAAAATGTAGAGCGGGGAAAGAGTAAAAGAAGGGGGGATAGAGACAAAAAGAGACACAAAGAATGGGGAGATGAAAGGTAAAGAGAGGATGAAAAAAAATAAAGAGGGAAGAAAGGAGACACAAAAAGAGAGAAATAGGAGAAAGAGAAGTAAAAAACAAAGATTGGAGTGGAGAGTAGGAGAAAAAGGGTATATGACGACAAATGATAGAGAATAGGGAGTGTAGAAGTGTTAAGGGGTAAAAGGGGTCAAACAGAACAAGAGCGAATCAGCAGTTAATTAGAGAAGATGTACAATCTCCCCTCCACCTCCTTTCCTTAACTGCCATGGTACTTCATCTGCTACTGATATGAACCAATCTCTGTCGCTAGATAATCAGCTACCGTTTCGATGTTTCCTATAATCAATCTCCACCCACCCACCCTGTCCCCAAACTCTAATACCGCAATGTAAATCACGAAAGGACAAACCCCTTCCCTTTTCTCCCATTCGTTTTGTAATATTCATCCTTTTCACATTGACCTCTACTTTTCCATTTTCATAGGAAACAAACTTGTTATTTGGAAAATTACCATTCAGTAAAAATTACTGTCTACTTTTTTTTAATAAATAATATTTAAAGACTGAAAGAATTAATTAATTTTTATTAAATTCAAAATGCAAACATGATGTTTGAAAATAAACATTGACTATTTGATGATAATTGGAACTAAAACTTGTTTAAATAGAAACTTGCGATGGAGGAAATCAAGTCATTTCCGTGGGGAAATTATTATTATTACTATTATAGATATATCTCTCAGGCCAAAGATTCATGTGTTTCCTGTTAATTAGAAGTTTTGAAATTATTACCTCAACGTGTTGGCTATTACTTGCTTTAGTTATGATGACGATGATGATGAAGAAGAAGTAGAATTTAATCATAAATAATATTTGTTAACCAGGGCTAAATATTGCTTAGTTTTTGAGAAATGTCCCTTTTATGATTGAAGAGAAAAGAGATAGATAAGTTAGTATTCACCTTTTCCTTTCTAAAAAAAAAATCATAGCATAAAATGGTCGAATTAAAAAAAGTCGAACTCGAAAAGTAACGAGATAAGAAATAAGCATAAAGAAGAACCCAAAAGGGAGGAGCTTGATAGGCTCCGCCTTCATCCCTCTTTGACTAGGAAGACACGCCTTCTCTAATAACTTGATAGGCTCCGCCTACTTTTCTTTTCAACTAGAAAGACACGCCCTTTTTAATAACTTGATAAGCTCCGCCTACTTTTCTTTTTAATTAAAAAGACACGCCCTCTCTGATAACTTGATAGGCTCCGCCTACTTTCCTTTTTAACTAGGAGGACACGCCCTCTTTAACCCTAGTCCTCTCTATAACTAGGAAAAGAGTCGAGTAGTGAGAAGAGCATAATAAAAGAAAGGGAAGTAGGAGGAGCTTAAGTAAAAGAGAGGAAAGTAGGAGCTAAGAAAAAGGGGGAAAGTAGGAGAAGCTTATGTAAAAGAGGGAAAGGAACATGGAGAAAAGAAGGGGTAGTAAGAGGAGCATATTTAGAAGAAGGGAAGGAACATAAGTAAAAGTGGGTGTAGTAGAAGGAGTATAAATAAAAGAGAGGGGGAAAGTAGGAGGAGCCTAAGTAAAAAAGAGGGGAAAGTAGGAGGAGCCTAAGTAAAAAAGAGGGGAAAGTAGGCGGAGCATAAATGAAAGAGAAGGGGAAAGTAGGGGGAGCCCAAGTAAAAAAAAGAGGGGAAAGTAGGCGGAGCATATATAAAATAGAAGAGGAAAGTAGTAGGAGCCTAAGTAAAAAGAGGGAAAAGTGGGCGGAGCATAAATAAAAGAGAAATGGAAAGTAGGAGGAGCCTAAGTAAAAAAGAGTGGAAAGTAGGCGGAGCATAAATGAAAGAGAAGGGAAAAGTAGGAGGAGCCTAAGTAAAAAAGAGGGGAAAGTAGGCGGAGCATAAATAAAAGAGAAGGGGAAAGTAGGAGGAGCCTAAGTAAAAAGAGTGGGAAGTAGGCGGAGTATAAATAAAAGATAAGGGAAAGTAGGAGAAGCCTAAGTAAAAAAAGAGGGGAAAGTAGGCGGAGCATAAATAAAAGTGAAGGTAGTAGGAGGAGCCTAAGAAAAAGGCGGAAGTGAGAATGAGGATCAAAAGAAGAATAAATAAAAAAGTAAGAAGGAGAAAACAAAATAAAAAGAAAGGGAGTAGGAAGTTGTAACAGAAGTAAAAATAGAAGAACAAAAGTGATAAATAGAAGCTAATTGAAAGAGTGGCAAAAGGAGAAATGAAAAACAGTAATGAATTTTATTTGAAGAGGCACTTGAACCAGAGTTTTTATTAGTCACGTCATCATGCGAAATCTAGATTGTATTTTAATTTTCCTTAAGTGTAATTTACGATTTTAGACGCCATTTCGTTTATAGGACCGCACCTCACTCTATATCACGAAAAGGATATCTATCCTCTTTGCGGTTTCAAGTCGCGTGTACACGGGACATTACGCACTCGGTTGGAATGTACATAGATACCCCGCGATATAGAGCGGAAGAGAACACTAATCACCTGAATAAATAGGCCACGGTTGTAGATCACATTTCTCATGTCTAGGGAAAAAATAAATAATTTCCCTTTCAAACCAATTAAACTAATCACGACACGACTTTCAATCACAATGATAATGCTAATAAGAGTAAAAACGAAAATAATAAAAATAAAACATTAAATTGAAGTGATAATAAAAATAGTATTAATTGAAATGGTAATTGAATAAAAATAATAATAATAATAATAATAATAATAATAATAATAATAATACTAATTGGATTGCAATAATATTTGTAATGATAAGAATAAGAAAATAAAAATGTTCAATTGAATAAATAAGTGATTAGTGCTTTATTGGATTTGGAGAAAATTACCTGCCTCTTTGGGTGTCAGTGTATCATCTGTATAAGTTAAACTGGCAAAAGAGGCACTTTGCTATTTCAGTAACAGTGGAGCCCGAGGAAAATCGATAGACAGAGCTCTGCACCTAGTTCGTCGAGTATAGTAGTGATCGTAGCTTTCAGACACTTGTGTTTAGATTAAAGCTGTGTTTGCATTTGTGGTATACACTCGACTGATTGAATAGAGTATTCGTGACTTGGGACGTGTAAAGGCCACACCGGGGTCTCAAGTAAGCTGTGTTTAGATTTTGACAAGGGCCTGGATTACAAATCAATTGTCAAGTTTTCATTACGTTTGCTGCAATGTATTTTCTTAAAGGATTATATTTCACTTTAAGTAAATAACAACTTACACTTAAAGTAAATTAAAAACTTATACTTAAAGTAAATTAAAACTTATACCATTTTTTTAATTCCTAACGTAATTTATAGGATCTTTACTTTATTTCTACTCTTATCTTATTTTTAATTAATTTTTTACACTTTTCTTATTTGTACTCTTCTTCTTATTTCTACTCCATCTCTTATTTTACTCCTTTCCTTAATTCTGCTCCTTTCCAGAATTTACTCCCTTTCTTATTTCTACTCCTTTCCTTACTTCTTCCCCTTCTCTTATTTTACACACTTTCTTATTTTTAATCCTTTCCTTACTTCTTCCCCTTCTCTTATTTTACACACTTTCTTATTTTTACTCCTTTCCTTATTTTACTCCTTCTCTTATTTTACTCCTTCCCTTATTTTACTCCTTCTCTTATTTTACCTCCCGTTCTTAGTTCTTCTCCTTTCCTTATTTCTCCCCCGTCCTGTATTTAACACTCTTCCTTATTTTTACTCCATCCCTTATTTTACACCTTCTCCTATTTTACTCCTTTTCCTATTTCTTCTCCTCCTCTTATTTTTACTCCCTTTCTTATTTCTCCTCCTTTCCAGAATTTACTTCTTTTCTTTTTTCTACTCCTTTCCTTATTTCTTACCCTTCCCTTATTTTACTCTCTTTCTTATTTTTACTCCTTTCCTTATTTTACTCCTTTTCCTATTTCTTCCCCTTCTCTTATTTCTACTCCTTCCTTTATTATACTCCTTTCCTTACTATTACTTTTTTCCTTATTTTTATTCCCTTAATTATTTCTACTCTTTTCCTTTTTCTTTACTTCTTCTCTTAATTCTACATCCTTCCTCATCCTACTTTTTTGCCACTCCTTTCTTTGAGCATACTCTTATCTATTTTTCTACTCCAACCCTTTTTTCTACTCTGTTTCCTATTTCTTTTCCCCTAATTATTCCTCCTCCTACTTTTTTCCACTTCTTCCTTATTTTAATCCTTTTCCGCCTTTGCTCCATTTCTATTCTTTACTCTTTCGATTTTTTTTACTCCTTTCTCTATTTTTTTTTTTTTTATTTTTTTTTCTATTTTTATTTTTTTTTTTTTTTTCCCTCATTTCCTATTTTCTATTTCTTATTTCCGAAATTTTACTCCATTCCTATTAATACTACTCCTTTTGTACTACTTTTTTCTACTTCTTTCCTCTTTTCTTATTTCTGCTCTCTTCCTTAAATTCTCTGTTTCCTATTTTTACTTCTTTTGCACAATTTTACTCTTTCTTTAATTTTTATTTCCTGATGAAATGAGGAAAAAATTTTAAAAACGAGGATGAGTGTTAAAAGAGAAGGAAAAATAACAATTAATGGAGAAGTACAACATCGAAAAAAAAGAAGTAAAAAAATTCTAATTTTATCTAAAAATCATTCTCTGGAGAAATAAAAGAAATAGGAGAAAAAAATAATTGTATTTTACGATATAGAAATTGGCCTAGGAAAATATTATTGCAATTTGAAATTTTTCTACAACGTATTTTGTCGACCAAAGGGGAATGCCAATATTGGACAGTGGAAATAGAAAAAGGAATGAGGAGGAGGAGGTTGGGTATAAGGGGGGTGAGTTTGATCGTTGTAGTTCAGCTGGACAGTCGGCTATTGGTAACTCCCGTTAAGAGAATGGGAGCCAATAATTCTTTGTACTGAAGTGAACTACCCTCACTCCCTCTCCCTCTCTCTCTCTCATTCCATGTGAATATAGGGATCGGGAGTATGTCTGTGTATATCTTTGCCTGTACCTACAGAATCACCTCTGGGAATATCTCTCGCTATCTTGCTCTCTCTCTCTATATATATATTTCTGTTTTCTCTCTTGCTGTCTCTCCCCCCTCTCTCTATTCTTACCCCCTCTTTCTACCTATCATTTTCTTTTCCCCTCGCTTTCTCTCTTCTTCTCGCTATCCCCCCTCTTTTTCTCTTTCAATTACTATTCCCCCTCTATTGCTTTTTCATACCTTACCCCCCCTCTGACGCTTTTTCTATTTTTCTCACTATCCCCCCTTCTTTCGCTTTTTCTTTTTTTCTCGCTATCCCCTCTCGTTCTCTATTTTACTCCCTATTCCCCCCTCTCTTCTCCTTACTTTTATACAGAGACCTAAACTCAACGTTCGTTGATCCTAACGGCCCCCCAGGGGCCCTTACGTTACTCCATAGCAATAGTTGCTATATGGTAATGGTAACCATAGTAACTTTTTTCATAGCAACCATTTCTATAGAAACAGTAATCATAGCGTTGGATTTTATTAAAATTTTGTTTAAATAATTGAATTTTTTTTTTTTTTTGAAAATTTTTATATTAAAATAGTAGATGTTAGAAATCATTTTATAGAGAAAAATTTTTAAAAATAATTGAAATTTCACCAATAAGATTTTTTAAATGTTAGAAAATAATTGGGTAACAGATAAGAAATTTATTATTTATAAAGTTAATTAAAATTTTGATGAGAATTTTTTAAAATTTTTTAGACATAATTAAATTTCCGCACAAAAATTTGTTAGTACTTATTTGAAAATAATTAAATTTCTGCAATCATTTATAATTTCTCGCTAAAATACAATGTTTTAAAGTGTTTTTAACTAAAATTCGTCTTTAAATAAATTACTTTTAATAATTTAAAAAAAAATAATTTTCATAAAAAAAATTCAATTGAACTTTTTTAAAATAATTAACTCTACATAATTGTTTGTTAAAAGTATGAAATATTCAAATTTTCAAAGATTTTAATTTAAAACCTTTTCAAAATTCAATTATTTGTAAAAATTGATACTATAATGATTTTAATATTCAATTAGGGTAAAATTTTACCTAAAATTCGTTTTCAAATCAATTTTTATTAAAAAATTCTACTAGAATTCAATTATTTGAAAAAAAAATTTTTTTAAATAATTGTAATTCTATGAAGAAATTGATAAAAAAAATTTGTAAATAATTCAATTCCTATGAAATTTGTATTATTTATGAAAATAATTAAATGCTTGCGTAGGATTTTATTAACAATTTTTTAAATAATTAAACAAAATGAATTTATAATTCGGTAATTAAATATTAACAGTGAAAGAAGTTAACAATTTTTCCGAATCAATCCAATCTCACAAATAAATCTCTTAAATAAATTTTATTAAAGAGATTCATTTGTGAGATGGTTTCGGAAAAATTGTTAACTTCTTCAACCTTTAATATTTAATTTTTTAAATAATTGAATTCTTTTGGAAAATTTTATTAAAATAGTAAATATTGAAAATCATTGAATTGAGTAAAATTTTTGAAAATTGAAATCTGGTCAAGAATTTTATTACCATTTTTAAAAATAATTGAATTTTGCAGATGAATTTTATTATAAAGATAAATTTAAATTTTGTTGAGAATTTAAAAAATTTTTTGAATTGAATTTCTGTGAATAATTTTATTACTTTTAAAAATAATTGAATTTCTTCAATCATTTGCAACTTCTACAAAATTCAATTTTTTTTAAGTGTTTTCAATTAAAATTAAATCTATTATTTTTAATAATTAATTAAATATATAAATTAAAAATTTCAGAAGAATTTGAATTATTAAAATGTTTCAAAAATCAAAGTTCTATAGAAATTCTAATTAGTGTAAATGTGTCAATTTATTACGGTGCGATTCTGGTTAAGCCGCTTTTGAAACAGAAATTTCGACAATTATATTATAATGAAAGAAGTAAATTTATGGCATATTAAACTAAAAGCTCTTGTACTTTAGCTAATAAAACCTTAATGAAAAAACTTTATAAAAATTAATTATTTAAACAAATTAAAGCAATGAAAAATAAGACTTTATTGTCAGAAATAGAAAAAATTTGAAGATTATTATTTTATTATTATTTTCAAATTTGATTGTTATCAGAGAGAAAATTTAAAAGTTAATTTAACAGGATACTTTTTGTTTCCTTATACACTATTTGTTTCTATACAAAAACATGACGTAATTAAAACTTAATTTTCTCAACTTAATTTAAAAGTTTGTAATCAAGGCAGAAATTTTAATCGATACACGTGTATATATACATGACGCTAAGAGATCGTAATTATTTTAGTTTCAGAAAATTAATCATAGAAAGCGTTGAAATGTTTCAAAATTGCCTTCCTCTCTTATACTTGAATGAAATTAAAAATTGCTGCGCACAATTTGTAAAGAGAGACGGAGAAGGAGAGAGGGAGAGCAAAATATATAGATAGAAGAAAACAAGGAGAGAAGGAGAGAGAGAGGGAGGTGAAGATAAAATCACGCATGAATATCAAAACCATGATAAGGCAAATTCTCCTCTAATTGTTTTGACAAGCAATGTAGTTTGAGGCTATTTTCATTTAAATCACAAAATCGAGACGCTTTCCCTCTCTCTCTCTCATTTACTTCTCTGCTTATTTCTCTTACGTGTATAATAATACTAGTACAAGAAATAATGACGCATTAACTTTAATGTGACGGTGGATTCCTTTGAAATTCCCTCAGGGTGCATGTCAACTTTTGTGTACATGTGCCTTTGTGTACATGCGAGTGTGTTTCTCTGAAAGAGAATCTCTCAAGGGTTTCGAATTCCTTCGACGACTTTGTCTTTTCACTAAACTACAAAAATTTACCCTTTATAGTTCCAGAGAGAAAAAAAAGGAAATTTCTAGCATTTTTTAAAAAATAATTTTACACAAAATGTTTTTTTAGTTTTGCGCAAAAAATAAGTTGTCTGATTTAGAATTTTATTCCTGAAATTAAAAAGAAATATTAAAGCATTGTCAAGTATTATTTAAACGCGCCTTTCTTAGGCTCCGCCCTATTTTGCTTCTTTCATTGGAAAGCTCCGCCCTTATTAAGAAGACACGCCCTCTCTAATAACTTGATAGGCTCCGCCTACTTTCCTCTTCGTCGCTATTTTACTAGGAAGACCCGCCCTCTTTAATAACTTGATACGCTCCGCACTCTTTTGGTTGTTGCATTAAAAAAATTAATAGGATCCGCCTACTTCCCTCTTCGCCTCTATTTAACTGGGAAGCTCCACCCTCGTTAACAAATTTATAGGCTCCGCCTACTTTCCTCTTCAACTAGCAAGACACGCCCTCTAATAATTTGATAGGCTCCGCCTATCAAACTAGCGCCTACTCCGCCTACTTTTCGTCCCTCTTTAACTACGAAGATCCGCTCTTTCTAATAATTTTCTAGGATCCGCCTACTTTCCTCTTCGTCCCTATATAACTAGGAAGATCAGCCCTCTATAATAACTTGATAGGCTCCGCACTATTTTGGTTGTTTCAATAGAAAAATCCGCCATTAATAAGTTAGGGATTATTAGTGTTCGACTTTAATAGGCTCCGCCTACTTCTCCCCTCTTCCCTCTTTAACTAGGAAGCCCCTCCCTCTCTAATTACTTCGCCTATATAGAATAGACTATCTAATAAACCACGCCATTTTGAGTCTCCGCCTTTAAGCAATTTTAAATTATAGAAGCCCCGCCGATACTATTTTTACAGGCGGGATTTAATGACAAGTGGGCGTGGTTGTTGTTTTATCGTCTACTGGCCTCGCCTATATACGATCTTATAAACCTTAATTAACTTATTAACCTTATCTTATAACCTTATTAACCTTATCTTCTTAAATCTTCTTAAGTTTCCGCCTTCAATCGATTCTGGTTTTTAAAAACCCCGTCCATTATCCTTTAAAGGGCGGGGCCTAATGACTAATGGGCGAGACATTTACTAAATTGTCTACTAACCACGTTTATTAAAAAGTATATCTTACAAACCACGCCTCCTTGTCTTCGGCTCTGAACAATTATATGTAAAGCCCCGCTTATTATGTTCCTGAGGGCGTGACCTTATTGAAAAGAGGCGGGGTTTCCACTTTAACGCCTAGTAGCCACGCCTACAAAGTTTGTAAGGCCCCGCAAATTATGTCATTGAAGGCGTATCCTAATACCAAGTGGGCGGGGTCTACGCTTTACCGCCTATTAGCCACGCCTATTTAAAAAAAGAATCTCATAAACCACGCCTTTTTTCGGGTCCCTCCCTAAGAAATTTTTGTTTATGAAAGGATTTACTACCATATGGGCGGAATAATTATTTTACCCTTCTTTGAAAAATGGGCATGGCTAGTGAATTTATTAATTAAGCTCCTCCCCTTTTTTCACAATATTTCATTACTTTTTAAGATTTTACATCGTAAATCGAGGAATTTTCTAAAATGGCAAGTTTTAACGCAACAATATCAATCTATTATTTATTAGTACCTATTATTATTAAGGTAAAAGTATCATTATTATTAGTAAAGCACTATTTTTTATTAAAAATTTATTTTATCTGAATTATTTTTTGTTAGTTTTATTTTTTCAAACTTTTTTTCTAGATTAAAAATTTGTTTTATAGCATCAGTTAAATTTCTCCATTTTTTTCTTCTTTATACTTCAAAAGGTTTTTTTAGACGTGATATAAAAATTTTCGAAACGAGAATATATATTTTTTCAGTGGAATCACCCGTGAAACGATCACTTTTTTCGTTACTTTTCTACACACACACACACACACAGATACGAACTGCAATAAAATTTTAGAAACTTTTTAAAATTGTGTTTCGGTCAAAAAAAAAGAAAAGAAAAAAGTAGTAATCTTGTCAGCCGCGGAAAATCAGTTTTACTGGACGTAACCTTCCCCCCCCCCTCCTCACCTTCCTAACTCAGTCTATATCCCTATCACCTCCAACGCTACTGTAAATTGCTGGGAAATTTATCCTCAATTCCTTGGATTTATATATCATACCATCTCGTCATTCCCTTCCCCCTTCTTCTTCGCTTCATTTTCAAACCCACCTACACATCTTACCCCCTCCCTCTCCTCTCTTTTCTCCACCCTCTTTGCTAAAACCCTATTCTCTCTCTCTCTCTCTTGAGAGACACGGAGCGCGTTCTACAACGAGAAGCTATTTCTCCTAAAAGTTTTTGCACACCGCTCTCGTACTCGATTTTACCCCCCCTCCTCTTTTTGCCCCTATCCCGTCACTCTCCCCCTTCCCCTTCTTTTTCTACTTTAGAGTAGCGTGCAGTGACTCTTCGTAAAAAAGTAGCAGGAAAGGAAAAAGTAGTGTGAGTGGGGATAGGAAAAAAGAAGGAGGACTTCAAGATAGTTTGAGGTATCTAAAATGAGGGAGACAGAGAGTGAGAGAAGGGGGGGGACTAGCATCAATTTAACAGTCTTCTTTGTATGTTCATGGTAGGTAGGGACGTTTTTTGACAAAATTTGAAATTATTTTCCAATATTTCAGAAAATTAGATTTCATAATAGCCTTATGTAACGATTTTTAGGTCATTAAGTCGATAGGTCAAAATTTTCTTAAACTATGGAGAAAATAATTTTTTTCATTTTATACTTAAAATCATTTTTCAGGTTAAATTTTTCTAGATTTTCAGTCATTTACACTAACTGATAGAGAAGTGTACAAATTTTGAGGACAATAGGTCGAAAATTCTGGAAAATATGCAAGAAACAATTCTTCTATAGATTTCAATTTCACAATTTTTTCTGAATAATTAATTTCAATTTAATTTTTTATAATTTCAAAGTAATCTACACGAAAAAATAAACATGTATACCAATTTCTAGGTCAATAGGTCAAAATTTAGATAAAGAATTGAAAAAAAGATTTTTTTTTTAGTTTTGAATTTTTCAATTTTTGCTCGAAAACCATTTTCCTTTTGACTTACATTATTTTTTCAGTAATTTACATAAGAAATTACAAATGTCAATATATTTTTAGGTCAATAGGTCTAAAATTTCTCAAAAAAATAAATGAAATAATTTTTCCCTAGTTTTCAATTTTTTAAATTTTTCTTTAAAACCTCTTTCAATTTAGTTTTCTTTAGACGCTAGGTAATTCATACTAAAAAATATATAAGTGTATACTAATATTTAGGTCAATCGGTCAAAAATTCTCCAAAACATGAAAGAAATAATTTTTCTCTAGTTTTCAATTTTTCAATTTCTGTTTGAATAAAAATTTCTGTTTAGTTCATCGAATTTTTTTCAAAATGTACACTAGAAAGCCAAAATGTGTATCAATTTTTTGGTCAATAGGTCAAAAATTCTCCAAAATATGGAAGAAATAATTTTTCTTTAATGTTCAATTTTTCAATTTTTGCTTCAAAATCTCTTTCAATTTCATTTTCTTTTAACGTTTAGTAATTTACACTAGAAAATATAGTAAACGCACCAATTTTTAGGTCAATAGGTCAAAAATTCTTAAAAACATAGAAAAAAACATTTTCCTTTCATTTTCAATTTTTCGATTTTTGATTCAATAAAAATATATTTTTGGTTCTTCATATTTTTTTCATAATATACACTAGAAAATTAAAGTGTGCATCAATTTTTAGGTCAATAGGTCAAAAATTCTCCAAAATATGGAAGAAATAATTTTTCTTTAATGTTCAATTTTTCAATTTTTGCTTCAAAATCTCTTTCAATTTCATTTTCTTTTAACGTTTAGTAATTTACACTAGAAAATATAGTAAACGCACCAATTTTTAGGTCAATAGGTCAAAAATTCTTAAAAACATAGAAAAAAACATTTTCCTTTCATTTTCAATTTTTCGATTTTTGATTCAATAAAAATATATTTTTGGTTCTTCATATTTTTTTCATAATATACACTAGAAAATTAAAGTGTGCATCAATTTTTAGGTCAATAGGTCAAAAATTCTTCAAAATATGAAAAGAAAAATTTTTCTATAGTTTTCAATTTTTGCTTCAAAATCTCTTTCAATTTCATTTTCTTTTAACGTTTAGTAATTAACACTAGAAAATATAGTAAACGCACCAATTTTTAGGTCAATAGGTCAAAAATTCTTTAAAACATAGAAAAAAACATTTTCCTTTCATTTTCAATTTTTCGATTTTTGATTGAATAAAAATATATTTTTGGTTCTTCATATTTTTTTCATAATATATACTTGAAAATTAAAGTGTGCATCAATTTTTAGGTCAATAGGTCAAAAATTCTTCAAAATATGAAAAGAAAAATTTTTCTATAGTTTTCAATTTTTCAATTTTTGATTTAAATTCTCTTTCAATTTAATGTTCTTTAAACGTTTAGTAATTTACACTAGAAAATATATTAAATGCACCAATTTTTAGGTCAATAGGTAAAAAATTCTTCAAAATATTGAATAAAACATTTTCCTTTCATTTTCAATTTTTCGATTTTTGATTGAATAAAAATATATTTTTGGTTCTTCATATTTTTTTCATAATATACACTAGAGAATTAAAGTGTGCATCAATTTTTAGGTCAATAGGTCAAAAATTCTTCAAAATATGAAAAGAAAAATTTTTCTATAGTTTTCAATTTTTCAATTTTTGATTTAAATTCTCTTTCAATTTAATTTTCTTTAAACGTTTAGTAATTTACACTAGAAAATATATTAAATGCACCAATTTTTTGGTGAATAGGTAAAAAATACTCTAAACTATACAAAACGCAATTATTTAAATGTTTCTATCTATTTTTCGTTACTCTGTAAATTTTAAATAAATAATTGAAATTGTTTTTCAAAAATTCTCTTATCGAGTAGGGCAAAAATAACCTTCTTTTGCTTCAACGTCACGAGATTCAGTTTACAAGTTAATTCAACCGGTGAAAAGTACAAAAGGACAGGGAACATAATCACGCAGGGTTTCGTGTGTGAAGTCAAAGCACTTCCATAGTTTCTCTAGTTACATATATACATATACAATAAGTACAACGAGAATGAGGCGTTGGGTTGAAAGTTGACATCGATAAAGCGTCAACGACACCATGTGCATGATCCAGAATTTCTGAACCCAGTATCATTGTTTCTCATCTTTTCCTTTTTTTTCTTTTTCCAACGCAACAACTTCATTACAGGAAATGTCACTACATTTTGACGTATTTTTCCCTCATGTCAGTAATGTAAAAAAATTTCTTCCTCACATCGGTAATTTAAAAGAAAATTCATACGAATTTCAATCATGCCTGTATTACCCGTTTTCTAGAACAAAGAAATACTTTCTTTTTTTGTAAATATCGTTTTAAATAATATAAATATTTAAATTAGAGAATATTCTTAACTGAAATTTATAGATCCCGTTGTTGGAAATGCAAAGCATTTTTAATTTTTTTAAAAGAGCGAACCGTTTACGAGAAAATTGGATTTTAATATCCTGGCGCGGAGCGTTGGCCGAACAAACTCATGACAATAAATTCAAAATATCTCCGAAAATATTCGATTCTTTTCAATGCTCCAAGAGGCTTTTTTTATCCATTTTTTTAGAGAAACACAATTTCAATTTTCACACCGTGAAATTTTCTGAATTTTAATTTATTTAATAATTAATTTTTTTATTATTTACTTAATTGTATTTATTATTTCTATTTGCTGAGAAGTAACAAGAAGGACCCACTTTGGATTTTTCAAGAAGAGCGAACCGTTTTCGAGAAAATCGATTTTTAAGTTTCAGGTGCTGAGCGTTGGCCGAATTTAACTCCAGATATTAAATTCCTAATATCTCAAAAATTTTCTAATCAATTTTTCAAGTTCCAAAAGACTTTTTTGTTTCCTTCTCTATAGAAAACAATTTTCATTTCCCTCCTTTTAATAATAGTTGGTATAATCTCAATTTTAAGGCGTGGAGCGTTGGCCGAACAAAGTCGAAATATTAAATTCCCGATAACTCCGAAACTATTGGACCATTTTCAATGCACCAAGAGACTTTTTTCTTTCTTCTCCATCAGAGAATAAATATCCACAATCTCCTTTCAATTGCAAATAAGTATAGAACAGAAAAAAAGAAAATAGTGCACGACCCTAAAGTCGTCGCATGTAAAAAAATGCCTATCACACCTAAGACTTACAATCAACATTACAGAGCGAAAAAAAAAAGTTTTACTTTTTATAATTCAACGATCGACGATCCGTATCGTTTCCCGGAATGAGTGGTGTGCATATCTGTCGTTCGTGCGAACAGGCGTCGTGTGTCGAATCGTTGTAAGCGCGCATTGCCTCGGCTGTCGTGCATGAGGCTTTAGGGTCTCACAATACTGCACGAGTGCTTGTTTTTGTTTTGTTATGTTTTTTTTCCTTCTTCTTTCTCTCTCTCTCACACACAGTCACTCTTTTTTTTATTACACTCCCACCTCTCGCGTGTTAGAGAAACATATTCAACGCGATTTTCACTGGTTGTCGATCGACTGTGTACAAGTTCGATGGCAATGTATATATGAGCCAGCAGTGTGGGCGTTGAACAGTTATATTCTACACACAACGATCTTCAATAAACAAGGACACAAAAAAAATGAAAAGAAAAATAAAATAAAACAAAAAAAAATTGAAATAAAAAAAGGGAAATTCATTGATACGTAGGTGCGCAAATAACCAATCGAGTCGTTCTTTTGTTGATTCATTCGAGAGACGCTTTGGACATTTTCAATTATTTTTCAATACAATCTACAGTTCGAGTGTATATTTTTATTCAAATGTTAAAATAAAGAAAAAAAATTTTATTACTCTGCGGATAATTATAAATTTTAACTATTTTTATTATTATTATTATATTATTAATATCATTGTTATATTATTGTTATATTATTGTTATATTATAATTATTAATATTATATTATTACAAATATTATTATTATATTATTATATCCTGTTATTGATTTTCTCATTATTTTTGCAATTGTTATTTTTTTTGCAACTTTTCTTGTTAATTTTTGTTGTTTTTGCTTTTGTCATTGTTTTTATTATTGTTTTTGTTATTGTTTTTGTTATTGTTTTTGTTATATTTTTTGTTGTTTTTGTCATTGTTTTTGCCTTTGTTTTCGTTATTGCTTTTGCTTATTCCCTTTTGATTTTGTTTTTATTTTGCATTTTTGTAAATAACAAAAATACAAAATAAAAACAAAAGAGCAAAAAAATTTTTAAAAATATATTTTCACATTGAAATGAAAATAATTCTGACTCTCCCCCTCTAACCCAAACATCAATTGGTTAGAGTATATCGTCTTCCCGTTTATTGCTGGCAAGTCTTGAATTGAGTTAAGACCGTGGAGTTTGTGGGTGAAGTGCGTAAACTGTTAACTGTCTCAAGTGCGAGGCGACGTGACATTGTTTGCGTGAACAATTGACTTACCACCACAATCGTCATAATCGTATAAACACACTTTATAGAAACATTTCTGCACTTGATGATTTAAGATTCAATCATAAATGCAAATTTCCTTTATGATAAACAATTTTGCTTCAAAATTTAAAAGAACAATAAAAAAAGACATTTATTTATAACAAAAATTTAATTAAATAATAAAAATAACAAGAATAATATTACTTAAAATAGTAACAATAATTATAATTGTTGTAAAATAACAATAACAGGAACAACAAAAAAATAACAATAGAAACAAAAGTAACAATAACAATAAAAATAATAACGAAAATAACACTAACAACAAAAATAACAATAAAAACAAACGTAACAATAACAACAAAAATAACAATACAAACAAAAGTAACAATAATAACGAAAAAAAACAATAACAACAAAAATAGCAATAACAACAAGAGTAACAATAAAAACAAACGTAACAATAACAACAAAAATAACAATACAAACAAAAGTAACAATAATAACGAAAAAAAACAATAACAACAAAAATAGCAATAACAACAAGAGTAACAATAACAAATCTAACAAAAATTACAATAACAAACAAAATTAGAACAATAATAATTGTGACTAAAATAATAACAATAACAATTGTAAGAAAAAAAGATAATAAAAAAATAATAATAGGAAAACTGATAATAATAAATATAGTAAAAAATATTAAAATGAATGAAATTTAAATAAAAAAAAAAATTTTTACTGTAATTCAAATCCGAACAAAAATGTTCTTTAGAGCGTCTCGGTTGAGTGAATAGTTTCCGAGTTATATGGATTTTAAGTTCCGCTATAATGCACGGCTAGAAAACTTTTATCGTCTGTCGATATATAAAGAGTAAAAAACTTTAAAAATCCTATTTCTTCGAAACTATCTATCAAATGACAATTTTATTTTGGACTTTTGTGCACACACGCACACAAACAATTTTCAATATACCACACTGAGGAGAAAAATAACATTTTATTTCGATTATAAATTTTTTCAATTTTAAAAAATAATTTACTTCATTCTCTTTGCAATAAAAATAATTGATATGAATTTTTTCTGTTCAAAAAGTTTTTTAATTTTAAACTTCAAATATAGTTCCTTAATTTTTGCAAAAAATGGTAAAAAAAATATCTGTATATTTACACATTTTTGTATCAATTGATTTTTATTTAATTTGGAATTTAATTTTCCTCTATTATTCGGAGGCGGATTTTTTTTTCAACTTCAAATCGATAGAACTAAAAAACGTTTCAACGAATTTTTATGTTTAAAAGGAATTTTTTTTCACAATTTTTCTCACATTTTATTATTGTTTTTGCATTATCGTTATTGTTTTTTAATGTTTTTGTCATTGATGTTCTTGTCATACTTTTTGTTCAGTTTGCTTTTGTTATTGTTTTCGTAATTGTTTTTGTTTTTATTATTGTTTGGTCATTGTTTTGACATTGTTTTTGTCATTGTTCTTGTAATTTTTTTGTTATTTTGGTTATTGTTTTTGATTTGGCTTTTACTAATGTTTTTGTTATTGTACTGTCATTGTTGTGTCATTGTTTTTGCTTTTGTTATTGTTTTTGTCATATTTTTGTTATTTCTGTTATTGTTTCTGTTTTAGCTGTTATTATTGTTTGGTCATTGTTTTGGCATTGTCTTTGATTTTGTTATTGTTTTTGTCATTGTTCTTGGCAAACTTTTGTTATTCTTTTTGTTTAATGACTGTTTTTGTTATTGTATTGTCATTGTTATGACATTGTTTTTCCTTTTGTTATTGTTTTTACATTATTTTTGTCATTGTTTTTTTATATTATTGCTCTCGTCTTTGTTTTTGTTTTGTTATTTACTTTAAAAATATAAAACTAAAAAAACTTTTTTTTAATGTTTTATAAGTATTTTAATTATTTTTTTTACTTGATTTATTATTTTATAATACAGGTTAATTAACAATTCTTTTAATAGAAAATATAAATTGCGTAAAAGAAATCACTGTCTAGACATGGTTTGGAATTTCATTATTTTTCTGAAATGGTTGAAAAATTTTAATTTTTTTTTTCATCATCGTAAATTTTTTTTCTTTGTCAAAGAATCAAGATGCATTGCCTTCGTTAAAAATTATTAGATTAAGTGGGCGTTGAATATTTCGAGAGATCGACTCGAGCCACCCGGGCTCATTATCGTCCTTGTGGGATAGTCAGAATTACGATGTACCTAGAGCGCGCGACGCTTTAAGAATTTCTTCTTGAAAATTTCATGGCCCCTGAAAGTTTGAGCGCGAAACTTTTTCTTTAAGAGGGATGGCTTGATAGTAGACATGATAAAAGGAAAAGAATAAAAATAGACAAAAAAAAATACAAGAAAAATCCCAGTCGCTAAAGAAGAATTAATATCTTTTTCCAGAGCAATTTTTTTTCATTCTCCTTTGTCGCAATATATTATCCAACTAGCGGCAGAATTTTTTTTTTTTTTGTTAAAACTTTTATGTTATTTAAAGTTAGAAGAAAATGACATTTTTATCACTACATTTTAGGAAATAATCTTTTTTTTCACAAATTAGTACCATTATGTAGAATACAAGAGATAGAACATTATTTTTTACACGCAATTTTTATTTACTAATTTTTGTTTATTTACGTTTTTAATAATTCAATTCCTTGTTTCTAGTTATTTAACCATCTACTTCTACTTGTTGAAAAGTTATAGTATGGACGCACTTTGAATTTTTCAAAAAGATCGAACCGTTTTCGAGAAAATCGGTTTTTAAGTTTCAGACGCTGAGCGTTGGCCGGAACTTCTTAATCTCCGTAAATAATTAAATAATCTTTTCAATTTTAATATTTTAAAGAGACTCTTTTCTGTTTTTCTATAGAAAACAAAGCAAAACAATTAATTTCCTCTTTTTAAAACTAATTCGTAAAATCTTAACCTTCAGTCCCAGAGCGTTGGCCGAACAAAGTCGTGATATTAAATTCCCAATAACTCCGAAACTATTCGTCCAATTTCAATGTCTCCAAGAGACATTTTTCTTTCTTTTTTTACCCGAAAACAAAGTTCTTTTTCTTTCAAACTACAATATTAAATGTAAATTAAATAAAAGCAATTTTAAAAATTACCGAGTCGTTAAAGTGTTTGCTAAAGAGAGAAAGAGAGAAAAAAATTGAGATTTTTAAAAAATATTTCTAAAGAATATTTAATTACTGTAATTAGAAAGTTGTTTGTCAATTTACGAGGAGAAATTTTATGTTTCGTAGAATTTTTATTTCTTGATCAGGTGGATAATAATGTCGTTAGGAATTGATGGCAAAAGGAAAAGAAACTCGCGGTGGTTTCAAACGACAAATATTTTAGATTGCACTTGGCATTGTCGCCTATATTGAGGCACTATTAAAGTGCAGTAAAAATTGCATCTGGTCGAAGGAAGCTAGGACACAGTCCATAGAGAGACAGAACGTGGGAGATAAAAGGAGATAGAAAGAAGTGAGGGAGAGAAAAAGGAAAATAAGAGGGAGAGAGAAAACGAGATACAGGAAATAGAAAGCAGTCTTGAGATCGAATTACCACGTCGCGCACCTCTTAGTACTGGTCTCCTAGCAGATAATCTAGTTACCCTCAAAGCACTCTGATTATCTGCACTTCTTTTTCATTACTGCCCTCCGTTTTATTGGCCAATAGTTTACAAGATCACGACTTTTTTCAAACTGCAAATCTCTCTCTCTCTCTCTCTCTCTCTCTCTCTCTCTCTCTCTCTCTCTCTCTCTCTCTCTCTCTCTCTCTCTCTCTCTCTCTCTCTCTCTCTCTCTCTCTCTCTCTCTCTCTCTCTCTCTCTCTCTCTCTCTCTCTCTCTCTCTCTCTCTCTCTCTCTCTCTCTCTCTCTGCTTTCTGAAAATCCCTTTCCCCAACTGTTCGATTATTTTATTCTCTTAGTCCCTCCCCTTTTTTCTTTTATTCCACCAAACACGCCTAGGAGGACGTAATTCTTCCGAAAATAGAAACACCCCTTCACAATTATTTTTATATTTACCCTGCCCCCTTTTAGTCATTATTCATTAACCACGCCTTCTTTTTTGGAAAAAGGCGGTACTAACCCATCTTTTTAGACAGACATCCCTCCTTTTCTATTTGTAAAATAGGCGGAGCTTGTAAAGGGGTGTGTCAAATGTAAAAAGGGGCGGGGTTTACAATTCCCACCCTCTTTTTTAGGCAGACTTTCCTGCTTTTCTATTTGCAAAGTAGGCGGAACTTGTAAAAAAAGCATATCAAATTTAAAAAGGGGCGTAGTCTATAATTTCCATTCATCTTTTTAGACAGATGTATCTTTTTTATTTATTTATAAAGTAGGAGGAGCTTGTAAAAGGGTGTGTCATCTGTAAAAAGGGGCGTGGAAATTATAGACTACCAGTCACCTTTTAGACAGATATACCTCCTTTTCTATTTGTAAAGTAGGCGGAGCTTGTAAAAGGGTGTGTCAAATGAAAAAAAGGGCGTGGTTTATAGTTTCCATTCACCTTTCTAGACAGACGTACTTCCTATTCTATTGGTAAAATAGGCGAAGCTTGTAAAAGAGTGTGTCAAATGAAAAAAAGGGCGTGGTTTATAATTTCCATTCACCTTTCTAGACAGACGTACTTCCTATTCTATTGGTAAAGTAGGCGGAACTTGTAAAAGGACGTGTCAAAACTAAAAAGGAAGCGTGGTTTATAATTCCTACCCACCTTTTTGGACAGACAGATTTTCTATTAGTAAAATAGGCGGAGCTTGTAAAGGGGCGTAGTCTATAATTTCCATTCATTTTTTTAAACAGACGTACCTTCTTTTCTATTTATAAAGTAGGAGGAGCTTGTAAAAGGGAGTGTCATCTGTAAAAAGAGGCGTGGTATATAATTTCCACTCGCCTTTTAGACAGATATCCCTCCTTTTTTATTTGTAAAGTAGGCGGAGCTTGTAAATGGGTGTGTCACATATAAAAGGGGCGGTGTTTATAATTCCCTTTCTTTCTATTTGTAAAATAGGCGGAGATTGTAAAAGAGCGTGTCAAATGTAGAAAGGGGCGTGGTTTATAATTTCCATTCACCTTTCTAGACAGACGTACTTCCAATTCTATTAGTTAAGTTAGGCGGAACTTGTAAAAGGGTGTGTCAAAAGTAAACAGTGGTCGGAGTTTATAATTCCTACCCTCCCTTTTTATTTGTAAAGTAGGCGGAGCTTGTATAAGGGCGTGTTTCTATGTAAAAAGGGGCGTGGTCTATAATTGCCACCCATTTTTTAAAGGCATCTTGTTTTTATTGCTTAATACGTGAATAGTTTATAAAGTGATGTGTCAAATGTAAAAAGGGACGGGGTCTATTGAAAAAATAGGCGGATCTTATAAAATGGTGTGTCAATTTTAAAGAGGGGCGTGGTCTAGAAAATGTGTGGGATCTATTAAAGGACATAAGAATAAAAGACACATAATGAAATAATAAAAGATAAATAATAGAGGAAAATGGAAAACGAGTGAAGGTAAAATGAAACTAAAAGTGAATAACTATAAAGTCAGGACGTCGTGAAGGAGGTAGAAAACAATTTGTTAGAATTAGTTTAAGAGACATTACTCTGTCCCTCCCTCTTTCTCTCTCTCTCTCCTTATCATTTGGATTCAATCATTAAAAGTCATTTTGAGGTTACGTTTTGTGTTTGTTGTCGCACACTCGTAAATTCATTCAAGTAGTTAATTTGGATTGGAGATTACTTGAGTACATTCTCCTAAAGCTGATTTTATCCTCAACGAACATTTCGTGTAATCGAAGACACACCAATTATTCGGTCACGACTATAGTCGTAACAGTAAATTCGCATTTAAGGCTTAAAGCCGGCACCACCACCACCGCCACTACTACTACTACTACTATCAAACTTGCCAAAATGGACAGTATTATAGGTAGATCCAATCACAACGTGTCTTTTGAAATTCAGGTCAGATGGTGTCTCTCTCTATATATATGTGCCAATAAGCCGGCAAATAATAGTCTTATATACCAAAGATATGTGTGTAGTTGCGCGCTCTATGATGTACGTTATGAGACATCGTATTTCAGGACTAGATTACGCGTACATACGTGTGTTCTGCTATTGGAGCTTACGTGGCTAAGTACGTGCTCAGAAGCCTTGTCTGCTTACGGCGGTGGGATGCAAGCAGAAATAGTTCAAATCACTCTTCCGTGACTGTCATCCTTAATTGGAAGACTGATACCATATGTATGGCTATTAATTCTGGTACCGTAAGCTTTGACTGCTATTCCACAGGATCCATTGTCACGATGAGGAACAACCCCAAATATCTTGCAATTTATTTTTTATTTTCAAAAATAAGGAGATAGTTAAAAATGCAAATCTTCTTTTATTTACTACTTCACTTTTACCCCGCTTTCATTTTAGCACATCTTTCCTTCAATTCACTTCTGCCTTTACCACATTACCCCTTCATTACACTTCCACCTTTCTAAACTCTACTTTCATTTACCTCTTCACTTTTACCCCGCTTTTACTTTACCACATTACCCCTTCATTACACTTCCACATTTCTAAACTCTACTTTCATTTACCTCTTCACTTTTACCCCGCTTTTACTTCACCACATTACCCCTTCATTATACTTCCACCTTTCTAAACTCTACTTTCATTTACCTCTTCACTTTTACCCCGCTTTTACTTTTCCAAATTTTTCCTTCAATACACTACTACCTTTACCACATTACCCCTTCATTACACTTCTACCTTTTTTCACTCTACTTTCATTTACTTCACTTCACTTTTATCCCGCTTTCATTTTACCACATTACCCCTTCATTACACTCCTACCTTTACTCAATTACCCCTTCATTACACTTACACCTTTCTAAACTCTACTTTCATTTACTTTAATTAACTTTTACTCCGCTTTTACTTTACCACATTACCCCTTCATAACACTTTCACCTTTTTAAACTCTACTTTCATTTACTTTACTTCACTTTTACCCCACTTTTACTTTACTACATTACCCTTTCATTATACTTCCACCTTTTTAAACTCTACTTTCATTTACTTTACTTCACTTTTACCCCACTTTTACTTTACCACATTACCCCTTCATTATACTTCTACTTTTTTCACTCTACTTTTATTTACTTTACTTCACTTTTACCCCGCATTCATTTTACCACATTTTTCCTTCAATACACATCCACATTTACCACATCACCCCTTCATTACACTTCTACCTTTTTTCACTCTACTTTCATTTACTTCACTTCACTTTTATCCCGCTTTCATTTTACCACATTACCCCTTCATTACACTTCCACCTTTCTAAACTCTACTTTCATTTACTTTAATTAACTTTTACCCCGCTTTTTTATACTTTACCACATTACCCCTTCATTACACTTCTACTAAACACGAATCTTTAGTCAAAAATAAATTTTGACAGATGACAGCTGTCAAACTTTTGACAATATGTATTCAAGTATTTTACATTAATTTAAATAAGTTTAATTATTTTTTAGACTACTGAGATTAAACTAAGTAGCAACATGTCTTTTTGACAGTTGACAGCTGTCTAAAAAAACTGTCAAGCATAGAAAATGTCAATTTTGAAGAAATTTTACATTTATTTTCTGAAATAGAAGTACCTTTTAAATTACAAAGATCAAACCATATAATGCAATGTTATTTTGACAGATGACATCTGTCAAAAATGCTGTCAAGATTTTGAAAAAAAGATTCCTTTAAGTATTTTACATTAATTGAAATAAGTTTTAGTATTTTCTAGACTATTCAGATCAAACTGAGTCACAACCTTTTTTTTTGACAATTGTCAAAAAAACTGTCAAACTTAGCAAATAATATTTTATAGGAAATTTCAGATTTATTGTTTCGAATAAAAGTATTTTTTAGTCTACTAAAATTAAACCAAATAGTGGACTGTCATTTTGACAGATGACAGCTGTCAAAAATGACCTAAGGTGACAACAGGCCATCAACCAAAATCCAACCAACCTTAATAGCAAAATGACATCTAGTTCTTCGGTTTAATCGAAGTTTTCTAAAATACAGTTGAATGGGTGTAAATTATTGTACAGTATTTCAAGAACTCTTGTTTTCAAAAAGTTGACAGCTGTATTGATAGTTATTAATGGTCAATATATCATTTCTCTTGTAAATTTGATATCAGTATTTTAAAAACTACTCGTGTTTGAGGAAATTGATGTAAACTTCTTCAAAATTATCGTTTATTTCTAAGTTTTACAGCATTTTGGCAGCTGTCAACTGTGAAAATAACATGCTGCTAATTGATTTAATTTTAGTGTTTTAAAAACACTTGAAATTGAGTAACACTTAACACTTCAAAAAATCTAATTCAGCATTTTTGACAGCTGTCATCTGTCAAAATGACATTCCGCTATTCTGTTTCATCTCAGTAGTCTAGAAAATATTAGAACTCATTTAAATTAATGTAAAATACTTGAAAAAATCTCTTTCTAAAAAATTTGACAGCATTTTTGACAGATGTCATCTGTCAAAATAACATTGCATTATACGGTTTGATCTTTGTAATTTGAAAAATACTTCTACTTGAGAAAATAAAGGTAAAATTTTGTAGAAACTAACATTTTCTATGTTTAACAGTTTTTTTGGACAGCTGTCAACTGTCAAAAAGACATGTTACTACTTAGTATAATCTCAGTAGTCTAGAAAATATTTAAACCTATTTAAATTAATGTAAAATACTTGAATAAAATACTTGAATGCTCATTGTCAAAAGTTTGACAGTATTTTTGACAGCTGTCATCTGTCAAAATTTATTTTTGAAAAACTAACATAAACAACTCGCCTTTTTAATGTAACATTCTTTATCGGCTATTTGAAAAAGCTTCATTTGCTAATTGCAAAAGGGGCGGAGCTTGTGAAAAAGGGTGTATCGAATTTAAAAAGGGGCGGAGTCTATAATTCTCACTTGCCTTTTTGTAGAGACACGATTAATTTGCCTTTTGAAAAATGGGCGGAGCTTGAAGAATGTTGTGTCAAATGTAAAAATGGGCGGGGTCTGTCATTCCCACTCGCCTTGTTAAGGTAATATGCTGCACTTCCTATTTAAAAAGGGGGCGGAGCTTGTCAAAATGGTATGTCAAATGTAGGAATGGGCGGGGTGTATAATTCTCACTCGTCTTTTAAAATAAACGTGCCTCCTCTTCAGTTAAAAAAAATAGGCGAAACCCTCACATTTTTGTAAAGCGACATGCATGTCTGACTCTTTGGAAAAGGGGCGGTGCTTGTAAAAGAGTGAAAATGGGCGGAGTCTCAAATAACACTTGCCTTCTATACGAACTTCAAGAAAATTAAGGGGGCCCCTTCTTTGAAAGGGGTGGAGCTTAAAGGGGCGGAGCTTAAAGAGGGTGAAGCTTAAAAAGGGCGGAGCATAAAAGACCTGTCAAGTGTAACAAGGGCGTGGCCTATAATTCCCACTCGATTTTTTAGGCAAATAATATACTTAAGTTGATCTATAGAAAAGGGCGGAGTTTATAAAAGTGTCAGTGGTAAAAAAGGCGGGGTCTATTATTCTATTATATTATAAATAAATATATGTACAGAGTTCAAATATTGAGCGAGGTAATACATTATAAAAAACAATTAAAAAATCTACCATTTGTCGAATTATACGTTATAAACTTAAATTTAAGGTTATGAACCGAATCTAATTTTCCTTTTGCCATTAACTTGAAATCTCATTTCGTTTTGCAAATAACTTCAAGTCATAATCTTCTCTCTCTTTCTCTCTCTCGCTCACTGACGGCATTTTATATCCCATTATCCTCGCATCTGATAATTTTCATTATTGTATAATCGGATATGACTTGAGGAGAAAAATGGCGAACAATTTTCGGTGTGCAAATGTCGTGTGCCGGTATTGAAGGTGAAACATTAAGATTGGCTTGAAAATTGTCGAGCATTGCCGCCCGTTTGTTGTCTACATTTGTGTGTGTGTGTAATTTATCATATACAGGCATCGCCTTTAGGCGCTTTTGCGTGTCTTCAAGCAGTTAACGCGAATATTATCGTCCTACACGACGTTTCTCTCAAATTCCCCACCCTCGGCATTTCTCTCCCATTCCATATTCTCACTCCCAAATCGTTGAGGAGACGGAATTCTGACGTATTTATTTTACATGCCACACACGAGTTGTGAAAGTAATGGGAGAAGAACGAAGATATTTTGTTTTTCGTTTATTGTAAATGTGCCTTTTTAAAAATTTAGTTAAAATATATTTTTAATTTTAATGTTTCTAGCCTAGAGAATAGAGTACTCGACTTGTAATTTTTAACCCTCGGTTCGAATCTCGCAGTGTGGGAAATTTTTTTTCCCTTCTCCCCTAATTTCCCACTCTTTATTATTTTTTCTAATAATTTTTTAACTATTGATATTATTTCTCTGCTTTATTTTTCATTATTTTTTGTAAAGGAGGATAAAAAAAATGAAGATAGAACAAAAAACCACATCTTTTGAGTGTGCTAACTTGATAGTGTAAATTTGATGAATAATTTAAGTATAAACCATTGACATTTCAATATTTACGCTTTAATGCTGAAAATACCTAGTGCTCGTGTATAAATTCTTAACTTGGAGCGTTGCGCAGTTAGGAAATTCTCTATATATTTTGCGCGTGAGCTATAGGATTTTAATGATGGAAGTCCGACAAAGGGAGGAAAGTCAAAGGGGATATGAAATCAAGCGCTTTATGGTGCCATACAAAATACCCGCACACATACATACAAACTATTTACTAATTCAGGTCATCAACGCCTAAAATTTCCCCAGGAATCTACAGAAGTTCTCTCTCACTCTCTCTCTCTCTATTTCTCCCTCTCTTTCTTTGCTTTTGATTTACTGCTAACGAGAGTTGGGTTTATTTTCACAAGCGTTGTACATGAAATTTGATTCTCCTACTTCAATATTATGTTTTATTCACTTGAACTAGTTTTTGCTAATCTTCCACTGGAGCAGAATTTCAATTTAATTATATTTATTTATAATTATTTTTGTTTTTAGTAAAAATTTTCTTATAAGGTACGTTTATCTTTATAATTCACTTCTTAGGCCACGCCTACACTTTCTGTGAGGCTGTTTTTAAGTTACGCCTACTTTTTTCATAAAGCCGTTAAGCCACACCTACAATGTCTACTTAAGCCCCGCCTACACATTCCGTGAGACTACTTAGGGCACGCCTACATTTTCTGTGAGGCTGTTTTTAAAGTTACGCCTACTTTTTTCATAAAGCCGTTAAGCCACGCCTACAATTTCTACTTAAGCCCCGCCTACACATTCCGTGAGACTACTTAGGGCACGCCTACATTTTTCATAAGGCAGTTAAGTCACGCCTACACTTTCTGTGAGGCTGTTTTTAAGTTACGCCTACTTTTTCATAAAGCCGTTAAGCCACGCCTACAATTTCTACTTAAGCCCCGCCTACACATTCCGTGAGACTACTTAGGACACGCCTACATTTTTCATAAGGCAGTCAAGCCCCGCCTACAATTTTCGTGGGGGCTATTCTCAGGCTACGCCTTCATTTTTCGATAGACTCTAATTAAGCCACGCCTACCATTTATACTTAAACGCCGCCCACACATTCCGTGAGACTACTTAGGACACGCCTACATTTTTCATAAGGCAGTTAAGCCACGCCTACACTTTCCCCGAGACAACTTTGTCGACGCCTACATTTTTCATAAGCCCGTTAACCCACGCCTACACTTTCCCTGAGATTTACTTTTTATTTGACGATGCAATATTTTGGTATACTTTAACGTGAAATGTTTTATTTCATCATAAAAAGGGCTGAGCTTGAAAAAGGGTGTGTCGAATGGGCGGATTCTAAAATACCCCCTCGGCATGCCTTTTGAAAAAAGGAGAAGATAAGAAAGAGACTTGTGCCATTTGGTATTTAAAAAAGGGGCAGTGCTTTTAAAAGGGTGTGTCAAACGTAAAATTGGGCGGGGTCTATTATTTTTTTTAGTTTTAGGAGACTCTATTTACTATTTGAAAAAGGGGAAGTGGCTTGTAAAAGGGTGTGTCAAATATTAAAAAAATAGGCGGAGTCCATCATCCCACTCGTCTTATTAAGGTAATATACTTCGTTTCCTCTTTGAAAAAGGGGCGGAGCTTGTAAAGGGGTGTGTCAAATGTAAAAGTAGGGGGGGGTCTCTTTAGTATAACAAATGAGGCTGAATCGTGGACAATGAGGTGGATCATAAGACTCCGCCTACTTCCCCACTATTCTTACGCTCCTCCCACTTTACCACGCCTACATTCCGAGGGACGTGGTAAAGTGTCGAAAAAGGCGTGGCCATAAAAAATATCCGCCTTTTTATTAATAAATTAAAAAAAAATTTTTTTTTTGTTCTCGATTGTCGTGAATTTGTTTTGGATTTTCGAGATTGTCGTTAAGGAGAAATTCTAATTAACAGAATATTCTTAACTTTTGTGTTTCAGTTTAATTCATTTGAATACGAGACCAGAGCCAGCAATAAGGTGTTCAACGTTGAGAGGTGCAACACGACTACCAACAGCGCCTGATCATCGAAGCGAGGCTCGTCTCAGAATTGATCCCAAGGTGTTGGTATTTGTTGAGACACTCTACTCGAGATTGGGACGTGAAATCTCCGAGCTTTTAGTCTACAATCGTATAAAGTGAGTATTTATATAATCTTTTTTTTTTCTTTTTCTCTACAATTTTTGTTTTTTTTTCTTCATGCAAAATTTAAAGTTTAGATAATCTAGGAAATTTTTGTTTAGAGAGAGCTTTTCTGCTTTTTTTGTTTTTGTTTACATTCGTGTAGTGAGGGTTGCATTTTTGAGTGCATAGCCCTTGAGCAAGGAGTTTTTTGTATGACACGTAAACATATCAAGCTGTGTACTCAACGAGAGAGTACAAACTATTCTACACTGGATGATAACCCCCAAAAAAAGAATTGTTAATATTTCTTTTTGAAATCTCGCTTTTCGTAGGCATTATTATTCTTTTTTGAATCGAGATTGCTTTTTAATGAAAGATATTTGCAATCTCTTTAGTTTAGTATTTTTTCAGTGAATTTTATATGATATTGAATATAAATTATAATATAAATATATTAAAAAATAAATTTTAAAAACAAGTTTCAGTAATTAAAGTCACAATTATATTAATTTAGAAACATTAAAGACGCAGGAAATAAAGTAATAAGTAAATATTGAAATAGAAATTAAAGAAAGTGGTAAAAACTTATTAAAAATCAGTAGAAGAAACAAAATCTTTAAGAAAATAAATTTAAAAAAGAAAGACTATAAAAAAATTGATAAATAATTTATTATTAAATAAAATAAATAAAATTCAAATTATTAAATTAAAAAATATTAATAGAGAAAATAATTATCAGCTGCAAAATATTAAATTTAGTATTAACAATAATGAAACAAATTAAAATAATAAAAATAAATTTAGAAAAAGAAAATTAAAATAGAAAATAAATTAATGTTAGAAAAATTAAATTTGATAGAAGATAATTTACAAAAATCCCAGTAAAATGTAAAGTAAGGAAGAGTTAAAAAAAATAAGTTACTTTAAAAGAATTAAAATTAAATATAAAAATCTTTTTCTAAATATATGAATTTAGAAAGAATTGAAAATATTAATAAATATTTTTAGAACAATTGAAATCCATAATAAAAATCGTGGTTTAATAATGAAAATAGTAAATTTAAGAAAGTGAATACAGAAAATAAATTCAGAGAATTTAAAATAGAAAATATAATTTTAAAAAATTAAAATAGTAATTTTATATTTTTTTATCAGAATTTTATTAAAAATAAAACTTTTTCTATTTATAAATAAGATAAAAATATTTTTTTACATATTTAGAAATAAAAAATAATATGTTCTATTTATTTCGAAATAAAATAAAAAATAAATTGTTCACAAATAAAAATATAAAATATTTTATTATCTTTCGAATTTTAGTTAGTTTTTTCAAACAATTTAAAACAAATTTTTTTTTCACGAAAAGAGCAAAGTTTTGATGTAAAGAAAAAAAGGAAATTTTGATACTAAAATAAACAAGAAAATGAGAATGAAGAAGAAGAAAATATGATGCATTTTAAAAGAAAAGGCAGTTCCAGTTTTTAAAGCTGGACACTTGCCAATGAATTTTCAGCTCGAAAATTCTAAAAAGTCTCCTGTTTTGATAGAATGCAGAGACTATGCCTAATGTGAACAGAATTTTAGATGTACTCGTTATTCACTGGAATTTAAAAGAAAAAAAAAAACTTTTTACATTTCATTCAAATAATATATATAAATGTTCATTGCAATGAAAACTAGAAAAATTATTTTCCTATAAAAATAGTTATTTTAAAAAAGGTTTCTTTACTTTCTGATTTTTCTATTAAAATTAACAATTTTTTTCGTTTGCAATAGAAATACATTTAAAAAAAACTATAAAAAGTTCTTCTCTTCATTTAAATTTTAATTTAAAAAATATCTCTCACAAGCAGTAAAAAATAGTTTAACTAATTTCTACTGCTTGTGAGAGAACTTTTTTAATTTTAATTAAAAAAACTCTCCCACAAGTGGTGTAAAAAAATTACCTTCATTGGAATTTTTTTAAATTAGTAATTTTTAAATTTTATTAAAATAATAATAATAATAATATTTTTTTAACTATTTTTTTAAAATAATAATTTAATAAAATAATTATAATCTTAATAATATTAATTATTATTAACATAATTTAATGAAATAATTTCCTTAAAAAGTCAATAAAAAGTTCTCCCACAAGCGGTAAAAATGGTTCAAATTAATTGAAAAAATCTCTCTCACAAGTGGTGTAAAAATTATCTTCATTAAAATTTTTTTGTATTAGTAATTTTTTAATTTTATTAAAATAATAATAAACGAATAATTTTATATATAATTCACTAAAATAATAATAATAAAAGAATAATTTTATATGTAATTTACTAAAATAATAATAAAAAAATAATTTTATATATAATTTACTAAAATAATAATTCAATAAAGTAATTGCAATTGTTTAATGAAAAATCACTGAAAATGAAAAATATTTTTAAAAAATAATAAAATAATTTTAATAAAAATAAATAAGAAAAATGTTTTTAATAATTTTAACAAATGAAAAATTCTACTTTTATATAAATACGTATATAAAAAAGAAAATTGCCAAATGAAACGATAAGAATAAAATCCATTTTATTTTACTTCTCAAAAAACAAGTTTATTTGAGAAAAAGTGATTTAAAGTTTAAAAGAAATAAGGACTTTTTAATTTTATTTCAAGTCCTCGATATATATAGTGTAACGGTGGATTTGATATTTTTCACGTGTATTGCCGTTGTTTATGTGACGCTGTAAAATTTCAAACACCATCTGGCGCAAATCGTATTTTTCTTGTATAATATATATATGTATATATCCCCGTGAAAAACTATGATTTTCTTTTCGAATTTTTTTATGGCCCAAGTGGTTTTAGATTTATAATCTCAATTTTTTTTTTATTTGCTTAAATCTAAATTTCAAATAATATTAATTTTCTTCTACTTCTGAAATTTAATATGTTTTTTTTTCTCTTAAAATTATTTTTTAATTTAATAAATAATACAATTATTGAATTCCTTCGATGAATTTTGTTATTTATATAAAAATAATTGAATTCTCGCAATGAATTTTATTAAAATTTTTAAACATCCTAATTAAATTCTTTTGAAGAATTACTTTTAATTTTTTTAAAATAATGGAATTTCTTTAATTATTTTAATTGAAAATTTTAAAAGCAATTGAATTTTATGAAGAAGAATTTCATTAAAATTTTATTGAAAATAATTGAATTGCTCGCAAAGAATTTTATTATTTATAAAAATAATTAAATTGCTTTAAATAATTTATTAAAATTTTATGAAATAAATTAATTTTATGTGAATATTTGAAAATAATTAAATGCTTTTAAGGGAATTCTATTAAAATTGTTTTGAAAAAAATTCAATTTCTGCAAAGAATTTTACTATTTATATAAAATAATTGAAATTATCGCAGAATTTATTAAAATTTTAGGAAAAATTGAATTGTTTTGAAGAATTTTTGAGAAATATTTGAAAATAATTAAATTCTTTCGAGAAATTCATTAAAAGTTGTTTTGAAAATATTTGAATTTTTGTAAAGAATTTTATTAAAATTATGCATAAATTTAAAATAATTGTAGATATTCATCAGATGAATTTTATTATTTTTTGAAAATAATTGAATTCTGTCGTATAATTTTATTAGAATTGGATTAAAAAAATTTAATTCCTGCAAAGAATTTATAGTAATTACAAAAATAATTGAATTCTCGCAAAGAATTATATTGAAATTTTTGAAAATATAAACAATAATAATTAATTTTGTACTTAATAAGTGAATTTTTTAAATTTTGATTATGAAATTATTTTAAAATTTATATTTGAAAATAAAAAATTTTCTAATTTGCATAACAATAATAAATCGAATAACATGTACTACAAATTAATATTACTACATAATCATATTTTATGAAGATAAATTAAATTTTGTAAATAAAGGAAAACAAATAAATAATACAACATTTATATCTTTTCTGAAATATTGAATTTATTTAATCACTTTTTCGATTACAAACAAATACATATTATATATTTTATATTATATATTATATTACATACACATTTATCGAAAAAGCAGTTTTCGAAACGGAGAAATATTTGAAACAATTATTTTTTACTACTTTCATTTTCTTTGCTTATTGCTGAAGAAAATTAATTTAGATATTTTTTTTTCTTTTCACATGAAAATCATTTATGAAAGAATGAAAATATTCTACAGAAATATTTTAATGTCCTTTGCAAATTCTTTGACATCGTCGTCAATATCGGACAAATCTAAAATAAAGATGAAATTAAATTAATGTCAGATAAAAAATGATAAGATTGAAACAAATCTTTTTAAACTATCTACTAACCAATAGAATCATTATTCTCTTTTTTATTTTCTTCATTATTAAATAATTTTGAATAATTTCCACCTCCTTCATGTTTTATTACCCTTCGTGTTTTATTTTGAAAAACTATATATAATAAATATAAAAACTATTAAAAATGATTTTTCAAAATTAATAATACAAGATTTTGAATTAAAATTTTGACTACAAAATACTTACCTTTTAATGCATCGAAATCCCATTTTGTTGATTTGTCGTTAGGATCAATAAGCGACATATTAACACATTGTCCATTTGAGCAATTCTAAGAAATGAGTAAATATTATAATATATATAATAAAAGTATTTTTAATTTATGCAAAATTATGTTTAAAAAATAGGGAAAAGTTTTGTCGTTACTCCATTGTATTTGCAAGCAATTCCATCTGGTCGAGACAAATCTTGAAAAGTATTTGTTTCATCATTCTCATATTCATTTTCATAATCATAGTCATAATCAAGATCAGTTACATTGGTGCAGATAACAGTACAGTCAAATCTATCGAACTAAAATAAAGTAAAACTATAATACATGTGAAAAAGTTACAGATAAATTCACCGCAATGACTCAAAAAAAAAATTTTTTTTAATTTTTTTTAAATTAAAAAATTTTTTTTTTAAATTAATGATAGATTTAATATACTAACAGTATGAAAGGCAATGTATCCAGCATTAATGCATTGCTCCACAGGAGATTCTAAATTGCTAGGTAATTTATTAAAAGATGTTGTTGAATCAGTAATGCTAACAGTACTTGTAGTAAATGACTGAACTTCACAATATCCTGATTGACAATACTAAAAAAAATGGGTTAGGTAAAATTTAGCATTAGATAAAAATAATGACAAATTTTACACATTGGTAAAATATTTCTTACTCCATCAGTTTTGTTATTAATAACGCAAGGGTATCTCTCTGGAGTATTAAAATACTGATGTGTATTGCCATATTTATCATCACATAATGCCATGCATCCATCGTTTAACTTGAAGAAAGAAAAACAAAATTGAAAATTGAAGAAACAATATTGAAAATTAAAGAAACAATATTGAAAATATCAAATTAAACAATAAAGAATTAAAAATATTCTTTAACAAACAAATTTTAATGTAGTCAATCCAATATCTTCACATTGTTTACGGATAATTTTACTCCTGACGGGTATTTTATCGACAAATGAAGTTGTATCAATACTACTGCTTGTAGTGCTTTCACTACTTGTACTAGTGGCACTACTTGTGCTACTTGTAATAACTGTCATATTAACACATATTTTATCGTGACAATACTGAAAATAACAGAAAACGATAAATTAAGTTTATATTTTAACAAATTTAACAATTATTGTAAAAATGTTCCTTACTCCTTTATTATTACAAGGTGAGCCATTTTCTGCATCCAAATACTCCTGATCATATTCGATATCATCATTGTCGGTTAATTGGCAATAAGTAGTGCATCCGTTGTTATACTAAAAAAAGTAAAAAAAATAAATAAATTTATTAACACTCCATAAACATTTAATTTTATTTTTCCCTCATTAACAGACAAAATTTTCCCTTTTTCCCTGAACCTAAAGAATATTCTATGATTCACTATAAAAATTATTAGATACTCAAAAAAAAAAGAATTCTAATTTATTTAATTTAATTGGGAAATTATTTGAAGATATCAATAACTTATTTTTTTATGAAAATCTTAATACCTATGGAAAAATAATAATGATTAAATATTTATAAATAAATATAAAGATTAAGGTAAAAGATGTTATTTGTTTTTTTTAAAAATCAATAAATTTTAAAAAATTGTTTAAAAAACAAATTACATCTTTTACTATATTAGAACAATCCAAAAAAGTTAAACATCTTTAAAAATTATAAAGATTAAGATTATCAAAATTTCAACTTCAAACATTTTTTAAATTCAACAACTTAAAAGAATATATTATTGTAAAACATAAGATATCGTCGATTTTTTCATGTTTTATAATAATTAAAGATCACCTAGTGATAAAATCATTATTTTTTATTAAGAATATTGTTACTAAAACTTAAAAATTATTTTCATCATTTCCATTCAATTATTATTTTCTACAATTTTAAAATAAAATTCTTCTTTAAATAAATTATTTTTAATAATTTTTGGTAAAGTTCTTTTAAGAATTTTCAAATTCATTTATTTACAATTCAATTTTACATGAAATTTAGATTATTCGGAAATTCTCCCACTAAATATGTATTAGAAAATGAAAACTACAAATTATTTCAAAAAAAAATTTAATTAAACTTTCTCAGAGAAATTAATTCCACAGAATTGTTAATTAAAAGTATGAAAAATATTCAGATTTTCAAAGATTTAAATTTGAAACTTTTTCAAAATTCAATTATTTCTTAAAATTGCAATTACTATAAATAACTTTTTCAAAATTCAATTATTAGGGGAGAGTAGGCTACATTGAACCAGCGTCAACAGTGAACCACTTGAATTTTCTGAGAAATGACTGAGTGAAATTTTTTCTTATTTAATATATAAGTTAGTTTTACTGAAACAAACTATGTCCAAAAATTTCGGGCACGTAGGTTTATTATTTACAAAGAAAAACTAAAAAAACTGTTTTTCACGTACAAAACAAAAAATTTGGTGGAATTATAATGACGTTTTTTTATTGAAATAGGAAGTTTTAGAAATTAGTAAACTTGCGATTTATTTCGCTTAGGGTGTCAACTTCAATATTCCGATGTGATAAAGAACTTTAAATCTTACACAAATTTATTATAAACAATTTTTGTTGTGAATGTCATGTGAATACAGTGAGTGCGGCATCATTGAACCACCCAAAAAAGCAAAGAATTTTCAATTTTAAGAGTTGTAAAATTGTCTGCTCTACTAATTAGTAAGAAAAATACTGGAAGACATGCTTTCATCACAATTGTGAACGAGATAAACTCAAACTGTCACTTTACCTACCTAACCTGACATTAAAATACATTAATCTCCTATATTAACAAGTAATAACAATTAAATAACAATTTTCTATTTTTTTGAGTGGAAAATAAGATTTTTTACAATGTGTAAGTGGAAATATTATTTTTGAAGTAAATTGTAGTGTTTTATTAGAGGTGGTTCAATGTAGACACACATCCTTCAAAATAAGAAAAGTGTGACTTGTTAGAAAAAAATTAAATTTTATTATTTAATCCTAATAATTTGTGTTTGTAACGTGTGTATTAACTAAAGGAGTACTTCAGCTTAATTTTGATACAAAAACCTGATCGAAATTAGTAAAATTTTATTAGTTCTTGGACTTTATAAAATACCCGGTTCAATGTAGCCTACCCTCCCCTATATGAAACTTTAACAGAAATTAATTTTTAAATCAGTTTTTATTAGAAAATTCTACGAGAATTCAATTTGTTTAAATACAAACATTGACAATTTATTGAATAGTTAAATATTTCTTAAAATTTGATTCTTATAGATAATTTTATCAATAAATTTTTAAATAAATGAATTCTTTGGACGAATTTTAATAAAAAATTTTCAGAATAATTACATTTTTCGAGGAATTCGATGAAAATTGTATTAAAAATAATTGAAATTCTTCAATAAGTTTTATTATTTGTGAAAATAATTGAATTATTTGCGAAGAATTTAAAAAAAATGTTTTAAACAAATTGACTTTTTTTCGAAAAAATTTATGCAAATTCTATTTTTTATAATTGACTTCCTGTGAAATTTTCATTATTTTAGAAAATAATTGAAAATTTGTGTAGAATTTTGTCAAATTTATTTTTAAATAATTGAATTCTTTTGGAAAATTTTATTAAAATAATAGATATACAAATTATTACAGCAAGAAAATTTTTTGAAAGTAATTGAAATTTCGTCATGAATATTGTTATTTATGAAAGTAATTGACTTTCTCCGAACTATTTTATTATTTATGAAAATAATTTAATTATTGGGAGGAATTTCATGACAAATTTTAAAACATTCTATTTTTTCTAAAAGATTTATGCCAATTCTATTTTAAATAATTGAATTCCTGTGGAATTTTTATTTTTTTTAAGAAAATAATTGAATTATTGTGATGAATAAGATTATTTATAAATATATAATTGAATTTTGCCATGAATATTATTAAAATTCCTGAAAATAATTGAATTTTGTCAAGGAATTTTGCTTTTCACTAATAAAGATAATTGAAACGTTGACGACAATTTTTTTTTATCTTTTTGAAAGTAATTGAATTTCTCAGAAGAATCATTAATTTTAAAAATAATTGAATTTTATTACTTTTGAAACTAATTGAAGTCTTGTGATAAATACTATTATTTATGAAAATAATGGAATATTACAATGAATTTTATTAAAATTCATGAAAATAATTCAATTTTGTCGAATAATTTTGCTATTCATTTATAAACATAATTGAAATGTTGAAGACATTTTTTTTAGATTTTTTTGAAAATAATTGAATTATTGCGAATAACTTTATAAAAAAGTTTCAAACAAATTGATGACTTTTTTCGAAAAAAACTTATGCAAATTCTATTTGTAATAATTGAATTTTGTCAAAATTGTTTTTGAATAATTGAATTCTTTTGGGAAATTTGATTGAAGTAATAGATATACAAATTATTGAACTAAAAAAAAAAATTTGAGAATAATTGAAATTTTGCAATGAATTTTATTAAAATTTTTTAAAATAATTGAATTTATGTGATAAATATGGGTATTTATAAAATAATTGACTCCCTCCGAATAATTTTATTATTTATGGAAATAATTAAATCCTTGAAAGGATTTTTAAAATTTATGAAAATAATTGAATTACAGCGAAGAATTCAATGCCAAATTTTCAAATATATGATTTTTTTCTTGTTGAAAAATTTACTCAAATTCTATAGTTTAAATAATTGAATTCTCGTGAAATTTTTATTTTTTTGTAAAATAATTGAATGTTCGTGTAGAATTTTCCCAAAATTTTTGTTTAATAATTGAATTCTTTTGGGAAAATTAATTAATATAGTAGAATATTGAAAATCATTGATTTAAGAAAATTTTTTGAATATAATTGAATTTTATTACTTTTGAAAATAATTGAAGTCTTGTGAGGAATACTATTATTTAAGAAAATAATTGAATTTTACAATGACTTTTATTACAATTCTTGTAATGAATATTGTTATTTATCAAAATAATTGAATTTTACAATGAATTTTTTTTATTTAAATTTCCGGAATATAATTGAATTTCGGCGAAGAATTTTGCTATTTATAAAGATAATTGAAATGTGGACGAGAATTTTTTTTTAATTTTTGAAAATAATTGAATTTCTGAAAGAATTTTGATATTTATTAAAATAATTGAATTTTTTTAAAGAATTGCGTTAAAATTTTTTAAACTGCAACTATTTTTAACAGAATTGAAATTAAAATTTAAAAGAAAAATACTTTATTATATTATTTTATAAGTAAGAACTTTATGGCAGTTCTTCAATGGAATTAAGTTATTGAAAGTAAATTATTGTTAGAAATAAAAAAAGTTGAATGTTTTTTTTTAGAATTCGTAGTAATTTAATAGGTTGTGAAGCAGACAAAAAGATACAAAAATTCATAATTTTCTTATAAATTCTAAGGATTTAATTTTTTCTTGTACTTTTATTAAAAGTCACTGACTTTTCTCTGACCGATGGCAACTCTTAAATGAAGCACATGAAAAATTAAAATTGACGCTTAAGAATATTTAATTCATTAAATACATACATCATGAACCCAAGAAAATCCAAGTTCTTGACAACGTTCAATGGTAGATTTAAATTTAGAATGTGAATTATTCAAAGCAGTAGTTGTATTCTTTAATTTTTGATTAACACATTTTCCATATTTACAAAACTGAAAAAAGAAAGCATTTAATAATATTGTTTCATTATTTAAGAGGCCTTGTACGGTTAAAGATGTTTATTAGTCAAAAATGTTTGCATATTATCACTAATTGAATATAATTAATTATTATTAAATAATATTTATATTAAGAAATTTAGGGTACTGTAAAATTGTTTCATACTCCATTGTTAGTGCAAGGGAGTCCCGTATCAGCATTAATATAATGACCTCCTTTGATTTTATTATCAACACATCGAGTAACGCATCTGTCTTTATACTATAGAAATGAGGAAAACAAATATATAAAGAATACGAGAATTTGACAAAAATAAATCCATTATCTCCAGTTTCTTTTATTATTGTTATAATACCTACATCTAGCACCCATCTCATTCCTCTCTGTTTACAACGTTCAATGGATGATACAAATTCACCATACCGTTCATCGACGGAAGGATCCATAATAATATCAGGAGAAAATTTCTTATTAATGCATTTACCATCTTGACAGTACTGAAAGAGAAGAAACATTGAGAAAAATATGTTGAGTAAAATTTATGTCAAGAAATATTGCACAAATATTTCTTACTCCACTATTGTTGCAAGAATGTCCATCAGGAGCTAATAGTTCCTCGATTCTTATTATTTCGACGTGAGACAAATTAATAAATTCGTCAGAAATGTTGTAAGTAACTATTTTGCAGTTAAAGGTACAGTCCTTAGTAGAATACTGAAACATTTACATAATATTAGAATATAGTTTTTTTAATAATTTGCAGGGTTCCTACAAATACAAATTTCATATATTATGCTTTTTGCAAATATCGTAAGTTTCCCGGTTCTGTATAAAAACTCAGAATTCGTCAACTGTAATTCAATTATTTTCATAAATAACAATAATAATCATCACAAAAATTCAATTATTTTCAAAAGTAATAAAATTAATTATTTTGAAAAATTTTAATAAAATTCATTCAAAAATTTTAACTATTTAAAAACAATTTTGATAAAATTCTACACAAACATTCAATTATTTTTAAAAAGAAATAAAAATTTCACAGCAATTCAATTATATAAAATGGAATTTGCATAAATTTTCTCCAAAAAGTCAAATATTTTAAAATTTGTCATTAAATTCTTGACAGTAATTCAATTATTTTCATAAATTTTAAAATTCCTTACAGGGATTTAATTATTTTCATAAATAATATTTTTCTTCGGAGGAAGACAATTATTTTCATAAATAACAATATTCATCACAAGAATTCAATTATTTTCAAAAATTTTAATAAAATTCATTGCAAAATTTCAATTATTTTCAAAATTTTTTCTTAATTCAATAATTTGTAAATCTATTACTTTAATAAAATTTCCCAAAAGAATTGAATTATTTAATAACAACCCGTGTGGAAAAATATTGTGGCAGTCTAGAGTCCAATGATTTCCCGATTAGCAATCATCAAGTCCGTCTAATTCTAGACGGTCCATCAAGTCCCGAATCAGTGACTTAACAGATTGGCTTATTAGAAAAAATCTAAGTCAAATATGTCCGTCTAGTACGGTGTTATTAAGACCGTCTAGATTTGGTCTAGGATGTTATATGCGCATGCGTCGATGAATGCCCAGCTGTTAAGTAACATGGCGCCTAATGGCGTCGCGTCGTTTGGCGTCGTTAGATCAGTCAGTGTGTGATGCATTTTGTTTGTGAATTATAGTATTTGTTGTGGTTTCTGTTTTACGTGAATAATAATGTGCTATGTTGTTGTTGTTTTCTGTATAATTTAATTTTAAATGTGCACTGAAAAAAATAGATTTTGATGTGTTTCTATGTGTTTTGATTAGTCGGCTGAAGCTAGCAGTCGTACTCAGCATCAATGTTTAGGCGTCATCTACAAATATGCCTCTCCTTCAAATTTTGTAATACTTAATGATTTAAAAAACCATCGAGTATTGTTATTTGAGAATCAATATTCACTAAATAGCAAATTTAGTAAGTTTTTATTTATTAATTTCATTAATTAGTGGTTGACGCCTAAAGATTGGTGCTGAGTACGACTGATAGTTTCATCCGGCTGTTTTGATTTGCAGTAAATTTTATTTTACAAAAAGACTACTATCTCCAATGCCAAAGATTGGGAGGGACACAAAGCCTTACGCTTAAAGAAAGTTGAAGTGAAAAATACAGAAAGTTAAAATATTTTTTAATACTTTTTATATAAAAAAAAGTCATTAAAATTATTTCAAATATAATTAAGTTTTATTATTCTAAGAATAGTTGTCATAACATATAATGAGAAATTTTGAATAGACGTAGATTAGAATTTACTAGCACTGCTGATCAGACCAGAAACGCTGGTCTATTCTAGACGATAGCGTGGAAGTTTCGTTTCAATTCTGAACAGCCGCTCGACAAGACCGTCTGCCCTGGGTCTAGAAAGACGTTAGACAGTCTATTAAGCGCTTGGTCAGCGCCCTAAAATTTTTCCACACGGGAATTTTGACAAAATTCTACACGAATATTCAATTATTTTCTAAAAGTAATAAAAATTTCACGGGAATTCAATTATTAAAAATAAAATTTAAATAAACTTTTTCAAAAAAAAGTCAATTGTTCGAAACTTTTTACATAAAATTGTTCACAATAATTCAATATTGTTTTCATAAATAACAAAAGTTATAACAAAAATTCAATTATTTTCAAAAACAATAAAATTCTGCGCAGAAATTCAATTATTTTTAAAAATTTTTTTTTAAAATTATCGTCAACATTTCAAATTATCTTTATAAATGAATATCGAAATTATTCGACAAAATTCAATTATTTTCAGGAATTTGATAAAATTTATTGTTAAAAATTCAATTGTTTTCTTAAATAATAGTATTCATCACCAGAACTCAATTATTCTCAAAAGTTTTTATTTGTCAAAAAAATAAAAATTTCACGGGAATTCAATTATTTAAACTAAAATTTGCATAAATTTTCTCCAAAAAATCAAATATTTTAAAATTTGGCATTAAATTCTTCGCAGCAATTCAATTATTTTTATAAATTTTAAAATTCCTTTTAGGGATTTAATTATTTACATAAATAATATTTTTATTCGGAAGAAGACAATTATTTTCGAAAATAATAATATTCATCATAAGAATTTAATTAATTTCAAAAATTTTTCACAAGTCAATCATTTTTAATATAGCTATTATTTTAAACAATTTTTACAAAATTCTACACGAATATTTAATTATTTTTTTATATTAATTAATTTCACAGGAATTCAATTATTAAAAATAAAATTTGTCTAAATTTTTCCCAAAAAAGTCAATTATTTGAATCTTTTTTTTATTAAATTGTTCACAATAATTCAATTATTTTCATAAATAACAATTTATTCATCACAAGAATTCAATTATTTTCAAAATAAATCAAATTCATCGCAAAAATTCAATTATTTTCAAAAATTGTCAACATTTCAATTATCTTTATATTATGAATATCAAAATTCATTGACAAAATTCCATTATTTTCAGTAATTTTAATAAAATTCATTGTAAAATTCACTTATTTTCAACAATGTTTCTTAATTCAATGATTTTATATTTTTATAAAATTTTCCAAAAGAATTCAATTATTAAACAAAAATTTTGATAAAATTCTACACGTACATTCAATTATTTTCCAAAAAAAAATAAAAATTTCATAATTTCAATTATTTTTAATACAATTTTAATTGAATTTCTCGAAAAATGCAATTGCATTTTTCGATTCTTAAAAATTCCATTCAAATTTGTCTAAAGAATTCAAATTTTTAAAAATTTGTTGATTAAATTAATCCAATTTTAAGAAACATTTAATTATTCAATAAATTATTTTATTTTAGATAATAATTGAATTTGATAATAATTGTTGAAGTTACTGATAATTGCAATTTTTAGAAATAATTGAATTTTCTAAAAGTTTCAAATTAAAATCTTTCAAAATCTGAATTTTTCATACTTTTAACTAACAATTCTGTATAAAATTAATTTTTTAAAAAAGTTTAATTAATGTTTTCATTTCATTTTCTAATACACATTTAATTGTAGAATTTCCGAATAATCGAAATTTCGTAAAATTTAATTGTAAATAATTATTCAATTAAAGAAAATCATAAATAAATGTAATAAGAATAATTTTTTTGAGTATCTAATTTAGAGTGAATCAGAATATTCTTTAGGTGTCAGGGAAAAAAAAGTCAAAAAATTTTTCTGGAAATTAGGGAAAAACAAAATTAAATGTTTGTGGCAACCCTGTATAATCTTAAATAGAAACCTTAAGTTAAAAGGAATTTATTATTCTTTTTTAATACTAACATTACTAAAACCAGTTGTTCCAGCTTTTTTACAATAATCATTAGCAAATCGATAATCATCGTCTATACATTGTCCTTTTTGACAGATCTATCGAATTAAAAATGTATTGTTTACTCTTGCTTATTTAGTAAAAAGTGTTTTGAAAAAAATAATTCGTCAATGTAGGAAAAAAAATATAAATAACATTCAAAATTCAATAGAAGTCAAAATATTTTAACAACTCTTACTCCGTCGTTTTTGCAAGGGGTTCCATCATCTGCATTATACTGTTTCACGTAAAAGGCGGTATCTGTTTTTATCACGCACTTTAGTTCACAAACATCAAAGAAAGACTAAAAAAAAAAAAAAATTTGAAAATAAGTTGCTAAGTTTAAGAATAAAATTGTATATTTTATAATAAAATTTCCAACAAACTTTGACAGGAACTTCATAATCATATTTAACACATTGTTGTTCAGCAGTTTTTTTCATTCCACTCGGTTGATATTTAAATGGAAATAAAATATTTATATCTTCATTCTTGTCACTATTGTTAAATGGAACATTCACACACTCTCCCCTTAGGCAGAACTGTAATTTTAAATTTTATCAATACTGTATACAAGTAATGAATTTTAAAAAAATTTCTAAGGTTATCAACTATATTGTTTGGTAATGAGTCATTCTTCTTTATGGCAAAAAATTGATGATTATTTTCAAACTTACTTTTCCGAGGTCACAAGGAGTCCCTTCAAGTGCAGCACCATCTACAGTTATAGAATGAATTCCTTTCATGCAGTTTATTCTTAAGCAAATGTCTTCATTCACCTTAAATAATTTAAATAATAAATGTATTAATCAACAAAATTTAAAAAAAAAAACAAGAGCAGGAGTAAACAATTCACTATTATATACCGAAGATGCTCTTGTATATCCTGATTTTTGGCATTGTTCATCCAATGTCATAAATTGTCCAGGCAAAACTCTCAATATTTGATTATCACTTCTTCTATCAGCTGGATTATTTAGAATGCACTTCGCTTCTTCTTGACTATTATAAAATTAAATATTACACTTAAAAATAACACTAGAATTTATCTTTTGAAAAAAACATTGCAATTCAAGATTTGAAATAATTTTATCGCAAAATTATATTTATCAGGCTACACATAGTCTGTCCCCTATTTTCCTAAAAGTTCCCTTTTTTTAATTTTGGCCCCTAAACGTACCCTATTTTGAAAATTTCAAAATTTTTTTTTTTAATGATGAATTCACACCAAATTTAGCAAAGTGCCGATAAAACTGTCAATTGGAAACTTTTTTTTTAAAGTTTAAAATCTTGAAATTTTTGATCGATTAAATTTTTCATGAAATTTATAAAATTCATAAGAAAATTCCGAATTTTTTGTGTCTTTTTTGTTTGTCTCGTAAACTATGAAACTGCCACAAATTCTAATGCAAAACCTTCAAAAACTTTTTCTATTTCTGACAAGAATGAATTTTTTAATATTATTCAATTATTACAAAAGTTTTAATGCAATTATCTTGATAAATAACAAAATTCTTCACAGAAATTCAATAATTTTTATATAAGGAATTTTAATAAAGTTCTTTAAAAAATTCAATTATTTTGATAAATAACAATATTCAAAAGAATTCAATTAATAAACAAAAATTTTGAGAAAATTCTACACGAACATTCAGTTATTTTACAAAAAAATAAAAATTTCACGAGAATTCAATTATTTAAACTAGAATTTGAGTGAATTTAAAAAAAATCAAATATTTATACAATTTGGCATTAAATTTTTTGCTGAAATTCAATTATATATTTAGTAAATATAATAAAAAAATTCATTGTAAAATTCAATTATTTTGATAAATAACAATATTCATTACAAGAATAATTGTAATAAAAGTCATTGTAAAATTCAATTATTTTCTTAAATAATAGTATTCCTCACATGAATTCAATTATTTTCAAAATTAATAAAATTCAATTATTTTCAAAAAATTTTCTTAATTCAATGATTTTCAATATTCTACTAGATTAATTAATTTTCCCAAAAGAATTCAATTATTAAACAAAAATTTTGGAAAAATTCTACACGAACATTCAATTATTTTACAAAAAAATAAAAATTTCACGAGAATTCAATTATTTAAACTAGAATTTGAGTAAACTTTTCAACAAAAAAAATCATATATTTGAAAATTTGGCATTGAATTCTTCGCCGTAATTCAATTATTTTCAAAAATTTTAAAAATCCTTTCAAGGATTTAATTATTTCCATAAATAATAAAATTATTCGGAGGAAGTCAATTATTTTATAAATACCCATATTTATCACATAAATTCAATTATTTTAAAAAATTTTAATAAAATTCATTGCAAAATTTCAATTATTCTCAAATTTTTTTTTTAGTTCAACAATTTGTATATCTATTACTTCAATTAAATTTCCCAAAAGAATTCAATTATTCAAAAACAATTTTGACAAAATTCAATTATTACAAATAGAATTTGCATAAATTTTTTTTGGAAAAAAGTCATCAATTTGTTTAAAACTTTTTTATAAAGTTATTCGCAATAATTCAATTATTTTCAAAAAAATCTAAAAAAAATGTCGTCAACATTTCAATTATGTTTATAAATGAATAGCAAAATTATTCTACAAAATTGAATTATTTTCATGAATTTTAATAAAATTCAATTATTTTCATAAATAATAGTATTTATCACAAGACTTCAATTAGTTTCAAAATTAATAAAATTCAGTTATTTTTAAAAGATTTTCCTAATTCAATGATTTTCAATATTCTACTATTTTAATTAAATTTCCTAAAAGAATTCAATTATTAAACAAAAATTTTGAGAAAATTCTACACGAACATTCAATTATTTTACAAAAAAAATAAAGATTTCACGGGAATTCAATTATTTAAACTAGAATTTGAGTAAATTTTTCAAAAAAATCAAATATTTTTAAAATTTGGCATTAAATTCTTCGCCGTAATTCAATTATTTTTATAAATTTTAAAAATCCTTTTAGGATTTAATTATTTTCATAAATAATAAAATTATTCGAAGAAAGTCAATTATTTTACAAATAACCGTATTCATCACATGAATTCAATTATTTTCAGAAATTTTAATGAAATTCACTGCAAAATTTCAATTATTCTCCAATTTTTTTCTTAGTTTAATAATTTGTATAGGTATCTATTACTTTAATAAAATTTTCCAAAAGAATTTAATTATAAAACAAAAATTTTGATAAAATTCTACACGAACATTCAATTATTTTTTAAAATAATAAAAATTTCACAGGAATTCAATTATTACAAATAGAATTTGCATACATTTTTTTCGTACTATGTATCTCAATTTTTGAAATTTCTTTTATAAAATTGTTTGCAATAATTCAATTATTTTCAAAAATTTAAGTACTTTCAAAATTTTTTCTTAATTTAATGATTTTGAATACTTTATTTTCATAAAATTTCCCAAAAGAATTTAATTATTAAACAAAAATTTTGATAAAATTCTACATGAACATTCAATTATTTAAAAAAAAATAAAAATTTCACAAGAATTAAATACTTGCAAATAGATTTTTCATCATTGTTTTCGAAAAAAGTTATCAATTTGTTTGAAACTTTTTTTTATAAAGTTATTCGCAATAATTCAATTATTTTCAAAAATTTTAATAAAATTCATTTTAAAATTCAATTTTTTCAAAAAATTTTTTTGCAATTCAATAATTTTCAATATTTACTATTTTCAAAAAAATTTATCAACAAATTTAATTATAGAAAAAACTTTTTGATACAATTCTACGAAAAGATTCAATTATTTTCATAAACAATAAAATTTCATTTACGAATTCAATTATTTTCATCGCGGAATTTCAAATATTTTTAATAAAATTTTGAATTAATTCCTTGAAAAATGCAATTATTATTAAAAGTTTTATTAAAACTTGAGGAAAGAATTCAATTTTAAGAAACATTCAATTATTCAATAAGACAATAAAATTCGTTGCAATAATTTTAATATTTTTATAAATAACATATTTAATTCGTCGCAGAAAATCATTTATTTTCAAAAATTTTTAAGTTATTTTTGCAAAAAGAATTCAATGAGCTTAATAAACAACAAAATCGCATAACTTCTTCCTATAAAATTAATTATTCTAAGGAGTTTGAATAAAATTCTTTTCCAAAATTCAATTATTTTTGATAAATATCAAAATTCATCACAAGAATAATTCAATTCTTTTGAAAAATAATGAAATACTTTGCAGAAATTAAATTATGTTCAAAATTTTTTAAAAATTCTTCTCATGAATTCAATTGTTTTAAAAAATTATTATTTAAATTCTTCTCAGAAATTCAATTATTTTTAAAAAATTTAATAAAATTCTTCAAAAAGTTTTCAATTATTTTCAAAAATTGTTATAAAATTCTTTAATATAATAAATTTCATTAAAATTTTAATTAAATTCCTTAAAAGAAATTAAATATTTTCAAAAGTTGTTAATACAATTCTTTGTAAAAATTAAATTTTAAGAAACAATCAATATTATTTATTTTTTTATTTAAATAATATTGATGTTTTCGAATAATTTTACTTTTTGAATAAATTTGTAAATAAATGTACTAGTACATTTTTTTGAGTATCTAATAATTTTTATGAGTGAATCAGAATATTCTTTATAGGGTCAGGGAAAAAGTGAAAGTTGTGTTTAGAAATCGGGAAAAAGTAAGGGAAAAATAAAGTTAAATTTTACTAGCAACCCTCACGGAGAGAAATATCTGGGCTTTTTAGCATGAAGTTCTTCATACTACGATTGCAAGAAACCTATGCGATTTCGGTAAAAGTTTTCTGCAATGTGATTGGTCGGCCCAGGCTCTGGGCGTGGCCTAATAGCCAGTTGCAAGGGTCTAATACCGAAAAAGCATAGGATTCTTGCAATCGCAGTATACTTTCTTGCAGTCATAGTATACTAACATTTCATACTTTTAAAATACAAAGCATTCATGCTATAAACGATTGATTTTTCTCTCCGTGCTGGTATAAATAAATTATATTTTTATCTTTATTTGACCAATTTTTATGGTCCCCTAAAAGTCCCCTATTTTTTTAATTTTTACACTGAGAGAAATGGATAGTCAGATTTTGATGTTAAAAAGATGATGTTACACGATACTATCATTATGCTACTGCCAACCATCACAGATGCTAAAAAAAATATAGTTATGCTACCCCTTACTACCAAGATGTTACTCCTGATGATATTGATGGTAACGGTGACTATCTAGATAGCTGTCTGTATACGTAGCATTAAAGATGGTCACCCTAACCACAATTATGTTACCCACTACTATAAATTTCTCTCCGTGTAGTCCCCTATTTCTCCTAAAATACTTTTTAGGTGCACCTGTAAAGCCTGTATTTTGCATAAACTGAAAAATTAAAGAGTACAAACCTCAAATACCATTTAATATATTCTTTGGAACATGGAGAAAAGAAAAATTGATTCTGGTCGTATATGTTATAACTCATAACAAAGCCTTTCTTAAAACAACACACTTTTTTCGGTATGATATCATGATCAGCACCAAATCTTAAAAAAGAATCAGTAAAATATTATAAATTACACTGTAAAAAGAAAGGTAGGTACTAATTTAGTACCAAAAATGGTACTAAATCGTAATTTGGTTCTATTTTAGTACCGAAATCAGCTCTAATTTAGAACCTTTTTTTTATAGTGTAAAAAAAGTAAATACCATTCTACTAAAATACTTTAATTTCTATAACAATAGAATTTTTTTTTCTAAATCAGCTAAACTGATATTGCAGTCCTAAACTTACAAATGACCTAATTCATGTGCAGCAATACGAATTCCATCAAGGTTTCCTGTATCTGTAATAACAGCCAGTGATAATACCATCTCTAATTCTACTAAAACTTGACAAACCGATGCCATGTCTGCAACGCCTAAAAATTTTTTAATTTACGTTTAATGCAATAATTTTATGCATTATATATGCTTCTTTAAATGAACCAAAAAGAAAATGTTTCAATTAAGCTTAAATATGTTTGACTCGCCTTTAGAAAAGATGTTTCAAGTATGATTTGAGCAAAACTTGTTTCAATCAAATAAATCATTTTCTCAATATATAATAAATAATCTTTTTTTATAATAATTTTTATTATTAATATGATATATCAAAACAAGTATAATTATAATTTTAAATTAAATTAAAGAATGTGACCTTTCGATCCGCGTTTATCACTTGGATTAAATATATAAACAACAGCATCGTAATCAATTGTTATTCGAAATTGTTTTTCTCTATATAGAAATTTTCCAAAATCCGTCGCGACAAATTCATTGAAACTACTTCCGTTCAACGTTCCTGTATTTATTGGATCCTTTAGAGAAGTAAAAATTTCTATCAGATTCAAATATTAAAGCAAAAATTTGACAACTAACACAAAGTGAGAGCTCAAGTTGAAAATTTTTCCTATTATTTAGTTACAACAGAGTTTACAAAGTAAAGTTTGTAAACATTCTGTAAATTCTAAATGTCCTCCAAATGCAATATTTCGATGACAATTTTCTTAAAAATTTACCCACAGGTATCTTGTAGAAAGTTTCTACAGTCGGGATTGACAGAAACATTTAATTTTATTTTTCCCTGATTTTCAAAGAAAATTTTCACTTTTTTAATTTACGAATTTCTTTAATTATATTGGAAAATTAATTACAATTAAATTTTTACGAAATTTCAATTATTTGGAAATTCTTCAATGAAATCCTATGTATATTAGAAAGTGAAGAAAATAATTTTAAAAAAAACATTAATTAAACTTAATCAAAAAAATTAATTCAACAGAATTCAATTATTTCTAAAAATTGCAATTATTTAGTAACTTCTCCAAAATTCAATTATTACCTGAAACTTAAATTGAAATTAATTTATAGGTATATATACATTTTTATTTGAAAGTTCTACAAGAATTTAATTATTTAAATACAAACATAGATAATTTATTGAATAATTGAATGTTTCTTATTAAAATTGAATTCTTATACGTATAATTTTATAAACAAATTTTTAAATAATTAAATTCTTTCGACGAATTTTAATAAAATTTTCAAGAATAATTACATTTTTCCAGGAATTTGATTCAAGTTATTTTATTAAAACTAATTAAAATTCTGCAATGAGTTTTATTATTTATGAAAATAATTAAATTAAAATTAAAAAGAATTTTATAAAAAAGTTTCAAACAATTGACTTTTTTAAAAAAATTAATGCAAATTTTATTTTTAATAATTGAATTCTTATAAAATTTTAATTGTTTTTGAAAATAATTTAATATTCATGTAGAATTTTGTCAAAATGGTTTTTAAATAATTGAATGATTTTGGTAAATTTAATTAAAATAATAAATATACAAATTATTGAATTAAGAAAAAATTTTGAAATTATTTGATATTTTGAAATAAATTTTATTAAAATTTTTGAAAAAAATTGATTTTTTTTTTTTTGAAATAATTGACTTCTTGAGAATAATTTTATTATTTATAAAAATAATTATATCCCTGAAAGGATTTTTAAAATTTAAGAAAATAATTGAATTATTTCGAATAAATTATTGCCAAATTTTAAAACATTTGATTTTTTCGAAAGAAATTTGTGCAAATTCTATTTTTAATAATTGAATTCTTATAAAATTTTATTTATTTTTGAAAATAATTAAATATTCATGTAGAATTTTGTCAAAATGGTTTTTAAATAATTCAATCCTTTTGGTAAATTTAATTAAAATAATAAATATACAAATTATTGAATTAAGAAAAAATTTTGAAATTATTTGATATTTTGAAATAAATTTTATTAAAATTTTTGAAAAAAAATTGAATTTTTTTTTGAAATAATTGACTTTTTGAGAATAATTTTATTATTTATAAGAATAGTTAAATCCCTGAAAGGATTTTTAAAATTTAAGAAAATAATTGAATTATTGACAAATTTTAAAAGATTTGATTTTTTCGAAAGAAATTTGTGCAAATTCTATTTTAAATAATTGAATTCCTGTAAAATTTTTAATTTTTTTTTGGAAAATAATTAAATGTACGTGTAGAATTTTATCAAAATTTTTGTTTAATAATTGAATTCTTTTGGAAAATTTTATAAAAATATAAAATCATTGAATTAAGAAACATTGTTGAAAATAAGTAAATTTTACAATGAATTTTATTAAAATTACTGAAAATAATGGAATTTTGTCAATGAATTTTGATATTCATTTATAAAGATAATTGAAATGTTGACAATTTTTGAAGATAATTGAATTATTTCTGCGATGAATTTGATTTATTTTAAAAATAATTGATTTCTTGTGATGAATATTGTTATTTATGAAAATAATTGAATTATTGTGAACAATGTTATAAAAAAAAGTTTCAAATAATTGACTTTTTTGGGAAAAATTTAGACAAATTCTATTTTTAATAATTGAATTCCTTTGAAATTTTCATTATTTTAAAAAATAATTGAATGTTCGTGTAGAATTTTTCCAAAATTTTTAATAAATAATTAAATTCTTTTGTGAAATTTCATAAAAATGTTAGAATATTCAAAATCATTGAATTAAGAAAAATTTTTTTAAATAATTGAATTTGTATTACTCTTGAAAATAATTGAATTATTTTTGCGGAATAATATTATTTATGAAAATAATTTAATTTTACAATGCATTTTATAAAAATTCCTGAAAATAATTGAATTTTGTTGAAGAATTTTGATATTCATTTATATTACCTATAAATGACTTTTTTTTCAAAAATTTAGCCAACTTTTATTTTTAATAATAATTGAATGCCTGTGAAATTAATTAATTTAAAAAAACAATTGAATATTCGTGTAGAATTTTGTAAAAATTGTTTTTAAATAATTCAATTCTTTTGGGAAATTTTATTAAAATAATTGAAGTTTTGTGTAAAACTTTGTCAAAATTGTTTTTAAATAATTGAATTCCTTTGGGAATTATTAATATTATTTATTAAGAATTTTACTATTCATTTATATAAAGATAATTTGAAAATTAATTTGAATTAATTTTGAAAATAATTGAATTCTTGTGATAAATAATATATTGTTATGTATAAAAATAATTAAGTTTTGCAATTTTATTGAAGTTCCTCATAATAATTCAATTTCGGCGAAGAATTTTTCTAATAATAAAGAGAAGTGAAATATTTTTGAAAAAAATTTTTTTAACAGCTTGCTACAACATTTGTAGAAACTTACTGTAAAAACCTTTCTACAAGTTCCCAGTGGAAATTTTGACGGTTGTTTTCACCGGAATATTGCATTCGGGGTTCATTTAGAGTTTACAGGAAGTTTACAAAGAAACTTTTTGAGTTTGACTTTGTAACCTTTCTGAAAAATAGTGTATAAAATATAAAAATATTATATCTATTCTTTTTTTAAAGAAATGACAAGTACCTCACACAAAACAATTCCAGCAATGCTTAAACGAATTGAGGGTTCGTCCATGTCTCTATAATAAAGATCTGCTCCATTGAAAATAGTTAAAACATAAGCGGTTGTTTTTTCAATATCTTTTTTATGATATCTGGAAAAAGTAAGCATGCATTGAGAACTCTTAATTAAAAATTAAGTTTAAAAAGTTACATAAAGTTGGAACATATACTCAAACACTGTTTTATCTACAAAGACTAAAATTTCCGGATAGACAATTTTTGGAATATTTATAGAATAATCCTTTTTCTGCTGATAATCGTTATTCCTATCATAAGTAGTTTGGTAGTAGTTATTATGGTTCGGTGAAGATGCATCTCGTTTATAAAGTAGGTGATAGTTCTTGCTATCATTGTTTGCTGATTCGTACTGTAATTTTGATGAAACATCTCGACGTTTGCGATCGTGATTATTTAACGATCGTATTATTTTGTTAGAATCAATAACACCATTCTAAAATGGAAAATTATTTTTATAAAAAATAAATAAAATAATTTTTATAAACACTGAACTAAAGTTTTCTGATATTATACATGATGACATAAATCAAAGTCATTCCTTTAGCTTAAATGATAATTCCCTATCCCTTTCGTCACTATAAATATTTAGAGATTCGACATTACTTACGAATTCTGAATTACCATCTTTATTTACAGTGTGTGTTATTGCGGACATTGTTTTAACATCGTGATAAAATGTAATATTCACTTTCTCCATAATCTACAAGGAATGGAATTTTTTAAAAAAATATACGAACTTAATGGAAAATTTTTTCTTATAATAACTATATACATATGAGTAGATATTCAAAAAATTCTTTACTTTTGCTTATTTACTTTAAAGAAGCTTACTTCAAAAAAATTCTTAACCCAAATTTATTTACTTACATTCCTTTGCAGTGTATACTTTAATTTGCCTCCTCTATTTCTTGCAACCCAAATTTTTGTATCCCTACCAGCAAAAAAACCATCTGATGACTGTAAAATAAATTCCCTTTCAATGCCTCTGCTTGTTATGTTAATAACAATTTTAGGTAAACTTCTTCCATGAATTGAATGTTCAACAGAAACCAGTTCACTTTCTGTTTCTAAAAATTTTAAATATACACAATTATTACTTACATTTAAAAAGTAATTTAATTATTAATTAATTTTTCACAATTAAGTAATTTAAAAGACAGCAAAAAATTATTTGTCCTACAACTTTTGAAGAAGAATTAAAGTTTACGAAAAAATTGATTTATACCTGCATAATCGTCTGAATTAGAAAAATATTGTTGAGCCTGATTGATAAATTTTTTGTTATTATTATTTGAATAAAGAAAAAATAGAATATTTTTTAACATTATTCAGGGTTGCCACAGGTCAGGGAAATCAGGGAATTCGGGGAAAAGTCAGGCTAAGTACAATTGATCAGGAAAATTAGGGAAAAGTCAGGGATTTTTATTAAAAGTACTGGAAAAAATTAAATGTTTAGAATTTATAAGAAAATTCTGAATTTTTGTGTACTTTCGTTTGACTAATAAACTATGAAATTACTACGAATTCTAAAAAAACATTCAATTTTTTCCATTGCTGACAATAATTTATATTTAAAATAACTTAATTCTATTGAAGAACTGCCATAAAGATATTGCTTATAAATCATTTAATGAAGAAAATTTTAATTTCAATTTAGTTGAAATTAGTTATAATTTAAAAAAATTTTAAACCAATTCTTTGAAAGAATTGAACTATTTTAATAATTATCAAAATTCTTTGCAGAAATTCAATTATTTTCAAACATTAAAAAAAAAATTCTCGTTAATATTTCAATTATCTTTATAAATAATAAAATTCCTCACCGAAATTCAAGCATATACAGGAATTTTCATAAAATTCATTGCAAAATTCAATTATTTTCATAAATAGCAATATTCATAACAAGAATTCAATTACTTTCAAAATTAATAAAATTCTTCGTAGAAATTCAATTATTTTCAAAAAATCTAAAACAAATTGTCGTAAAAATTTCAATTATTTTGATAAATAATAGTATTCATCACAAGACTTCAATAATTATTTTCAAAAGTAATAAAATTCAATTATTTTTAAAATTAATATGTATGATTCTTCTGAGAAATTCAATTACTTTCAAAGAAATCTAAAAAAAATTGTCGTCAACATTTCAATTATGTTTATAAATGAATAGCAAAATTATTCGACAAAATTAAATTATTTTCATGAATTTTAATAAAATTCAATGTAAAATTCAATTATTTTCATAAATATAATAGTATTTATCACAAGAATTCAAATTATTTTCAAAAGTAATAAAATTCTATTATTTTGAAAATTAATATAATTCTTTCAGAAATTCAATTATTTTCAAAAATTAAAAAAAAATTCTCGTCAACATTTCAATTATCTTTATAAATAGCAAAATTCTTCGCCGAAATTCAATTATATTCAGGAAATTTAAATAAAAAAAATTCATTGTAAAATTCAATTATTTTGATAAATAACAATATTCATTACAAGAATTGTAATAAAAGTCATTGTAAAATTCAATTATTTTCTTAAATAATAGTATTCCTCACAAGACTTCAATTATTTTTAAAAGTAATAAAATTCAATTATATTTAAAAAATTTTCTTAAATCAATGATTTTCATTATTCTACTATATTAATTAATTTTCCCAAAAGAATTCAATTATTAAACAAAAATTTTGGGAAAATTCTACACGAACATTCAATTATTTTACAAAAAAATAAAAATTTCACGAGAATTAAATTATTTAAACTAGAATTTGAGTAAATTTTTCAACAAAAAAAAATCATATATTTGAAAATTTGGCATTGAATTCTTCGCCGTAATTCAATTATTTTCACAAATTTTAAAAATCCTTTCAAGGATTTAATTATTTCCATGAATAATAAAATTATTCGGAGGAAGTCAATTATTTTATAAATACCCATATTTATCACATAAATTCAATTATTTTAAAAAATTTTAATTAAATTCATTGTAAAATTCAATTATTTTCATAAGTAATAGTATTTATCAAAAGACTTCAATTATTTTCAAAAGTAATAAAATTCAATTATTTTTAAAATTAATGATTCTTATGAGAAATTCAATTACTTTCAAAAAGACAAAAAAAAATTGTCGTCAACGTTTCAATTATCTTTATAAGTGAATAGCAAAATTCCTTAAAAAAATTTAATTATTTTCAGGAATTTTAATAATATTCATGGCAAAATTCATTTATATATTTATAAATAATCTTATTCATCACAATAATTCAATTATTTTCCAAAAAAATAAAAATTCCACAGGAATTTAATTATTTAAAATAGAATTGGCATAAATCTTTTAGAAAAAAATTAAATGTTTTAAAATTTGTCATGAAATTCCTCTCAATAATTAAATTATTTTCATAAATAATAAAATAATTCGGAAAAAGTCAATTATTTTCATAAATAACATTATTCATGACAAAATTTCAATTATTTTCAAAAAATTTTCTTGCTGTAATAATTTGTATACCTATCTATTATTTTAATAAAATTTTCCAAAATAATTTCATTATTTAAAAACAAATTTGCCAAAATTCTACACAAATTTTCAATTATTTTCTAAAATAATGAAAATTTCACAGGAAGTCAATTATAAAAAATAGAATTTGCATAAATTTTTTCGTAAAAAAGTCAATTAGTTTAAAACATTTTTATAAAATTCTTCGCAAATAATTCAATTATTTTCACAAATAATAAAACTCATTGAAGAATTTCAATTATTTTTAATACAATTTTCATCGAATTCCTCGAAAATAGTAATTATTTTGAAAATTTTTTATTAAAATTCGTTCAAAGAATTCATTTATTTAAAAATTTATTGATAAAATTATCTATAAGAATTAAATTTTAAGAAATATTTAACTATTCAATAAATTGTCAATGTTTGTATTTAAACAAATTGAGTTCTCGTAGAATTTTCTAATAAAAATTGATTTAAAAATTAATTTCTGTTAAAGTTTCATATAATAATTGAATTTTGAAAAAGTTACTTACTAGTAATTGCAATTTTAAGAAATAATTGAATTTTGAAAAAGTTTCAAATTTAAATCTTTGAAAATCTGAATATTTTTCATACTTTTAATTAACAATTCTGTGGAATTAATTTCTCTGAGAAAGTTTAATTAAATTTTTTTTTGAAATAATTTGTAGTTTTCATTTTCTAAAACATATTTAGTGGGAGAATTTCCGAATAATGTAAATTTCATGTAAAATTGAATTGTAAATAAATGAATTTGAAAATTCTTAAAAGAACTTTATCAAAAATTATTAAAAATAATTTATTTAAAGAAGAATTTTATTTTAAAATTGTAGAAAATAATAATTGAATTGAAATGATGAAAATAATTTGGAAGCAGATATTGTAACAATATTCTTATAATATAAAATAATTATTTTATTATTCAGTCATCTTTAATTATTATAAAACATGAAGAAATCGATCAGTCTGAGTCGAAGGCTCAGAATGATCAATATTTTCATGTTTTATAATTTTCTTAGGTTGTTGAATTTCATAAAGGTTTGAATTTAAAATTTTGAAAATCTTAATTCCCATATGGAAAAATAATAATGATTAAATATTTATTTAAAAAAGAAGTTATTGATGTCTTCGAATAATTTTACAATGAAACTAAATAAATATATGAACATTTTTTTGAGTATTTAATAATTTTTATAAGTAAATCAGAATATTCTTTAGGGTCAGGGAAAAAGTTAAAATTCTTTCTGGAAATCAGGGAAAACAAAATTAAATGTTTGTGACAACCCTGTTATTATTTGGTTAAATTATAATTTTAAAACGTTTAATTTTACCTTTACTGTTAATGCGATTAATGCAATAAAGGCAAAAAGATGATTACATGCGTAAATCATCGTTTATTCTTCAGTCTTTTTTTTGTTAAAAACTTTGATTAATGCCACGTTTTAGAATATAGACAAAATGCCACGTCGAAATGATTTTTTATTTCAAGTGTCTCTGTATATTTTTCGAAAGTATAAACAGTGCTTTAAAGATAATGTAGAATTTAATGAGCTCCTAGCCAATGGAATAGTTGCAAGTGCATTCGAGTTATTTTGTAGAAATAACATTAAAATACAATTGAAATAAAAGTTTGTGTACATTGCAGATTTATTTATGTAAAATTTTATGTTTATTTCTGTGTTCATTTTTTTTAATTTTAATTTTTTTAAATTGATATTCTAAATAAAATTTCTAAATAAATAAATACATTTTTATTTTTATAAAGAAGTAAAAAAAAAGAAGAAGAAATAAAAAAAACTGATAGTAAAGTAACTGACTTTTCCCGGGAATCGAACCCTAGCTGTCAAAATATCAAAACATCAACTTATCCACTTGACCAATACGACAATGTCATTGAATTTTAACACTAAAACCGAAAATTATAAGTTTTCTACATAATTTCAAGTTGAAATATTATTTAGCATTATAATTATATAATATTTTTATCATGCAATTATAAATAATTCTAAATTATATAATTTCTTTTTCTTTAACAAAAACTTCTTTTCAAACACTTTTCGACAGTGACTGTATAAACATTATTAATTAAATAATAATTAATTTTCTGATTTATGTCTATGTTTGAGATTGACATTGAGAGGGAATTATTGTATGTACTTGCATATGTTCATGTGTGTTATGTACAAAGGATGTGAGTGGAGGGGGGAGGGTAAAAGGGGAGGGGATAATTGAAAAGCCATCCAACACACATACAAGTTGTTGTAGAGTGCTTTCACACACAAATGTAATATAACAGAGTGAGTGGGTTTCCCATAATAGCTACAGGAAAATAATTAAAGCTCTTTATTTATTTTGTCTATCAATATAAAAAAATTTATCAATCGATAATTACTTTCACTTGTTTTTCCCTTGTAATATATTTAAATATAGAATGAAATATTTCACTTTTCTTAATCCAACTAATTTTACGACTCCATAGAAAAAAAAAATTTTTTTTGCCAACAAGAATCGAATCCGAGTTTTTGAATTACTAAACAAGAGACTTTTCCACTACACCAAAATATATATTTTTTTAATTTAGAAAACTATTACTTTTTCATAAACTTTACAAAAATTGTTCTTTATTTCGAGTTTTTAATAAAATTACAAAACTAATAAATTAGTAAAAAATATTAGTAATAAATTATTTAAAAAAAAACGGAAAATAAATTTTTGAATGAAGCGGAGAAAAGAGAAAAAAAATCTTCCCCAACGGGATTCGAAACCAAGTTGTCAAATTCAGAGTCCATTAACTTATCCACGAGGCTATTGTCAATTATTTTTGTCACTTCGACAAAACTATTTAAATATGATTTCTACACTAAATAAACTTATAAAAAATATATTTTTTCTAAATTTTACAATTTAGAGAACTACCATAATTATTTTTATATAATTTCTACGAAAGTAATTTTCAATTTTCTTTTGAAATTTAATTTTCAGTTTTAATTCTTTGTTAATTTTAACGAATTTTCCTAACTTTGTACATTCATACAAACATTCTCTTTAAAGTTCTTAATTAAATTACAAATATAAATTAATATTATAAATCAGTAATTATAAATTATAAATCCGTAATTAGTAAAAAAAAACGAAAATAAATTTTTGAAATCAGGAAATCAATTTATTTTTTTTTATTAAAAATGGAATTTTTTAATTTCTGTTCACTGTAGAAAGTAATATAAAACGGAGAAAAGTAGGAAAAAAAATCTCCCCCAACGGGAGTCGAAACCAAGTCCTCAAATTAACAGTTCATTACACTGTCCTCGAGGCTATTGACAAATTTTTTTTTAAATATTTACGTCAAAACTTCTCAAATGTAATTTTTACTGTAAATAATCGTTTAAAAAATTTATCTTTTCTCAATTTTACAATTTTGACAACTAGCATAATCATTTTTAGATAATTTCGGTAAGAAAATAATTTTTAATTTATCGAAAATTAATTACAAGTTTAAAGTTTTCCGTTAATTTTAACGAATTTAGTAGGAAAAAAAATCTCCCCCAACGGGAGTCGAAACCATGTTCTCAAATTAACAGTCCATTACATTATCCCCGAGGCTATTATAAATTTTTTTTTATTTTTATGTAAAAACTTCTAGAATATGATTTTTACACTAAATAAACTTGCAAAAAATACTTCTTTCACTAAATTTTACATTTTAATGAATTACCATCACTATTTTTACAAGATTTTTAAAAAATAAACAATTTTTAATATAACGAAAATTAATTCCCAACGTAATGGAAAATGAAGCTCTATAATGTAACGATAATTAATTTTCTAATTAGTTAATTTCTACAATTGTAATTTCATTGGGTGATTTAAAGGGGTGGATAAGGTGGCTTGAGGGGGGGGGGAGTGAAGGCGCAGCATGGCGAAAGGGGGGGAGAGGAGAAGAGAAGAGGTAATTTGATACTGCTGCTGATGTATGACAAGTAATAAATACGAGTATCAGTTTAACGTACGCCACACGTCTCTAGTTATATATGATCAATGAGAAGCAGTAGTGTCATGTATGTAGTCTAATGCACATATCCGGTCATTAGTCGCTTTATGACTATGTAGTATCGATGATCAAGTTAATGTTGGATGGCTAGACACGTATCTAATTAGAGTAAAACTAAATTACATTTACAAAATATTAAGTTTTAGGTAATAGAAAAAAAAATAATTTTAATTCAATATTAATTAACAATTATTAGCCTTGAATTAAGTTTAAATTGACCTACAAAAATTATTTTGACCTTTTTGACCTTTTTTCACCTAACATAAGTATTTATACCTTTTGACCTTTATTTTGACCTAAACAAATTATTATTACATTTTTGACCTAAACAAATTATTTTTCCATTTCTGACCTTTATTTTGACCTAACAAAAATATTTTTACCTTTTTTACCTTTATTTTGACCTAAACAAATTATTTTTGCATTTCGGACCTTTATTTTGCTCTAGAAAATTATTTTTACCTTTTTGACCTTTATTTTAATTTACAAAATTATTTTTATCTTTTTGACATTTATTTTGACCTAAAAAAGTTATTTTTACCTTTTTGACCAGAATTTGTAACTTTACCCAAATACATCAATTTTATAAATTTTTATATCTCAATTTGTACAGTAATTTATAGTTTTTACGGAAAATTTGACTTAATATTGACCTAAATTTGACCTCAAGTTGACCTAAATTTAGCAAAATTGTCCTAATGTTGTCTACAATGACATTTCTGGTTATAGACCTAAACCAAAGTTTTCTTCGACCTATTCGACCTAATTTGAATTAAAATTGTCCTAAAATTGACCTCAAGTTGACCTAAATTTAAAGCAATTGTCCTAATTTTGCCTACAATTACATTTCTGGTTATAGACCTAAACCAAAATTTTCTTCGACCTACTCGACCTAATTTGACTTAAAATTGGCCTAAATTTGACCTAAATTTAGCATTATTGATCTAATTTATCTACAATGACATTTATGATTTAATTCTTCAAAGTTTTGTTCAACCTATTAGACCTCATTTGACCTAAAATCGATCAGCAATAAACTCATATTGGCTTAATTGACCTAATGGACCTAAATATGTAAAGTTTTGATTGGATATCAATTTGTAAATTTTAGTATTAATTTGTAGATAATTTTATTTGACTTAATTTTACCTAGTTTAACAGAAGTTTGACCTAAATTTACACATATGGATTTAATTTGACCTACATTGACCAATGAAAATTTATTTGTAAATTTCATGGGATTGTGACCTTATTTAAAAATAAGTTGCTTACGACCATTTGTAGTTTTACCTAAATGTAAAAATAATCTACAACTTTATACCTGCAAATTTGACCTAAAAATTTATATTATTTACCTACGAATCTAATTTTTGACCTAAATTTGTATTTTTTTCGTATATCGATCGTAAGTGTTAGACGAACAATAACGTTTCACGTAAATTTGAAAACTATTTTACTTATGTAAAATCAAAATTTGACCTAATTTTGAAATTTAGGTCCATTTTAACAGTTGTTTAAAAAATATGAATAACTGTTATAATTGCAAATAAATAAATTTAACAGTTTTCTTATTTCCGTCATTAATAATACTCTTATTTTTTTATATTGACCTACATTTTAAAATTTTAGGTCAAGTTTAACAGTCGAATTTAAAGTTTTAAAAATTGTTATAATTGAAAGGAAATAAATTTAACAGTTTTCTTATTCATATTATTTATAGTAGAGTTATTTTTGTCCATTTTGACCTAAATTTACAAATTTTAGGTCAATTTTAACAGTCGAATAAAAAATATGAATAACTGTTACAATTTCAAATAAATAAATTTAACAGTTTTCTTACTACCATCATTAATAATACTCTAATTTTTTCTATTTTGACCTACATTTTAAAACTTTAAGGTCAAGTTTAACAGTCGAATAAAAACTTTTAAAAATTATTATAATTGAAAGTAAATAAATTTAACAGTTTTCTTATTCATATTATTTATAATACAGTTATTTTGATCCATTTTGACCTAAATTTACAAATTTTAGGTCAATTTTAACAGTCGAATTAAAAATATGAAAGATTGTTATAAATGAAAGTTAATAAATTTAACAGTTTTATTATTTATAATACAGTTATTTTTTTCCATTTTGACCTAAATTTATAAATTTTAGGTCAATTTTAACAGTTGAATAAAAAATATGGAAAATTTTTATTAATGCAAATAAATAAATTTAATAATTTTCTTGTTACCATTATTTTTAATACTCTTATTTTATTCTATTTTGACCTACATTTTAAAATTTTAGGTCAATTTTAACAGTCGAATAAAAAATATGAAAACTGTTATAATTAAAAGTAAATAAATTTAACAGTTTCCTTATTCGTATTATTTATAATACAGTTACTTATGTCCATTTAGACCTAAATTTACAAATTTTAGGTCAATTTGAACAGTTGAATAAAAAATATGAAAAATTGTTATAATTGAAAATAAATAAAATTAATAGTTTTCTTATTCACAGTATTTACAATACAGATTTTTTTTTCTTCATTTTGACCTAAATTAACAAAATTTTAGGTCAAATTCTGCAGAAAAACAATAAATGTTTGTAAAATTGTTATAACTAGAAATAAATTATTTAAATGGTTCGACGAAATTTGTTTGCAAAAAAATAGGAATTCATTATGATAATTAACCAACTTGAACGAATTGGAGTTGCTTGTCAATGGTTGGTTGATATTTTCAAACGCTTTTCAAAATTAATGATTATTCGATCTAAAAAAAAGCCCTTTTGCGGTATCGACTAATTATTCCTGAACATTCTCCATTAATTTGATACGTCCTGTATATATATTCTCTATAGTCTTTCACTGTCAATTGCCTGTCAATCACTATTATCTCTCCTCGTTCTGCCCAATTAGTCACTGGTGCAATATTTGGAAATTTTTTTTTTCATTTCCTTCTATTATTCGATTCATTTATTTTATTTTTCTTTTATCTATTTTTGGTATTATAAAAGAAAAAAACTGTTCAAAATTTTTTTTTCTTTTTCCTTTTTATTGATAATTTTACAATAAAAAAATTCAATATGAAAAAAATTTCTCAATATGAGAAAATAATCAAATTAAAAGTAATTGTAAAAATTGCAAAGAGAAGAAATAAATTTTTTGAAATGAAGGTAAAAATTAAAGAGAAATTTACAACAATTTAGAGAGATAAATTTTAGATGAATAAAATTTTTTTTTTTAATATTCTAGAGGAATGTGAAATGAAAAATTGGGAGTTTGAATTTTTTTTTGGTCTTCGTGAAGTAAATCAAAATGTAAACACATTTTTGTGTGTGGTATATACATGTAGGGAGAGATATGAAAAAGAATTTGTGACGACAGGCGTGTACGATATTACGTGTGAGAGACATCCAGCGAATCGCGACAGCTTGTCATTCTCATGAAATAGCAACGAGAGCCCCCGCAAAAAGGAGGGGAAAAAAGGAAAATGAAACAAAGAAACAAGAAATGCGACATAATATAACAATATTTGAACAAAATTCTTCTTTTCATGAAGAGAGAATTTAATATGAAAAAAAATATTTCAATAATTAGTCCTAGTGCTGATAATTCACAATTTTAACTTTAAATTACTAATTGACTCAAACAATCCAAGTAGAGGTCAATTTTTCCACTAATTACATGAGAGATATTTTGATAATTTTAACCATTTTTTTCACCGCTTGTGAGAGAATATTTTCTCTTTCTTCAGTTTAATTTAATTCTATTATATGGGGGAGAATTTCTTTCCTATTTGCAGTACACATAGTTGCAGAGGTCAATTTTTTCACCACTTGTGAGAGAGATTTAGTGTTAATTTCTAAAACTTGTTTCTCCGCTTGCGAGAGAAAAATTTATCTTTCTTTTCGTTAATTTGTTTCCCTATTTAATTCCCTATTTACAGTACACTACGACATGAAGGTCAATTTTTTCACCACTTGTGAAAGAATATTTATTCTTTCTTTAGTTTAATTGGTTTCTATAATATGGGGGAGAATTTCTTTCCAATTACAGTATATATACTTGCAGAGGTCATTTTTTTACCACTTTTGAGAGATTTATTTGTTAATTTCTAAAACTCGTTTCTCCGCTTGCGAGAGAAAAATTTCTCTTTCTTTCCGTTAATTTGTTTCTTTATGGGAGAATTCCCTATTTAAAGTAGACTACGACTTGCAGGTCAATTTTTTCACCACTTGTGAGAGAGATTTAGTGTTTATTTTAAAGACCTGATTCACCGCTTGTGAGAGAAATTAATTTCCAAACACATTCGAAAAATATAACATAAAACTCTGAATCTACTTGCAAAGGAATTTCAAGAACGGTCAAATAACGGTCAAATATTTCACCACTTGTGAGAGAAATTTTTCCATCATTTCAAATTAATTTTTCACCACTTGCGGGAAAGAAGGATTTCTCTGAATTTATTTAATCAATTCTTCCGGTTTTTTTTATTCTGACCTAAGCGAAAATTTAGGGAAAAAAACAACGAGGCACTGAGTAAACTTTTTACGAGGTCTGTTATCTCCCTCACTCTCTACTTTTTTTTGAGGGGTAAATCGTAATAGAACTCACGGGAGAAACTCGTAGAAATGTAAATTAGGCTGGATGCATTCAGTTTTGGTTGGGTGAAGTGAGGGGTGGCGAAGGGGTGAGGGTGAACGATTTACTGCGAATGAACCAAGTCGATTTTTTGGAGAAGGGATGGAAAGGGGGGACAGACATTTTTTTGCATGTTGGCAATGGGGGAGAGATGTCAATGTCGCCTGCAAATAGGCAATCCAACTCACGCACCGAGTTTTATATTCCCTTTTTTTTTGCTCGATTTTTTTTTCAACCGTGTCAATAAATTATTATTGATCTAGTAAATATTTGTCTACACTGACTCTAAGAGAATTTATAATATTTTTTTTTTTCAGTCAACAAAATAAAAATACTGGTGAATAATTTTTTTTTCAAAGGAAAAATTTTCTTTTTAGTCAAAAAAATACTAGTAAATAATTTTTTTTCGAAGGGAAAATTTTTTTTTACTAAAAAATTGTAATTTTAGGGTTGCCAGAAACATTTAACTGTTGTTTTTCCCTGATTTCCAGACAAAATTTTAATTTTTTCCATGACCCTAAAAAATATTCTGATTCACTCTAAAAATTATTACATAATCAAAAAAAATCTTCTTCAAAATTTCAAATTACTTTCATCATTTTAATTCAATTATTATTTTCTATCATTTTTAAATAAAATTCTTCTTCAAATCAATTATTTCGACAAATTTTTAGTAAAGTTCTTTTGAGAATTTTCAAATTCATTTGCTTACAATTCAATTTTAAGTGAAATTTCAATTATTCGGAAATTCTTCAATTAAATATGTATTCAAAAATGAAAACTTCAAATAATTTCGAAAAAAATTCAATTAAACTTTCTCAAAAAAATTAATTCCACAGAATTGTTAATTAAAAGTATGAAAAATATTCAGATTTTCAAAGATTTTAATTTGAAACTTTTACAAAATTCAATTATTATCTGAAACTGATCTAAATTGATTTAATTAATTTGAATAATTGAATTGTTTCAAAGGATTTTAATAAAATTTCTAGGAATAATTACATTTTTCAAATAATTCGATTAAAATTGTATTAAAAATAATTAAAATTCTACAATAAGTTTTATTATTTATAAAAAGTAATTTATTTATTGCGAAGAATTATATAAAAAAGTTTCAAACAATTGACTTTTTACGAAAAAATTTATGTAAATTCTATTTTTAATAATTGAATTGCTGTGAAATTTTCATTATTTTAAAAAATAATTAAACATTTGTGTAGAATTTTGTCAAAAATGTTTTTAAATAATTGAATTCTTTTGGGAAATTTTATTAAAATAATAGATAATTATAAAAAATAACTAAATTAAGAAAAATTATTGAAAATAATAGAAATTTTGCAATGAATTTTATTAAAATTCTTTAAAATAATTGAATGTTATTACTTTTGAAAATAATTGAATTCTTGTGATGAATTTTGTTATATTTTTGAAAATAATTGATTTTCTCCGAATAATTTTATTATTTATGAAAATTATTAAATCCCTGAAAGGAATTTTAAAATTTAATAATAATTGAATTACTGCGAAGAATTTAATGTCAAATATTAAAAAATTTGGTTTTTTTTGAAAAAAATTTATGGAAATTCTATTTTAAATAATTAAATTTCTGTAAAATTTTTTTTTTTTTTAAATTGAATGTTCATATAGAATTTTATTAAAATTATTGTTTAATAATTAAATTCTTTTAGAAAATATTATTAAAATAGTAGAATATTGAAAATCATTAAATTCAGGAAAATTTTTGAAAATAATTGAAATTTTGCCAAGAATTCTTGTGATGAATATTATAATTTATGAAAATAATTGAATTTAAAATAATTTTTATTAAAATTTCTGAAAATAATTGAATTTTCTCAAAGAATTTTGCTAATCATTTATAAAGATAATTGAAATGTTGACAATTTTTTTTAGAATTTTTTAAAATAATTGAATTTTTGCAAAGAATCTTATTAATTTTGAAAATAATTGAATTCTTGTGATGAATATTGTTTTTTTTATCAAAATAATTCAATTTTGCAATGAATTTCATTAAAATTGCTGAAAATAATTGAATTTTGTCAAAGAATTTTGCTATTCATTTAAAAAGATAATTGAAATAATGATGTCAATTTTTTTAGATTTTTTAAAAATAATTGAATTTTACAATGAATTTTATTAAAATTTCTGAGAATAATTGAATTTTGTTGAAGAACTTGCTATTCATTTATAAAGATAATTGAAATATTCATGTCAATTTTTTTATTAAATAATTGAATTCCTGCGAAGAATTTTATTAATTTTGAAAATAATTTAATTCTTGTGATAAATATTGTTATTTATAAAAATAATTGAATTTTGCAATGAATTTTATTAAAATTCCTGAATATACTTGAATTTCGGCGAAGAATTTTTCTATTTATTAAGATAATTGAAATATTGATGAGAATTTTTTTTAAAAATTTTGAAAATAAATGATTTTCTAGACTGACTTTTTCCTGAATTCTTTGATTTCTCTGATCTGTGGAAACCCTGAATTTGTAAAATTTCAATTTGGGATAAGATAATTTTACATTTTGGAATATAAAAACAGTAAAATTGAAAGTATAAATAAAAAAAATTCTTACCGCAAGGATCGAACCCGAGCTCTCGAATTATTAAGCATCTGACTTGACCACTAGACCAAAGTGAAAATTCATTTTAATTTCATTTAATTTTTTAATTTAACGCTAATTTACACTGAAAATCACTTTTATATGACCACTCGGGGGTTTTCGGGGTCGTAGATTTCAAATCTGTTGTTAGTTTTTTAAAATAAAAAATGGAGATTCTAAAATGTCGGATCCAATATGGCGGCCAATTTTTTTAAAAGTGCTCGAATTCATTCGAGATTTATTACTCGGGGGTATTTGATGCCACTGATTACGAATATAAGATTAGTTTTTCAAAATAAAAAATTTCAGAAACAAAATAATGGATATTTTTTCTTCAAATCCATTTAGAACTTCTTTCTTTCTCAAAAATACATTATTCTCTTTGAAAACGTGATTCGTCAATATAGGTTTCTCTCTGTCTACTTTTGAGTTACCATTTTAATTTTCTAATGCTTGCCAATCTCTTACTCCAACGATGACAAAGAAGAGGGGTTCTTTTCTTTCTTCTATATGCGGTGGTAGACGAAGGACGTTTGGAAGATGTAGGAGGTATAAAAGAAGGGGGGGGGGGGGTAAGGTGAAATAACTGCAAGATGAAATCGAGGGTGGTTGCTTGAGGAGAAAGGGGTCACATAGAAAGAGAGGAGAGGGTTGGCGCGCTCACAACGAAATCCTCGAGACCCGACAAGGCCGAAGAATTTAAGAAAATAGGATTGAACTAAAGCGTCGCGTTATGGCGGTTGGCACGAAGAAAAGAACGGTTTTTTTTTCTTTTTCTTTTTTTTGTCAAGACTATACCCCAAGCATCTCTTTATATCGCGCAATGGAATCTAATTTGAAAGGATCTGGCCGCCGTTGAGCTACCCATCGTTTTATTGTCCCACCTCAACCTCACCCCCCCCTCCCTCCCATCCCGCTACACTGTGAGGACGCCACGATTCACATTTGCATTATTGTCGTGAAATTTACGTGAATTCAACGAATAAAATAACGTCTTGAAGAACGAATTATTTATATTTTAAACGAACGAGGAAAATTAATTTTTCTTTATTTTATTCAAATTGTATTTTTTTTCTTTTTGGTAACCATAAATAATTAATTTCAAGAAACATGAGTTGTAATAACAACAATTTTTGATTCTAAAAGCGAATTATTTCACTACTCCTGTGAGGTCAATTTTCCATCCAATTTTTAGACAGTTTATTGGAAATTCCATGTTAATATTTTAGCGTTTGTGAGAGAATAAAGATAAAAATAAAAATGTGGTAAAGAATAATATAATTGAAAACTTTTGCCAAAATTTACTCACATTAGGTCATTTTTTCCACTACTTATAAGAAGGATTTGTCAATAAATTCAAAACGTTATTACACCGCTTGTGAGAGAATTAATTTTTCGAATTATCGTAATCATAAATAATTAATTTCAAGAAACAAGAGTTGTAATATCAACAATTTTTGATTGTAAAAACGAATTATTTCATTACTCCTGTGAGGTCAATTTTCCATCCAATTTTTAAATAGTTTTATAGGAAATTTCATGTTAATATTTTGGTGTTTGTGAGAGAATAAAGATAAAAATAAAAATGTGGTAAAGAATAAGAGTAATGAATATTTTTGCCAGAGTTTTCTCACATTAGGTCATTTTTTCCACTACTTGTGAGAAGGATTTGTCAATAAATTCAAAACGTTATTACACCGCTTGTGAGAGAATTAATTTTTCGAATTATCGTCATTACTTGAAAGAGTTTTTCGAGAAATTCGGGTTTCAGATAGTGGATTCAAAGGTCAATTTTTACCCCACTTAAATAAGAAACTCCTCATGACAATTGCGATTTTTTCTACCACTTGTGAGAGAATTTTTCAACTCTATAAATTGTCTAATTTTTGCATCAGTTTTAATTGAAATTTCTCTGCATATTTTGAGATTTTTTCTTTAATTTTCTCTCTTTTATCCTTTTTGTGAGTGATTTCCTCTCATTAGGCTTTGTAATTAAACAAATTGAAGTGTGAATGAGTGAGAGAGAGCGAGGTGAAAATTGGGGGAAAAATCTTTTGGATTACCTCTCTTGGATAATGAGGTTAGCGTTTGAAATATGAAGATAAGGAATTTGCTCACGTGTCTAACGAGGTGAAATTAATTCGGTTTCCAGTAACCACATTGTCTTTATAGCCACAGTGTCTTTAGAAACACCTGCTGAGAGAGAGACAGACTAGAATCTCTTGGCATTTCTATACAAATTAAACAGCTTTCGAGTTGGAGCTTAATTAGCGTTTTTGTTTATGCAACAAAAATAATAACTGCGAAAATCTGTTTTATTATTAGAATTGTTATAAATTGTTAATAATTATTGATAAATATTATTATCTAATATTTTTATTATTGTTTTTTTCTTCTTATTATTATTATTATTATTAATATTTTTTTTGCTTAGGGACTTTTGGGAAATCTGCCTACAGATGCCTTGGATTCCGCACTCCAAGATTATGTGGGGTTGGTACAATGAAACAAAAGGAAATATTAAAAAAGGATAAATTAATAAAAAAAACAAATTAAAAGCTGTTTAAATTACGCTTTTTGACGGCCGTCGAGATCCTTCCTCGACATAACCGAGATTATGAAGTTCTCGACTTGCCGCCAATTGTCTTCTGACTGGGTCATCAGCGATACCATGTTCTCCGGTGTAACTTGACTGTTTACACCTTGAAACATGGCTTGCCTCTCCAAGTCCCATTTCTTGCATGAGAAGAGGGTGTGCTCCGCGTTGTCCTCAGGGAACTGGCAATATGCACACACCTCGTCCTCGCGTAATTTAAAGCGACACAGGTACGAGTTAAAACACCCGTGACCTGTGAGCGCCTGAGTCAAATAATAGGAAACCTGACCGTGTTTCCTATTTATCCAGGTGGCGAGTGCCGGGATAAGGCGATAGGTCCATCGACCTTTTCCCTCACCATCCCATCTTTCCTGCCATCTTTCTATGAGCCTGTGCCTCGCTTCTTTGCGGATCAGGCCCTTGCTTGGTCTTAATTCCTCATCCAAGGAACTTCTTTCTTTAGAAAAGAGAAACATTTCTTCCCTTTCCCTCGCCAAAAGATCTACTGGTGGGACACTTGCAAGGACCTGCACAGCACTCGTAGATACCGTCTTATATGCAGAGATGATACGCGTTGTTATCGATCTCTGCGCCGACAGTATCTTTTCACAGATGGTCACACATCTTTTACTCCTCAGGGATGGGGCCCACGCTGGTGCTGCATAGAGCATTTTAGCGTGGGCGACACTCGCCACCAGTCTCCGTTTTTGTTCACGGGGTCCGCCTACGTTCGGCATTAACCGTGAAAGATTAGCCGCACACTCTATCGCCTTATTTGACGCCGTAGCCAGGTGGTGGTGGAAGTTTAACCTTCCATCTAACTCCACACCAAGATATTTAATTTGCTTACTCCACTTGACCTCGAATCCGTCTATCACGATTCGTGGGAGCTCATAACCACGTCTGTCTGTGATCAGCAGTGCCTCGGTCTTTTCCAGGGCCATTTCAAGACCTCTGGTATCCAGCCAGCTTTTAGCTAGTCGCAGACATTCGTTCACCAATGTCCCAAGAGCCTCCTCACTTCCGGCAGTGCACACGAACAACGCGTCGTCCGCAAAGCCGACGATCACCGCACCTTCGGGCAGATCCATCCGCAGAAAATCATCGTAAGATACATTCCATACAAATGGACCCACCCTCGAGCCTTGAGGAGCCCCACGCTGCATCTCTTCCTTGAGAGTGCAGGTGTCTCCCTCATATATAACCCACCTGTCGCTAAGATAATTATCCATTATCCGCAACAAGTAGGGCGGCATGTTTTTCTTTTCCATCGACTCGATGAGATCTTTCCATCTTGCGGAATTAAACGCGTTGCGTATGTCAATTGCTACCAACGCGCAGAAGCTCTTCTTTTTCCCAGGTCCCAATTTGTTTTTTCCTGCTTTGGCTATGTCCACAACTGCCTGGATGGCATCAACTGTGGACTTGCCTTTACGGAAACCAAATTGGTAATCGGATAGACGATTCTCTTCGGTCAAGTGGCCCTGCATTCTCTGGAGAACCATATCCTCTAGAAGTTTACCCATCGTATCTAGCAGGCATATAGGCCTGTACGATGAAACCTTATCTAGAGGTTTTTCACCTTTCCTTAGGAGGACTAACCTCTGTCGCTTCCAGTCGCGGAAGAACTCTCCTCTCTCAAGGCAAAGATTAAAGCATCGAAGCAGAATCTGGGGTGAAGTGTCGATAACCAACTTTAGGATCTCGTTACTTATCCCATCGATTCCAGGCGCCTTGCCTGTTTTCAATCTTTTGCCTGCTTTTTGCAGTTCACTAAGTGTGAAGAGTTCTTCCTCTTCGACTTTGCAAAAACTCCAGTCCCTTCTAAGGTATGGTTCCGCAGGAGGAAACAAAGAACTTATTATCTTTCTGACCCAATCGGGATTGTCCAGGCCGGGGGTCTTTTGCCTCGTCACTAATTTCTTAGTCACGAGTTTAAAAGCCAGACCCCATGGGTCCTTATCGACTTCCTCGATTAGGTCCTTCCAGCTACGGCGTCGCGACTTGCGGATCACTTTCTTGAGGTTCTTTTGCGCCGCCTTGAAAGCCTCTTTCAGCAAGGGATCTCCCTTAGATCGGGTATATGTCCTTCTTGCTTTGAGGCATTCCTTTCTCAATGAGGCCAGCTCCTCTGACCACCAGTGCAAGGATTTTCTTACGGGAGTGGCGCCTTTGCGTCGCATTGACGCATTGCAAGCGGTGACTATCATGTTCCTCACCGCTCGAACCTCCCCATCCAGACTGCTCGGCCTCTTCACCCAGCCCAAGTCCTCAATTAAAAGGGCTTCTCTTAGGGACCGGCCGAACTTTTCCTTGTCGAGTCTCTTCATATTCCACGATTATTATCCTAATTAACTAATTAAAAATATTTATTTCTTAATTAAAAATGCTAATTAGTTAATAAAAACAATTATTAGTTACTTAAAAGTGCTACTTAATTAATTAACAATATTAGTCGATTTATTATAAATACTCAACAATTAATTGAAACTACTATATTAATTAATAATAAATATTACTGAAAAATGGAATTCTTTGGAATTAAATTTATAGAAAATATACATATCTCGCTGAAAGAAAATAAAACAGTACACTGTAGATCACTTCTGTGGAGCTTAATATTATAGTTGACATAATGAACGTTCGGAAATTGCGTTAATTATACAGTGAATCTCTTTGGATAACTGACTCACTGGCTTCAATTCTACCATCAGCTAATTAGTGTCTCTAATTTTCCAACAAGATATACCAATGTCCAATGTTGAATATCGACAAATTAACAGAGAATTTCGACAACTCTAATTGTCGCGAATTTCTACCTAATACATATGTCTATACATACTGTGTGTATGTGCATCAGAAATTTTACTAACGATTTTGACAATAATTAATGGACAAAGAGATGATGAAAATTAATTATAATAAGTGGAAATTGATTTTTATGTTCATTACTTGTAAGGGGGTTTTTTTTGCTTTTTTCTAATATTTGTGATTTTAAATTTTATTTGCGGTATTGATTGTAGGTCAGAAATATTTTAGTCATTCGGGGTCAATTTTTACATCAGTTGTGAGGAAGATTTTTTAATAAATTTAAGGTTTCTTTGTACCGCTTGTGAGAGAGATTTTTTTTCTTCTTTCTAATATGTGTGGTTTTAAATTTTGTTTCTGCTATTGATTGTAGGTCAGAAATATTTTAGTCATTCGAGATCAATTTTTACATCAGTTGTGAGGAAGATTTTTTAATAAATTGTAGGTTTCTTTCTACCGCTTGTGAGAGAATAGGTTTTTCAAATTAAAACTACTGATTGCTAGGGTTTATTAAGAAATTCGTTTATTTTGTTCCTTTAGGGAAAAGGTTAATTTTTGTATTATTTTTAAGAGACTCGTAAGAGAGAAATTATGAACTCTTTTAACGCTTGTGAGAAAGAAATGTTATTTACTTCTTCAGCACTAGTGAGAGATTTTGAAGGTCGATTTTCACTTTGATTATGAAATAAACTAAATGACAATTGCGGTTCAATTTCTACCGCTTGTGAGAGAGAAATTCTTCCACTTCTTCACCACTTGTGAGAGAGATATCGTTGACTCTTCCACCGCTTATAATATGAACCTGTTGATAATTACGATCTTTTCACCATCATAATAAGTTTACTTTTTCATCGTTTCTAAAAGAAAAAATCATTCGAATTTTCACCACTTGTGAGAGAGAAATTATATCCATTTTTCACCGCTTGTGAGAGAGATTTCAAAACCTCAACATCACAATTTGTAAAGGACTGAGAAAGAGGAATAGACAGAGAAAGAGTGTTGCTGATAATTACAATTCTTTTACCCTCCAATTTAAGAGAAAGAAATTATTTACTTTCTCACCGCTTGTAAGAGAGAGTTTTATTTCTTAAAAAGAAAGAAAAAAGAAGAGGTAAATACAGGAGTTAAATTAGTCGTGTAATAACTTAAAGTTGTATTTAAGGGAAATGAGAGTTGATCAATCTTTGTATGCCGGTGATAAAGAATTTTATTGTTGGAATAAAGTCTCTTGAATCGAGTTTAGAATACTAATGTATTTTCAGGACTCAGTGAGCCAGAAGGACCACAAAGGGTAACCGGGGGAGATGAGACAAAAAGGGTAGGTCGCTGCTAGCACAACGATGTCGCAACCGTAAAGGCAACCAGCCCAAGTTTCCGGATTTATTGGGAGGCGGAAAAAAAGAATTGTAATCCTCTTTCCGGCAATACCGCATCCTCCCCCCCCCTCTCTCTCTCTCTCTCTCTCTCTCTCTTCATTTAATTTTTTTCTCTATTCTTCTGCATTTCTTTTGGAAATATTCAAAATAGACGAAATTTATTTACTTCGAGGGGAAATTTTCAGTTTTAAAAAAAGTGCAGTTACTACACTGTTAATACGCTATTATTACACTATTATTACACAATTATTGCAGAATTATTAATATTATTAGGGAAAGAATTCAACTATCTTACTAAATATCAAAATTCTCTCCAGAAATTCAATTATTTTCAAAAATTAAAAAAAATTCTGATCAATATTTCAATTATCTTCATAAATAGCAAATTTATTCGCCGAAATTCAATTATATTCAGGAATTTTAATAAAATTCATTGCAAAATTCAATTATTTTCATAAATAATAGTATTCATCACGAGAATTCAATTATTTTCAGAATTATGAAAATTCTTCGCAAAAATTCAATTATTTTTAAAAAATCTAAAAAAAAATTGTTTTCAACATTTCAATTATCATTATAAATGAATAGCAAAATTCTTCGACAAAATTCAATTATTTTCAGGAATTATAATAACATTCATAGAAAAATTCAATTACTTTCATAAATAATAGTATTCATCACAAGAATTCAATTATTTTCAAAATTAGTAAAATTCTTCTGAGAAATTAAATTACTTTCAGGAATTGTAATAAAATTCATTGTAAAATTCAATTATTTTCAAAATTAATATAATTCTTCTGAGAAATTCAATTACTTTAAAAAAAAAATAAAAAGAATTATCGTCAAAATTTCAATTATCTTTATAAGTGAATAGCAAAATTCTTCGACAAAATTCAATTATTTTTAGGAATTTTAATTAAATTCATTACAAAATTCAATTATTTTATTTAATAAATAATAGTATTTATCAGAAGAATTCAATTATTTTGAAAAGTAATAAAATTCAATTATTTTCAAAAGTAATGAAATTCAATTATTTTCAAAAATTTTTCTTAATTCAATTATTTTAAATATTTTACTATTTTAATAAAATTTTACAAAAGAATTCAATTATTAAACAAAAATTTTAATAAAATTCCATACGGACAATCAATTATTTTTCAAAAAAATACAAAATACACAGAAATTCAATTTTATTTAAAATAAAATTTCCATAATTTTTTTTTTTTCAAAAAAATCAAAACTTTCAAGAGTAATAGAATTCAATTATTTTCAAAAATTTTAATAAAATTCATAGCAAAATTTCAATTATTTTCAAAAATTGTTAAAAATTTTATTAAAGTTCGTCGAAAGAATTCAATTATTTAAAAATTTGTTTATTAAAATTATGTAAGAATTCAATTTTAAGAAACATTGAATTATTATTCAATAAATTATCTATGTTTGTATTTTAATAATTTAATTCTCGTAGAATTTTCTAATAAAAATTGATTTAAAAATTAATTTCATTTAAAGTTTCAGATATATAAAATATATAAAATATATAAAATATATAAAATAAAATAAAAATAAAAAGAAGTAAAAAATAAAAATTTACAAAAAAAGTTAACAATCTTATAGTTGATTCCCTCCACAATTTATTTATTTTACGAAAAAAATAAAAACTTCTATATTTTAATTTAATTAAAAAAAAATTCCCCCTTTAAATAAATACAGAAAAGAATGATGAAAAGAAAAAAGAAGATGAGAGGAATTAGAGAAAAATGAAGAGAAGAAAAAATGTATTTAAAGGAAAATTAAATTGTTCTTTATAGAGGTTAATAATGCACTAACAATGAGATCTTGGTTTTGTGTTTTCTATATGCAAAAAAAAATACTTTATGTACTTTATATTGAAACTTTTTAATTTATATTTAATGTAAAAGAAAAGATAAAAAGTTTTTAATAAAAGCGGATTCGTCGGAGAATTGATTATCTTTTGAAAGGAGATGAGATGTTTGCATTGAAAACAAAAAGAAAAAGGGAAAATCTCTAGGAATTTTTTTTTTCCTTCTTTTTCTTTTTTCTATATTAAGAGTATTGCCCTCTGGCGTTAGGGAAAAAAGACGGGCGGAGATCCTTTTGTTTGAGTTGTACAGAAATTATAACGGGAGTGACGTTGAATATATATACGTATATATAGATGAATATGAAAACTTTTGACCATAATTATTTGTTTCTTTTTTTAGAAAAAGCAAAAGTAAAATAGAAACAAAAAGACACAAAGTGTGATAATTTAAGATTTAATAAAACTGTAATATCTTAATTAATTACTAAGTATTAAGGTTTGTTCCTGGAATTACAAGGTATTTAGAGTTATTAACTATTTTTCAACCACTTGTGAGAAAAAAAAAGTTTTCAAAGTAGCTTTTCAAGATGAGGGATTATTCAGAAAGTGTATTTTTCGTTTTTTTTAGAGGAAAGGTCTATTTTTACATTATTTTTAAGAGAGACGAAATGAAAATTACGAAATTTTGTCTACCGCTTGTGAGAGAATCGATTTTTTCGAATTAGCGCTATTGATTACGAGGTTTTATTGAGAAATTTGTTTTTTTTTGTTCTTTTAGAGTAAAGGTCTATTTTAAAATTATTTATAAGAGAGGGTAAATGACAATTACGAAATTCTTTCTACCGCTTGTGAGAAAATCGATTTTTTCAAATTAGTACTATTGCTTACGACGTTTTATTAAGACAATCGTTTTTTCTGTTCTTTTAGAGTAACCGTCTATTTTTACATTATTTATAAAAGAGACAAACTGATAATTACGAAATTCTTTCTACTACTTGTGAGAGAGAAATTATTTTCATTTTCATTGCTTGTTAGAGAATTAATAAAGGTCTATTTTTGATACGCTCTAACATAAAAAACTGGATAACGGGTGAGGTTTTTTTTACCACTTGTGAGAGAGAAATGTATACAATTTCTCTCTCACAAGTGGTAAAAAAAACCTTGATTAATAATTGCAATTATTATAAAACAGTAAAATTCTTCTAAAACACAATTACTTTTTTTGTGAACAAAATTTACTGTTTGTAGAAAAAAAATTTTTCAATTTCATTCTGAAAGAAAGAAAGAAAAAAAATTTTTTTTCATTGGCAAAGTTTATATAAAATTTTTCTTTTTGCCAACGTCTGCACTTAAAATGACTTCTCTGGACAGAAGAGAGAGAGAGAGAGAGAGAGAGAGAGAGAGAGTGACCAGGAAAATTGTGTTTACTTAGTCCCAACGGGGAGGAAAAACAACGGTTATTTCAATCCTTATTCTCGAAAAGCAGAGCTTTCAACAGTTTGGTTTTCTTTGCACTTTTTTTTACAAACCTCTTTTCTTTCTCTCTCTTCTCTCTCTTTCTCTCTGTTTTCACCATGGAAAAGCGTCTTTTCGTTATTTGCGACCAAAGTGCAAGAGACCCGCCCAACTTGAGAATGAAACAAACCAAGATTGATTACCCTTCCAGAATACAGAATTCATTTTAGGTAAAAAAAAAGAGGTGAAAAAAAACTTCTCTCCTTAGAAAAACTTTTTTAGTGAGCACAAGAAACGTTAAATTTAAAACGATATAATTTATTATCCTGACTAATTAATTAAAATAAATTGTCTTTCTTAAATTTCTACGAATTAAGTAATTTAATTAAATTTTTTCTTTCTATGTAGGTGTAATTTTACACTTATTTTCTGTATTGCTTGCGAGAGAAATACTTTAGTCATTTAAGGTCATTTTTTACGACACTTGTAGGGGGGGATTTTTAATAAATTTCTAACATTTTTTTACCACTTGTGAGAGCACTAATTGTTTCAAATTAGCGCTATTAATTGCAAGATTTTATTGAGACAATCGTTTTTTTTCTTTTTTGAAGTAAAGGTCTATTTTTACATTATTTATTAGAGATGATAAATGATAATTACGTAATTCTTTCTACCGCTTGTGAGAGAACAAATTTTTTCAAATTAGCGCTATTGATTGCGAGGTTTTATTAAGAAATTATTTTTTTTTGTTTTTTTAGGGTAAATGTCTACCACTTGTGAGAGAGAAATAATTGTTTATTTTTTCACCGCTTGTGAGAGAGAAATTTACCATTATTATTATTTTTATTATTACAGGTACAAAGTTGAAGTCGCCGGTAAATCATTGCCAGTTCTAACGAATCTTGACAAGGGAAGATATGGGGTGTTGGTGTTTGAAAACTTGAACAAATATCTTCAAATGGACAAATGGAATCGTGAGCTACTCGATAAATATTGCCGGGAATACTCAGTTGGTATTGTTGGATTTGCACCACCAGGAGAGGAGAGTCTTGTTGGCGCCCAACTCAAGGGCTTTCCACTTTTTATACACACAAATCTCAGACTTAAGGTTCGTTTTCTTTTTTCTTTAGTTAAAAAAGCGTAAAAATATTTAATTTTGTAAATTAATGACTTTTATTATTATAAAAATTAAAAAATGTCAACTTGATATAAAATTATAATTCTAATTGACAAAAATGTTGTTTCAAAAATTTTTTTTTTTTTTGGGAGAAAAAAGATAATAAAAATTTTTCTGTTCGTAGGATTTTTTTTTTTTAAATTTTGATAGAAAATTCGCTTTATCAGCTTTTAATAGAAAAAAAGAAATTTATGACGAATTAGTGTACACGTATAAAGTGCATACGGGTGCAAATTTGCAAATTGGCAATTTTAGATAAAATCACAAGTTGAAGAGGGGGGGGGAAGTCTATAATGCGACTGACGTAAATGAAAAGTTTGAAAATTTAATGCGATACGCTTCACTGATTCGCCATTAAAGTTACATTTAGTGCTATGGTAGAATTAAATTGATTACTTAATGTTTATTTACATTTTTCTACTTTTTTTCTTTTCTTCATATTCTACTCTTTACTTTGCTCTAACTTTTCGAATTTTTGAAAAACACAAATTTGACTTTCTATTTACTGTCATATTTTTTAATTTGTTTCTTTCTACTTCTAGTTTCTACTCTCATTAACCTTTCCACCTTCTACTTCCCTACTTTATATTTCCACCTACTCCTTACTTTTTGTTTTTCTACTTTCTATTTTCTATTTTTATTAATTAATTACTATTCACTTTCTTCTTGCTATTTTTATTAATTCCTTACTATTGACTTTCTACTTTCTACTAGTAAATTTATACTTCCTGATATTTTACTTTCTACTCTAAATTTTCTACTTTCTACTATCAACTTTTCATTTTTTAATTCTTGATTACTAGTAGAAAGTAGGTAGAAAATTGGGGGAAAAATTACAGGAAAATTGAAGCAAGAAGTAGATAGTCGAAGTAGAAATCAAGATGTATAAAGTTAATAGGTTGTAGAAAATAAAAAAGAAAGAGTTTCAAAGTAGAAAGTAGAAAGTAAAAAGTATGTAGTAAAACATTTACCAGTAGAAGTAGAAAGATATTTGTAGAGAGTAGAAAGCATGAACAAGAAAATGAATAGTAGAAGGTAAATAATAGAAAGTAAATAATGGAATGCAGGAAGTAAAAAAGCATGAAGTAGAAAGTAAAAGTGAGAAGTAGAAAATGGAAAGTAGAAAGTAGAAAATTGAAAGTAGAAAGTAAAAATGGAGAGTAGAAAGTAAAAATGGAATTTTGCCAGTATAAAGCTGGAAGTAGAAAATGAAAAGTAGAAAATTTAACAGAAAGTAAGAAGTCACTAGTGAAGAGTAGAAAACAGGAAACAGTAACTAGAAAATAGGAAGAAGAATGTTAAAGACAAAGTAGAAGTGTAGAAAGTAAAAAACTGAAGGTTCAAAATAAGACGTAGAATTTAATAAAGCAAGATAGTAGTAGAAAGTAGAAAAGTGAAAAAACTAAAAAAAAATAGGAAGTAGAAAATAGAAAGTAGAAAGAAAAAGTAGAAGTAGACAATGGAAATTAGGGAGTAAAAAGTAGAAAAGTGAAAAAAGTTAAAAATAAGAAGTAGAAAATATAAAGTAAAAGTAGAAAATAGAAATTAGGAAGTAAAAAAGAGGAAGTAGAAAATAGAAAGTAGAAAAAAGTAGGAAGAAAAAAATGGTTATTAGGAAGTAAAAAGTAGGAAATAGAAAGTAGAAAAAAAGTAGAAGTAGAAAATGGAAATGAGGAAGTAAAAAGTAGGAAGTAGAAGATAGAAAGTAGAAGGAAAAGGTAGGAAGTAAAAAATGGAAATTAGGAAGTAGTAAATAGAAAGTAGAAAGAAAAAGTAGAAGTAGAATATGGAAATTAGGAAGTAAAAAGTAGGAAATAGAAAGTAGAAAAAAGTAGAAGTAGAAAATGGAAATTAGGAAGTAAAAAGTAGGAAGTAGAAGATAGAAAGTAGAAGGAAAAGGTAGGAAGTAAAAAATGGAAATTAGGAAGTAGTAAATAGAAAGTAGAAAGAAAAAGTAGAAGTAGAATATGGAAATTAGGAAGTAAAAAGTAGGAAATAGAAAGTAGAAAAAAAAGTATAAGTAGAAAATGGAAATTAGGAAGTAAAAAGTAGGAAGTAGAAGATAGAAAATAGAAGGAAAAGGTAGGAAGTAAAAAATGGAAATTAGGAAGTAGAAAATAGAAAGTAGAAAGAAAAAGTAGAAGTAGAAAATGGAAATTAGGAAGTAAAAAGTAGGAAGTAGAAAATAGAAAGTAGAAAGAAAAAGTAGGAAGTAGAAAATGGAAATTATGAAGTAAAAAGTAGGAAGTAGAAATTAGAAAGAAATAGTAGGAAGTAGAAAATGGAAATTAGGAAGTAAAAAGTAGAAGTAGAAAATGGAAATTAGGTGGTTGGAAATACAAGAAAAGCTAAAAAGAGTAACAAATAGGAAGTGACCAATTAAAAAATATGAAATTTAGCCTGCTGAAAGTATAGAAAGTAGAAAGCAAAAATAAAATGCAAAATGTAGAAAATGTAAAATAGAAATTAAATAGTAGGGAGTTAAAAATTCCAAGTTAACAATAACAAACAAAAAGTAAAATCTACTTCTTGTATTAATTTTTTAATTAATAAGCATTATTTAATAGTATAAAGTAGAAAGTAGAAAATAGAAACTAGAGTGTAGAAAGTAAAATGTTAACTATATAGAGAACAAAATTTAAAAAAAAAGAATAAAACAGAACAGAAGGAATCGCAAATAAAAAGCTGAAATAAGATGTAGAAAGTAGAAAACAGTATACATAGAATTTAAAATTCTCAAAAAGTACCTATAATAAAAAATTTCTCTTTATCTATATTTAGGAAATTGGAACATTTCTGTAATTGATCCACTGTTCAACTAGCGAACAATTTCCACTTTATATTCTTTTCTCTTCTCTATTTTCCAATTTTTTTTTCTTCATTTCTTTTTTTATTGCATTGCTACTGTGACAAAGTCACATGACGAAAAAAAGGAACTTTCTTTTTATTTTATTTTTTTTTTTTGCAGGATGCCCAGTTGAATGCTGCATCGCCTATTCTGAGATTGACGAGAGCTGGCGAAACTGCTTGGGGACCACTTCCTGGTGGTGACTGGACAATTTTCCAACCGAATCACAGCACGTACGAGCCTTTGGCCTGGGCTCATCGAGACAGTCTCAATGATCCAAACGATAAAAGTCCCCTCGCCACTGTTATTCAGGTAAAAAATTTACAAAAAAAATTTTTATATAATATATAAAAAAAATATTAAAAAACGAAGTTTGTAAAAAAGAATTCCTTGAAAAAAATTTCTGCAAGAAAGTTTCTATAAAAAAAATTGATATAAGAAAATTTATTAAAAAAAAGAAAAAATTTATAAATGCAAGTTTCTATTAAATAATTTAAATATAAAAATTAAAATTAAAATAAAAAAAAGTGAATTGAATATTAAACTATTTTTAAATATTAATTAATTTAAAAAAATTGAAAGCATTTGAAATTAAAAGAATTTAAACGCTCTTTGGAATTTTTATTTTTACCTGTATTTTATTATAATTGGAGTTATTTTAAAAAGCACGAATTTCTCTCAATCTCTTCCTATTGTCTCTTAACGTGAAATTTTAATGACTGTTAATTAAATTTCAAAATTTAATTAGTAAGCTATTAATTACGTTGATTGATGCATAATTCTCACAATGTTCTGTCGTTTTTATTTCCTGTTTTTCAATTTCCTTTTCTTTTTCTTTCATAGTGAGAGGAAGATTTATTTTACAGATTTTTTTTTTTTTTTTGAAATTTTGTTTCTCTCATGAGATTTTATCAAAGAAAGAGAGCGAGAGAGAATAAAAAATAACCAATAACGTATAGTAATTGGAGGAGTCGATATTCGATTACGTTTTTGGCCTCTTTGCGCGTTGGAGTTTGATAAAAGCCAATTAAGAGTTACACTGTTAATTGATGGGATTGTCCCACTCCCCTCCCTTTCTCCATCACCAAAAAAAAAAAAAAATCCCATTATTCTCGGTGTGACATTGTTCGTTTATTTGTTTTTTTTTCCTCCATCTACTATTTATATGTACTATGTGTTCGCACTTTCGAAACTTCATTATTCTACTGACAAACGGATAAATATACTTTTTACGTTAAATAAAATTATAGACACACATTTCTCTATTTTCTCTTTTTTTTAATCATCAACTATTTTTATGCAAACGATAATATTACTGAAGTTTACTTTTAACATTAAAAAAAAATTTCTAACCAAAAAAAAAGAGGATTATGGAAAGAGTGGAGGTAAAGATGGGGAAAAACACGGTTTTTTGAGGGTCTTTACCCCCGCTTTTTTGAAAATTATGACGTGGTAGGCAATTTTGGGACCTGGGATCGTTTTCAGAGGATGTCAGTACAGTGAAAACCACTCCGATAATAAAATTGAAACAATATAAGGAGAAAATTTTTTTAAAAAACCGTTTTTGGGGGGTTTTACCCCACTTTTCTCGAAATCATGACGTGATTGACAACTTTATGACCCGGGATCGTATTCAGAAGATCAAAATACATTGGAAACCACTCCCATATAAAAAATAAAAAAATCAACTTAAAATTTCAAAAAAACACGTTTTTTGGGTTTTACCCCCACTTTTTCTCAAAATAATGACATAGAAGGTAATTTTAGGACCAGGAACTCATTCATAGGATCAAAATACAATGAAAATCACCGCAATATCAACAGCAAAAAAATATAACTTGAAAATCCCAATAAACACGTTTTTCGGGGTTTTACTGTTTATCCCCACTTTTTTCAAAATCATGACGTGGAAGGCATTTTTTAGACCCGGGATCACACTCAGAGGATCAAAATTCATTGAAAACCACTACGATAACAAAGGCAAAAAATTATAAATCGAAAATTTCGCAAAAGAACCGGTTTTTGGGTCTTTGCCTCTTCTTTTTTCTAAATCATGACGTTGTAGGCATTTTTTTTGGATCGTATTCAGAAGATCGAAATACATTTGAGAACACTCCGATAACAACAACAACAGAAAAATATAACTTGAAATTTTTAAAAAATATGTTTTTTGGGGGTATTTTCCCCCACTTTTCTCAAAATCATGACTTACAGACAATTTTGTGACCCGGGATCGTATTCAAAAGATCAAAATTAGAAGCATGACCTATTTTCTACACATATACATGACTAAAATACATTATCTTGGATCACCCCTCATCCTTCCCCCTTAACTTGAATGTACCTTAAAATTCCACGAATCGACGCTCTCCGTATATTCGTGATGTTAACCTAAAGAAAAGCCCTCTCTCTCTCGCGCCTTGAAGGAATCTTGCAATCACAAAATTCCAAACTAAATGTAAATGTATGTGTGTATATGTAAGTGTATGAGAGTGAAGGCAAAAGGGGTTTTCTAGGAATTGTTTTTCCCCCGTTATGTGTCGCCTCGCACACATCATCCCTCTCACTCTCTTTTACCCTATTCCCAATTCCATTATCCTTGTTTCGTTCCTATACACATAGAAATACTATATACCTTCTCAACATAAAATGTAGCGCACTCGCGGAAATTCCTCATTTGTTTTATTTCAACCAACCGAGTCCGACACCCCCTATCCACCCACTCTCACTCACTCACTCCTTTACCTTATATCACCCCAAAAACACTCATTCTCCGGAGTCTCACTTCCTTCCAACAACTCTGACTCTCGTTTTTCAACAAAGCTCCCTTTTTGCCCTCCATTTTGCTGGGCGAAAAAAAAAAAGAAGAATATAGTAAGACAGAGAGAGAAAATATGCACCACCATCACTTTGGAGAAAAATTGCAAGCCAACAAATAACTGCTTACCAGAGAAAAGAATGAGTACTCATTTTAGTGTTATACTTTTACTCACGTGGTCGGTTTCGTGATGTGGAAAAGTCTCGACAAAGAAAAAGGGAACTTTAAGCAGTAGCACGTAGAAACTTGGGTGGTAAAAACTTGAGAAATCGTTTTATAATGCGTAATAATTTTTTAAAAAATGCCTAACTTACAGTAAATACAGTCGCACAAAAAAAGTGGCAGGAACCGGAGAAACCGCTGCTCACCAATTTTCATAAAAATCCAACCGTTTTTTTAAATTCTCGTCCGCCATATTAGATCCGCCATTTTGAATTTTGAAAATCTGACTGCAGATCGTTATCAGCGACCTCGAAAACCCCCGAGTAACAAGTTTTCTGCTAATGTATGAGCAATTTTGAAAAAATGTCCGCCATATTGGATCCGCCATTTTGAATTTTGAAAATCTGACTGCATCTCGTTATCAACGACCTCGAAAACCCCCGAGTAACAAGTTTTCTGCTAATATTTAAGCAATTTTTAAAAAATGTCCACCATATTGGATCCGCCATTTTGAATTTTGAAAATCTGACTTCAGATTCATAATCAGCGACCCCAAAAATCCCTAGATACCAAGTTTCATAAGAATCCAAGTTTTTAAAAATTCTTGTCCACCATATTGCATCCGCCATTTTGAATTTTGAAAATCTGACTTCAGATTCATAATCAGCGACCCCAAAAATCCCTAGATACCAAGTTTCATAAGAATCCAAGTTTTTAAAAATTCTTGTCCACCATATTGCATCCGCCATTTTGAATTTTGAAAATCTGACTTCAGATTCATAATCAGCGACCCCAAAAACCCCTAGATACCAAGTTTCATAAGAATCCAAGTTTTTAAAAATTCTTGTCCACCATATTGCATCCGCCATTTTGAATTTTGAAATGTGTCTTCAGGTTTATAACACAGGCACAAAAAAAAGTGGTCTAATTATTAAACCAGACCTACGTGTCTTACAGTATTTTTGCCCGCTGTAAATCAATATGAAGTCAAAAGTGCTCCATCACCCTCTATTTTTTTTAAATCGAAAAAACTACCCTTAAATGTACAAATTCAAAGTTTAAAGTAAAAAAATTAAATAACAGATTGTGTTGCAAAATTTCAAAAAAAATTTAAAACAGATTCTGTTGCAAAACAGAACAATTTCTCTTACAACAACTCAAAAACATTGTTATAGAATTACTCCCTCACCCTTTCTTTTTTTAAATGGAAAAAAAACACCCTTAAATGTAAAAATCCAAACTTTATAGTAAAAAAAATGAGACAATAGAATGTTTTTTTAAAACAGAACAATAAACTTATATATTTCTTTTTCAACAACTCAAAAACAATGTCTGAATGAAAACATCATCCCTTGTTTTTGTTAAAATTAAAAAAAACTAACCCTTACAGGAAAAATGAGAAAAAAGATTAATTTCTTTATGGAAGCACACATTTCTGTATTTTTCTTTGAAAAGCTCAAAATCATCGTCAGAATTAAAACGTCACCATTAGTTTTTGTTTAAATTGGAAAAAAAAACTTTCCTTAAAGTGGTGAAATTCGTAATTTTTCAGACGGAAATTAAAAAAAAAAAATTTTATTTTGTTTTAAAAGAGAAAAATAAAGACAGATAAACGAAAAAGAAAACGAAATCCACTACAACCGCTCGTTGGAAAATAATAAAGATATAGAAATAAATATAGAAAATTTAGTCAGGACACAAGTGGATAAAATTAAAATAGTTTATTCAAAGAAATCCTAAGATTACATGATTGTCATTGAGCGGTAAACAATGAAACCAAATCCTACATAAATGGTTTTAAATGATTCTTTTAAAAAAGTCATTTAACATTTTTTTTTTCCTTTAAAGTCTGAGTTTATCCATATAAGGGTAATTTTTTCGATTTAAGAAAAAGTAGAGGGTAGTGATTTAATTCTGTCATTACTTTCTAGTTGTAAGAACAAAAATACAGAAACGTTTGGTTCTGTTTAAAAGATTAATTTTTTGCCATTTTTTTTCTATTAGACTCTGGGTTTTTTTATTTTAAGGGTATTTTTTTATATAAAAAAATTGGAGGGTGATGAAGCAATTCTGATGGTTTTTTGAGTCGTTAAAATAAAAATACAGAAACAAATGCTTTAATTTTTTTTTTCCTGTCAAGTATGAGTTTATCCTCTTAAGGGTAGTTTTATTTAATTTAAACAAAAATTTGGGGTGTTTTTGAGTTGTTGTGAGAGAAGTACATAAATTTATTGTTCAGTTTTAAAAAAATAATATGTTATTTAATTTTTTTTTACTTTAAATTTTGATTTTGTACATTTAAGGGTAGTTTTTTTGATTTAAAAAAACAGAGCCACCATTTTGAATTTTCGAAATCTGACATCGGATTCGTAATCAGTAACCTCTAAAACCCTCGAGTAACAATTTTGAGGCGAATGCGATCGATTTTTAAAAAACTCGTCCGCCATTTTGAAATTTTTAAAACTGACGTTGACTTCGAAATCAGTGACTCCAAGAAAATCTTGATTAGTGATTTTGGTAACTTTAACGCTTAACTTAATTTTACAGTTGGTTCAGACCATGTGAAGTTAAACTTTCATTTTTTATTTATCTATTTCTAAAATTAGAAACATTAATGAAGATCATTAGTTTATAACAATTAACTGAGATAACATATTTAAAAGTTTTCAAAAATTTTTAATTTTTCTTACTTCTTTTTACATTAAAAAATTTGTTTGGCTCTAGAAAAGAAAATTTTATCACATTTTGTAATTTTCAGGATCATGGAAGACACGATGGTATTCAACGTGTATTATTTGGTGGCAGCTTACGATTTTGGCTACACAAACTCCTGCTCCTCGACTCGTTGTCGTTCTTATCGCACGGACAGTTGAGTTTGAGTTTGAATCGAATGATCCTAGTCGATGTTGATGACATTTTTGTGGGCGAAAAAGGCACAAGACTGAAGAAAGATGACGTTCTGGCATTACTCGCCACGCAGCAACGTGTACAGGCATTGGTGCCTGGTTTTAAATTTAATTTGGGGTTTTCCGGAAAGTACTTTCATCACGGGACGTCCGAGGAGAATTTGGGAGACGATATGCTCCTCGAGAATGTCGACAGGTAAATAAATATTATTAGATTTTTTCTACATATAAAAGAAGTATTTTTTTTTTTAATTTTACTAATTCTCTAATCTGAGGGAAACGAAACGAAAAATGTAATTACCTTCTTAAAAATTTTATTAAAATTTATCAAAGAAATTCAATTATTTAAAAAAAAAACCTTTGCCTATATTTTCAATACATTTTTTAATTAGAAATTTTTTCAAAGAATTCAATTATTTTCAAAAATTTAAATGAAATTCTTTGTAACAATTAAATTTGTTTCAAAATAATTTTAATAAAATTCTTCCTAGAAAGTTAAATAATTTCAAAAATTTGTCAAAATTCAATTATTTTAAATGTCTATACTATTTCAATAAAATTTCACAAAAGAATTCAATTATTAAAAAATAATTTTTTTTAGTAAAATTCGTCGCATGAATTCCATTATTTTCGTAAGTTATATATAATTCTTCGCAAAAATTCAATTATTTTCAAAAATTTACAAAAATTCTAGTCAAAATTACAATTATTTACATAAATAATAAAATTTTTCTCCAAAATTCAATTATTTTTAACTTTAATAAAATTTTGGTCAGAATTTCAATTATTTTTAAGACAATTTTTATCAAATTTCTCGAGAAATGAAATTATTCTTAAAAAATTTATTAAAATTTGTCAAGAGAATTCAATTATTTAAAACATTGTTGATAAAATTCTTTATGAGAATTCAATTTTAAAAAATATTCAAATATACAATAAATTATTTTTTGTATTTAAATAATTGAATTCTCGTAGAATTTTATAAGAAAAATTGATTTAAAAATGGATTTCAGATAAAATTTTAGATTATAATTGAATTTTAAAAGCAATAGAGCGTCAATTTTTAGAAATAATTGAATTTTGAAAATATTTCAAATTAAAATCTTTGAAAATCTGGATTTTTAATATTTTTAACTATAACAATTCTGTAAAATTGAATTTGTAAGGCAATAAATTTAAAAATTGGCAAAAAATTTTTTATCAAAAATTATTAAAAATAATTGATTTATAGAAGAATTTTAATTAGAAACACTAGAAGAAATTGCATTTTTGAGAAGTTACAAACGATTGCAGAAATTCATTATTTTCAAAAAATTTTCCTGAATTTAATGGTTTTTAATATCTATTATTTTAATAACATTTTCTAAACGAATTAAATTTATTAAAAAAAAAAAAATGTTGATAAAATTCAAAGCAAACATTTAATTATTTTCATAAATAATAAAAATTTCACAGGAATTCAATTATTTACAAATTTTTTAATAAAATTCTTCGCAGTAATTCAATTATTTTCATAAAAAATAAAATTCTTCTTAGGAATTCAATTATTTCAAAATTTGTTGATGAAATTCTTTATAAGAATTCAATGTTAAGAAACATTTAATTTTCCAATAAATATTTAAAATAAATATTTAAATAATTGAATTCTTGTAGAATTTTATAATAAAAATTGATTTAAAAATGAATTTCAGTTAAAATTTTACATTATTATTGAATTTTAAAAGCAATAGAGCGTCAATTTTTAGAAATAATTGAATTTTAAAAATATTTCAAATTAAAATCTTTGAAAATCTGAATTTTTCATATTTTTAACTATAACAATTCTGTAAAATTGAATTTGTAAAGCAATAAATTTAAAAATTGGCAAAAAATTTGTTATCAAAAATTATTAAAATTAATGGATTTTTTAAAAGAATTTTAATTAGAAACACTAAAAAAAATTGCATTTTTGAGAAGTTACAAACGATTGCAGAAATTCAATTATTTTCAAAAATTTTCCTGAATTTAATGATTTTCAATATCTATTATTTTAATAAAATTTTCTAAAAGAATTAAATTTATTTTTAAAAAATATTGATAAAATTCTAAGCAAACATTTAATTATTTTCATAAATAATAAAAATTTAACAGGAATTCAATTATTTACAAATATTTTAATAAAATTCTTCGCAGTAATTCAATTATTTTCTTAAAAAATAAAATTCTTCTTAGGAATTGAATTATTTTAAAATTTGTTGATGAAATTCTTTATAAGAATTCAATGTTAAGAAACAAATTTAATTTTCCAATAAATATTTAAAATAAATATTTAAATAATTGAATTCTCGTAGAATTTTCTAATAAATATTGATTTCAAAATGAATTTCAGTTAAAATTTTAGATTATAATTGAATATTGAAAGGATTAGGATGGAAAAAATAAAAAAATCTTTGCAACAACTTTGCTTCCGTTTTTTATTTTGTACAAATTGAGTAAAAATTAATAATTCCTAAATGTATAGTCATCGAAAGAATATTATTGAATCAAAGCTTTAAATTTCGGGTCTGTGAGACCCAGTGTGAGACTCACGTCTTTTTTAACATTCATTAAAAAATTTATTTAACTTTTCCCTCTTCACTTTTATAGATTTACATGGTTTTCCCACATGTGGAATCATCAACAGCCACATCTCTATGAAAATGTAACGCATCTACAATTGGACATGGCTTTAAATAAACAATTTGCCAAGGATCATGGCATACCAACTGGAAGTGGTTACAGTGTAAGTCCACATCACTCGGGTGTCTATCCCGTTCACGAGGGACTCTATGAGGCGTGGAAAAAAGTCTGGAACATAAAAGCCACCAGCACTGAGGAATATCCACATCTGAGGCCAGCTCGTCTTAGACGTGGTTTCGTTCACCGCAACATTATGGTACTAAAGGAAAAAATACATTTAAAAAAAAAACAAAAAAATTAAATTCGAAATAAAAATATTTCTCCATTAAAAATTTATTGAATATATTTATTTGAAAATTAAAATTTTTGCAATTTTTTCCCAGGTGTTGCCACGACAAACTTGCGGTTTATTTACGCACACAATATTCATCGAGAGATATCCCGGTGGCAGGGACAAATTGGATGAATCAATACAGGGTGGTGAACTTTTTCAAACAATTGTTTACAATCCGGTGAGTGAATTATATTCATTTTTTTTTAGTGTGTCTACAATGGCAAAATTTGTAAACTTTCTAATTTGCTTTTTCTCTTTTTTTTCTTAAATAGATTAATATTTTTATGACACATATGTCAAATTATGGAAACGATAGACTCGCACTTTATACATTTGAATCGGTGATCAAATTCATTCAATGCTGGACGAATCTACGACTATCGAGTGCGCCGCCTCTTTTACTTGGCGAGAGATATTTTCAATTATATCCGGAGGAAGCGGATCCCGTCTGGGGAGTAAGTCTTTTCATGAATAAATAAAACGAATTGCCTTAGGATTTTACTTATTTATTTATTTTGAAAAAAAATTGAGGAAAAAATTACTTGCTTTTAGAAGAGGAATGAAAATATTTTAAAAACACAAATTTTTATTACACACTTATTACACGAAATTATTAGGATTTATTACATATATACAATTTACAATAGTTCCCAATTAGCATTTAAGCTTACGGCAAAGCTTACAATGCAATCTTCACATGCTTGCATAACAAATTGCTGCAACTTGTCAAAAAATTTTCTGAAATTAAAAGAAAATTTTATTTACAGTTTCTACTTTTAACTATGTACCTAGTATTTATTTTCTACTTTCTACGCACTCGTATTTAAATTTGAATTTTTAACTACCTAGTATTTAATATCTACTTTTCAACTACTAGTAAATTTAAATATTGATTCTACTTTCTACTCTTTAGAATTCACATTCTACTTTCTACTTCTTAGAATTAACATTCTATTTTATACTTCTTATAATTAACATTCTACTTTCTACTTTGTAGAATTATTAACATTCTGCTTTCTACTACGTAGAATAAAAACTCTAATTTCTACTTCATAGAATTAACATTCTTCTTGATACTTCTTAGAATTAATATTCTTCTTTCTGCTTCTTGAAATTAACACTCTACTTTCTAGAATGGACACTCTGCTTTCTACTTCATAAAATTAAAACTATAATTTCTGCTTCTTATAATTAAAATTCTGCTTTAAACTTCTTAGAATTAACATTTTACTTTCTACTTTGTAAAATTAACATTCTGCTTTCTACTTCGTAGAATAAAAACTCTTATTTCTCCTTCTTAGAATTAACATTCTACTTTTGAGAATTATTATTCTTCTTTCTATTTAGAATTAACATTCTACTTCTTAAAATTAACATTCTATTTTATACTTCTTATAATTAACATTCTACTTTCTACTTTGTAGAATTAACATTCTGCTTTCGACTTCGTAGAATAAACATTCTATTTTATACTTCTTATAATAAACATTCTACTTTATACTTCATAGAATTAACATTCTATTTTATACTTCTTAAAATTAATATTCTTTTTTCTACTTCTTAGTATTAACATTCTACTCTATACTTCTTAGAATAAACAGTCTACTTTCTACTTCTTAAAATTGATATTCTTCTTTCTACTTCTTAGAATTAACAATTTGCTTTCTACATCGCATAATTAACATTCTACATTCTACTTTTAAGAATTAATATTCTTCTTTCTACTTCTTAGAATTAGCATTCTACTACTTTCTACTTCTAAGAATGAACACTCTGTTTTAGACTTCTTAAAGTTATCACTATATTTTCTACTTCTTAGAATTAACATTCTGTTTTTTACGTCTTTAAATTAGCATTCTACTTTCTACTTTGTAGAATTATAATTATGCTTTCTACTCCATAAAATTAACATTCTACTTAATACTTTGTAGAATTAACATTTTTCTTTCTTCTTCGTAGAATAAAAACTCTAATTTGTACTTATTAGTATTAACATTCTACTTTATACTTCTAATAATTAACATTCTATTTTATACTTCTCAGAATTAATATTCTTCTTTCTACTTCTTAGAATTAACATTCTGCTTTCTATTTTGTAGAATAAAAACTCTAATTTCTACTTCCTAGAATTAACATTCTACTTTCTACTTTGTAGAATTAATAATCTGCTTTCCACATTGTAGAATTAACATTCTACATTCTACTTTTAAGAATTAATATATTTCTTTCTACTTCTTAGAATTAACATCCAACTTTCTACTTAGAATTAACATTCTACTTCTTCCAAAATTAACATTCTGCTTTAGACTTCTTAGAATAAACATTCTATTTTATTCTTTTTATAATTAACATTCTACTTTCTACTTTGTAGAATTAACATTCTGCTTTCTACTTCGTAGAATAAAAAATTCTTATTTCTACTTCTTAGAATTAACATTCTACTTTCTACTTTGTAGAATTAGAATTATGCTTTCTACTTCGTAGAATTAAAACACTTATTTCTATTTCTTAGAATTTACATTCTACTTTCTACTCCTTGAAATGAAAATTTTACTCTCTACTTCTTAAAATTATCATTCTACTTTCTACTTAAAATTAACATTCTACTTTCTACTTTGTAGAATTAGAATTATGCTTTCTACTTCGTAGAATTAAAAAACTTATTTCTATTTCTTAGAATTTACATTCTACTTTCTACTCCTTGAAATGAAAATTTTACTCTCTACTTCTTAAAATTATCTTTCTACTTTCTACTTAAAATTAACATTCTATTTTCTACTTTTTAGAATTAACATTCTACTTTTTACTTTGTAGCATTACATTCTGCTTTCTACTTCATAGAATAAAAACTATAATTTTTACTTCCTAGAATTAACATTCCACTTTATACTTCTTAGAATTAAGACTATACTTTCTACTTCTTAGAATTAATATTCTTTTTTGTACTCCATAAAATGAACAGTTTACTTACTCCTTTGTGGAATTAACATTTTTCTTTCTACTTCGTAGAATAAAAACTCTAATTTCTCCTTATTAGTATTAACATTCTACTTTATACTTCTTATAATTAACATTTTATTTTATACTTTTTAGAATTAATATTCTTTTTGCTACTTCTTAGAATTAACATCCTGCTTTCTACTTCGTAGAATAAAAACTGTAATTTCTACTTTCTAAAATTAACATTCCATTTTATACTTTTTAGAATTAACACTAGAATTAACACTATATTTTCTACTTATTTGAATTAACATTCTGCTTTCTAGAAAGTTTGAATTTGATAGCAGAAACTTGAAAGTAGAAAGTAGGGGCAATAATAATTAGACATAGAATGCATGAAGTAAAAATGAGAAAGTAGAAAGGAATGGAAGTAGAAAGTAGAAATTATAAAAAATAGTACAATGTGGAAGTAAAAGTGTATGTAGTATATATTAAGTAAAATGTTGAAAGTAACAAAGTAGAAAGTAGAAAGTGAAATTCATTAAGTAAAAGCCCAATGAGTAGAAAGTAGAAACGTATAGAAAGTGAAAAACATATGTAGTAAAAAGTAGAAAGAGTGCTAAGAAAAGGATTTATAGAAAGTATTTGTAGTATTAAGCGTTAAAAGTAAACAGTAAGGATTAGAAAATAGAAAGTAGATTGTAGAAAGTAAAAAGCATGTAGTATTAAGTACAAGAAGATGCAATAAAATGTAATTATAGGATATGAATGAAGTAAAGAAAATAGTTATTAGGAAGTAGAAAGTAGAAAGTATACAGTAGATTTAAGCAAGAGAAGTAGTTGGAAACGGGAAGTAAAAAAATATAAATAAGATGGAAAAAAAAGGTGGAACCTGATGTAGAAAGTAAAAAGCATAAAGTAGAAAGTGTTTACATTATTACACGGTATTACCAATTATTACCCCTTATTACAAATTATTACACTTTATTACACGTTATTACATATTATTACACTTCAGAAAATTCCTCATCGTTCTAATTCTATTTTTTCTTTAAAAAATAAATTATTTTATTAATATTTAATTTTTAAAAAATATAATTAATTGTTTTCCCTCCCTCTTCATTTTTTTTTTTTTTTTTTGCAGAATCCTTGTGATGATTTGAGGCATCAGAAAATATGGTCAAGAAATAAGACTTGCGATCAATTGCCAAGATTTTTAGTGATTGGACCACAAAAAACGGGGACAACTGCACTCTATACATTCCTATCGATTCATCCGGCAATAAGCAGTAATTTACCGAGTCCCGATACATTTGAGGAGATACAATTTTTTAATGGTAAAAATTATTACAAGGGCCTCGATTGGTACATGAGCTTCTTTCCAGCAATGAAAAATGAAAGTTCACGTTATTTATTTGAAAAATCAGCGACATATTTCGATGGTGAATTAGTGCCAAGACGTGCACACGCACTATTACCAAAAGCAAAATTAATAACAATTTTATTATCGCCAGCAAGACGTGCATACTCATGGTATCAACATACAAAAGTTCATGGCGATCCTGTGGCAAAAAATTATTCATTTCATTCGGTTATAATGGCAAGTGACACAGCGCCAAAACCACTAAGGGATCTTCGAAATAGGTATGTTGTTATAAAATTAAGAAAAAAATTAAATATAATAAATTTTATGAAGAAAAAAAGTGAGATATTAAAAAAATAATATGAATTTGTAACCAAAATTTTATTCTCTGGGTCAAGAAAACATTTTTTGGAACTTTGATTATGACAATGTTATTTCAGACTTCTGACTTACCGACTGATGATTATTGAGAGCTTTCGTTGATCAGCTGTCGGTAATCTTCCGTCGGTAATAATTTTACTTCCTAAAGTGATAATAGCATTGGATATAAATCTGCAAAATGAATGAATTTCATAATATTTAATTATTTTAATTTAATATTAATAATTAATAACAATAATATTTCATTTAATAAATTTAATACGGTTTTAGGAATAGTTCTCAATGAAATTTTGATAGTCATTTACTTTTCAATACTCATATTGAATTCAGTTTATAGTCGAAATTTAATAAATTATAAGTTAATGTTAATATGTTATTTTATTTATTTGTTTAAATTTTCAGGAAAAAATAAAATTTTTTTAATTAACTTTTCACATTTAATTTAAGGTGTTTGAATCCGGGAAAATATGCGCAGCATTTAGAGAGATGGCTCTCGTATTATTCGCCGCAGCAGTTACATATAATTGATGGCGAGCAATTGAGACAAAATCCAGTTGAAACATTGCATGAATTGCAAAAGTTTCTTAAAATAACGCCGGCCTTTAATTATTCAACGCATCTGCGATACGATCCGAAAAAGGGATTTTTTTGTCAGGTGACGAATGAGGATCGCACCAAGTGCCTTGGCAAAAGTAAAGGCCGACAGTATCCTCCAATGGAGGATAGATCGTACAAATTGTTGCAGGTAATTGAATATTGTAAACTCTCTCTTCAATTTCTACATTTCTAGTATTTATTTTCTACAATTAAGGGGTTAAATCCTATAAAAGCGTGTTACGCGCCATTTACTTAACATGGCGCGTAACACATTATAGCATCCAGCCCCTGAATTTTTATTTTCTAGTATTTATTTTCTACTTTCTACACTCTTGCAATGAAATTTGTATTTTTAACTGCCTGGTATTTAATTTCTACTGTCCAGGTACTAGTAAATTAATGTATTGATTCTACTTTCTTCTCCTTGGAATAAAAATTCTATTTTCTACTTCCTAAAATTAACTATCTAATTTCTACTTCCTAGAATTGACATTCTACATTCTATTTATTAGAAATTAACATTCTACTTTCTACTTCTTAGAATTAATATTCTACTTTCTACTTCATAAAATTAACAAACTACATTCTACTTCTTAGAATTAATATTCTACTGAGAATTAACATTCTACTTTCTACTCCTTGCTATGAAAATTCAACTTTCTACTTCCTAAAATTAACAAACTACATTCTACTTCTTAGAATTAATATTCTACTGAGAATTAACATTCTACTTTCTACTCCTTGCTATGAAAATTCTACTTTCTACTTCCTAAAATTAACAATCTACTTTCTACTTCTTAGAATTAACATTCTACTTTCTACTCCTTGGAATGAAAATTCTACTTTCTACTTAATAAAATTAACAATCTACTTTCTACTTCTTAGAATTAACATTTTATTTACAATTAACATTCTACTTAGAATTAACATTCTACTTTCTTCTTCGAATTAACAATCTACTTTCCACTTCTTAGAATTAACATTCTACTTTCTACGCCTAGGAATGAACATTCTCTTTTATACTTTTTAGAATTAACATTCTACTTTCTACTCCTTGCGATGAAAATTCTACTTTCTACTTCCTAAAATTAACAATCTACTTTCTACTTCTTAGAATTAACATTCTACTTTCTACTCCTTGAAATGAAAATTCTACTTTCTACTTCCTAAAATTAACAATCTACTTTCTACTTCATAGAATTAACATTCTACTTTCTACTCCTTGGAATGAAAATTCTACTTTCTACTTTGTAAAATTAACAAACTACTTTCTACTTCTTAGAATTAACATTCTACTTAGAATTACATTCTACTTAAAATTAACATTCTACTTAGAATTAACATTCTACTTTCTTCTTAGAATTAACAATCTACTTTCCACTTCTTAAAATTAACATTCTACTTTCTACACCTAGGAATGAACATTCTCCTTTATACTTCTTAGAATTAACGTTCTACTTTCTACTCCTTGCGATGAAAATTCTACTTTCTACTTCCTAAAATTAACAATCTACTTTCTACTTCTTAGAATTAACATTCTACTTTCTTCTTGTTAGAATTAACATTCTACTTTCTACTCCTTGGAATGAAAATTCTACTTTCTACTTCCTAAAATTAACAATCTACTTTCTACTTCTTAGAATTAACATTCTACTTTCTACTTCTTAAAATTAACATTCTACCTTATGGTCCTTGGAATGAAAATTCTACTTTCTACTTCTTAGAATTAACCTTATGGTTAATTCTACCTTATGGTCCTTGGAATGAAAATTCTACTTTCTACTTCTTAGAATTAACATTCTACTTTCTACTCCTTGGAATGAAAATTTTACTTTCTACTTCCTAATATTAAAAATCTACTTTCTACTTCTTAGAATTAACATTTTAATTTCTACTCCTTGGAATGAAAATTCTACTTTCTACTTTCTAATATTAACAATCTACTTTCTACTTCTTAGAATTAGCATTCTACTTTTTCCTTTTTGAGAATGAACACAATACTTCCTACTTTGTGGAATTAACATTCTACTTTGTAGAAGTAACAATCTGCTTTCTACTTAGTAGATTAAAAACTCTAATTTCTACTTCTTGAAATTAACATTCTACTTTCTACATTTTATCTACTTTCAGCTATCTAACAGTTTCTACTTTCTGTTCTCTAGTATTTAGTTTCAGTTTCTTCTTTCTAATTGTTAGCAATAATTTTCTACATTCGATTATCTTATGTTAAAATTCTTCTCTCCAGTTAGTTGAATGTTTCTTCTTTCCAGTCCCTCGTATTTACTTTCTACATTTCACCCTGCAATGAATAATTTTTACTTTCTACTTACTAGTACTAAAATTTACATTTTTTACATCCAGTTTTAAATTTCTACTCTCAAGTTTCTAGTACTTACATGCTTTCTACTTTTTACCTCCAAGTACTGAATTTCTACTTTCTACCCCTTATAGTGTTGATGTTCTACTTTCTACTCCTTATAGTGTTAATTTTCTTCCTACTAGTATTAAACTTCTATATTTGACTACGTAGAACTGAAATGTTTACTTACCATATGATAGTATTAAGTTTCTATACTTCTTAAATCCTAGTATTGAATTTCTGGTTTCTGGATGCTATTATTAAGTTTCTACTTTTTTCCTAGTACTTTGTTTCTACTTTAAGCACCCTAATATTTAGCATTTTATTTCTACTTTCAACCTACAAATTTTTAAGTACTACTTTTACTTCTGTTAAATATGATTTCTTGTTTCTACATCCTAGTATACGTTTCTACTTTCTACATTCTTTTTACTGCTTAGTAGTGAAATTTTTTTGTTTATATCTCTCACTATTAAGTTTCTACTTTCAAGACCTTAGTTGAAAGTTTTTTTTTAAACTCTCTATATTATTTAGTTCCCAGTATCTACCCCTAGTATTAAGATTCTATTTTGAAGTATCTAGTAATCGAATTTATACTTTCTACATCCAATTTTGGTTTCTACTTACAAGAATCTAGTACTTACTTTCTACCTTTCACCTCCTAGTACAGCGTTTCTACTTTCTTCCTCCTAGTATTTATTTTCTATTCTCTACTTCCTAATTGTAAGTTTCTACTTTTAACCACCTAACACTCAAATTTCTACTTTCTACATCCTAGTATAAATTTAATATTTTCTGCTTCCTAATACTTTCTGCTTTCTAGTCGAACTTTTTTCTCCTTCCTAGTATTTAGTTTCTACTTTTTACCTACTAGAATGTAATGACTACTCTCACCGTTGTGAAGTATGATAATCATATTTTTGGATAGCTACTAGGAAGAAGTAAATACTAAGATCTAGACAATAGAAATTAAACACTAGGAGGTAGAAAGTAGAAATTATGTATTACGGAGGGGGAAACGTACATTATACATTAGTAGAAAGTGTTTAGAAAATAAGTACAGGAAACAAAAAACAAGATGTAATTTCTTGTTGCTACCCCCTAGTATTCATTACTACTGGCGAATATAGAAAGTAGAAATTTAATACTAGGTTACTATAACCATTACGACATACATTTTTTTATCTTACTCCCTGTAATTTATTTTCTACACTACCTACTAATACTTAATGTCTATCCTAACCACCGTAATATATACTTTCTACTCTCTACTATTTATTCCCTTCCTACTTTTCAGTATTTAATTTCTACTTTCTACTTCCTTGTTCTGTTTTTACTTTCTACTTCCTAGTTCTTATTTTGACACCTCCTCCACTAGGAGAAACTAAATGCTAGGATCTAGAAATAGAAATTAAATACTAGGAGATAGAAAGTAGAAATATACATTAAGGAGGTGCAAATGAACATTAAACATTAGTAGAAAGTGTTTAGAAATTAAATACTAGGATGTAGAAAGTAGAAATATACATTGAGAAAATGGAAACTGACATCAAACATTAGTAGAAAGCGATTAGAAAATAAATAGTAGAAAGTAGAAACATTATATTGTTTCTTGTTACTACTTCCTAGTATTTATCACTACTAGGAGGTCGAAAGTAGAAATTAAATACTAGGTAAATAAAACTATTATTACAATTATGTTTTTATCTTACTACCTTGTATTTTTTTCTATACTCTATCTTATGGTACTTAATGTCTACTTTCATCCCATAATATGTACTTTCTACTTCCTAGTATTTATTCTCTTTCTACTTTCTAGTATTTAATTTATACTGTTTACTTTCTAGTTCTAAGTATCTACTTTCTACTTCTAAGTTCTATTTTCTATTACTAAGATTCTACTTTCTACATTCTAGTTCTTATTTCAACTTCTATTCCAATAGCAAAAAATTTCTACATTTAACTACCTAGTTCTGAAATTTCTACTTCCCACATCCAAGTATTGATTTACTACTTTCTACTTCCTTGCACCCTAGTACTAGTACTACTAAGATTATTCTTTCTACTTTTTATTTCTGATTTCAACTTCTCTTGCAACAGTAAAATAATAAATTTAAAAATTAAAATTAAAAAATACATTTCCCGAAATTTTTTTTTTATCAAAATTAATTTTTTTTTTGTTTTTCTCATTTTCCAGAGATATTATCTGTCGCACAACACGGCTCTGGTGAAACTGTTAAAACGTCTCGGTCAAAAAACACCCCAATGGCTTAAGGACGATCTCACAGACACTGTAATGACATAGCAAACGTCAATATTTTGAAAACTCTTTTTCAATACAGTTTCCCATCAAGTGCCACGTGTCCTCATCAAAGACTTGTAAATTAAAAAGAACTTTTAGCAATTTAATATTATTATTATTATAAATTATAATTATTATTAATATTATGATCGTGTTAAATATTCAAAAAAAAAAAAAATTGACAACAATATTGAAAATATTGTAAATTTGAACGTATTTAAGAGAAACGAAAACAACAACCACTGTGGTTTTGAAAAAAAAAAATATATATATACAATATTGTCTATACGTATTTCTTCCAATGGAAGAATAAAAAAAAAATTTTTTTTTCTTTGGACCCTACACAGTGGACCAAGAAAATTAAAAAAAAAAGAATGAAAATTAGAAAAAAAAAAATTGCGGCCTAACTCGAAAAAATCGAGCGCGAGCCCAAATCACTAGTCAACTAAGATTTTCAAATTATTGGCAGCTTGAGGCAGCTATTTATCATTGTTGAAAAAAAAAGTGAAAGAAAAAGATAATTTACATCTAATGTTATTTAATTAACATTGATTACTAAATGTTGTTGCCTACGACACCCCCTAAAGCCACTTTTACCCCACGCCAAAATCACCCCTCTCCCCCTATCTTTCTCTCACTATTTTTATTATTTTTATTCCACAACGAGTTTTAGGGACATTTTTTCAAAAATAATTCAACAAAATAATAATAATATTATAATAATATTGTAAAAACTCGATTTATGTGGTGATTTAAAAAAAAATGTTTTTTCGAGATTTTTCCCGTCCGCTGGTGCCATTTTTCTACAATATTGCGCTTGACAATTTTTTTCTCATTTAAATTCTATTGTTTTTATTTTTATTTAATTTTTTTTCATTTATTTATATTTATTTTCATTTTTATTATTTTCACTTTTATTCTTTTCTTTATTCTTTTCTTTTATTCTTATTTTTATGGTCAATTATTTTTATTTATTTTTATTTTTTTTTTTGGCAATTATTTGTTGTTTTTTTAAAAAACATTTTTGTATATAATTTTGTTACACATTTTTTTTTAAATTAAAAAAATATTTTTATGTTATTTTTTTATCCTTTTTAATTTTGTTTCTTTTTCTTCATTTAATATTTTGTATTCTATGAAGAAGAAAGAAAAAAGAAAGAAAATTAAATAAATTGTAAATAAAATATAGTGTTTTGAATGGAAAAAATATTTAAAAACTAAAAAATTGACTTGAAAAAAAAGATGAAAAGAAAACTAAATGGAAAAGAAAAAAATTGAGAGAAAAAAATGAACATAAAAATAGAAAATTTGTTAATAAAATAAAAAAACACAGAAAGAATAAACGGAAGTTTTTTTCAAAATTTAGATTTTATTTTTGAAAACTGAAGTTTTCATTAATGTACTTAAAAAAATTTTTTAATTTCTTTAGGGAACTTTTTATTCCTTTATTCGTTGGAAGTATTTATTTTTCTTCTATTTACAACTATTTTTTGTAGATTAATTTTTTTCTCTTTCAATTTAAATAAATTATAATAATTAATTGTCTTAATTACCTCGATTAATACTTTTTTAAATTATTAACTTTTTTTTATTAATATTAATTATTTGTTAATTTTCTCAAAAAATTTATTTTCAAACTTAATTTTATTAGTTAATTAATTCTTTAATTAAATAATTAACTGGAACTTAATATGTTTAATTAATGTTCTTATAATTTATGTATTTTTTGAATCGATTTAATTAATAAATTTATTTTCAATTTTTGTTAATTAATTCTTTGATTTCTTACTTAATTATGGAAATTAATTACCATAATTAATAATTAATAAAATTATTAATTGATTTAATTCTCTTAATTAATTAATATTAAATTTTTCTCGAAATTTAGATTTCAATAAACCGAAAAAATTAAATTTTAATTTTGTTTTTTCTATTTTATTTTTATTTATTAGTTTTCAAATATTTTTTTTTTTTTTTTTTTTTGAAAAAAAGTCATGCGCCAATTTGTGGAATCGTCCAGAAAATTTTTTGTGAGAAAAAGAAAAAACAACCCAGTGTACATTATTTCTACTAAAAGGAAAAGAAAATGATGAAAAAAAAAATAATGACTGTGTGTATATTTTGACAATACTATTTTCAGAATGATTGAGTGAATATTTCTGATGTTTGTAAAATATATCAGCAACGTTAATTTATCGTCGCAGCACAGAGAAAAAATTGGAAAATTATATCAAAAAACTTTTTTTACAACTCTAAAGTATTTTTAGAGAAAATGATTTTTTTACAAAAAAAATTCTTTTTTTTGCAAAAAAAAAGAAAATACTTTTTTTTAATAATAATTTATCAAATTAAAGATAAATTTTTTAATTTTATTTTTAATTTTTACAATTTTTCTTACAATTATTTTTTTTATAATTAAAACAAATGTGTATATTTTAATTCTAGTAATTTATTTAATAATATAATTAGCTCAAATTTTTTATAAGTATTTAATTTTTTTTTTCTATTTTTTCCCCCATTTTTTTTTGTTGTTGACAATATTAAATATTAATTTTTTTTATCATTTAACAAAAAAAATGAATAAATATAGTTAATTTTTAGACAAAAATTTACATTAAGATATTTAATTAAATAGGAACAAAAAAAAATTCAAAAATTGACGCCTGAAATTTTCATATCAAGAACAAAAAAAAAAAGAAAACTGTAACTGCATCGAGAAAATGACGTGAAACTTGTAACTTTAAATGTACTTTTTGTAAAGAAGAAATAATTAAAAAAAAAGAACAAAAAACAATTTCGAGGGTTGCAATTGCATGCATTTTTGCAATAAAGTATTCCTGCGCAAATTGATTGCGTGAAGCCATATTGTACGTTACTGATAATAGATTGTAATGCCATTTTATTGTTACGTTTGTACATTTGTTTTTTTTTATACTGTCAATATATGATGATGATAATAATAATTGATCGATTTGTTTTATGAAACAGTGAAATATTTATTTATCACCTTTTCAATAAAAGAGAAATTTTTTTTTTAAATGTTAAACACAATTGAGGCCTTGGATCCAATAACTCGCCCGACGCTCGGAGGAACGCGCAACTACCAGTCAGTGAGCAGTGAGCGCCTCTGGGCCACTCACTGCTACCCGACTGGCATTAGCGCGAGTCTCCGAGCGTCGGGCGAGTTATTGGATCCAAGGCCTCAATTTTTATTCAGGTTAAAAAAAAGTTTCAAGTTTCTACTAATATTTTTTAATGCACATATATTTTGCAAAAAAAAAACGCATACAAATTTTTTTTAATAATTTTCACAAAATTTTTTTTAAATTCAATTATTTTTCAAAATTTTTAATTAGAATTCTTTAAAAATACACGATTATGTTTCAAAATAATTTTTGAAAGTTACACAAATAAAATTCATTAAAATATTAAATTTATTTCAATGAAATTTGATAAAAATTTTCAATACTGTTTCAATTTTTTAAACTTATTTTCTGAAATACAATTCATTTAAAAAAAAATTTTTAATTACATTTTTTCAAAAAACAAATTTTTTTCGGAATTTCTAAATTAAATTATTCAATAGGTACTTTTTGTTAAAAAAATTTTTAAAACTTAGTTATTATTATTTATTTTTCCAAAGGAATTCCAATTTTAAATAATTTCAATGAAAAACCTCGTGAAATTTAATTATTTCTAAAAATTGCAACTGTAATTCTTCCAAAACTCAATTATTTTTTTAGTATTTTTGATTAAAATTATTGAAAAACTTTAAGAATTTTAAAGAAAAATAATGTAATTTATAATTTTTTAAAATAAAACTTTAAATATTTTTGTACTTTTGATTTTCTTACATTTTCAAAGAATTTATTTGAAAAATTTTTTTTTAAATTTAATTTAACTCGTAAAATTTCTGTTATAACGCTCTAAATATTCAATTATTTTCTAAAATTTTAACTCTACTTTTTTTTAATCAATTCCTACCAGAATAATTCAACTATTAATCTCTGTAAAAAATTTGATTGAATTGAGAACAGTTTTTAAAAAGAATTGCAATTTTGACAAGAAATTTTTATTAAAATTTTTTAAAATTTAATCAAATTTTGGAGAAAAATTTTATTGTTTATAAAGATAATTGAAATTTTGACGATAATTTTTTTAATCTTTTGACCATAATTTTGAAAATAATAATTGAATTCTTGAGACGAATTTTTAAATACCTAATTGAATTCTTTCGTGAAATTTAATTGAAATAGTATAGATATTGAAAATAATTGAATTTTGATAAATTATTGAAATTAATTAAATTTCTACGAAGAATTTTATTAAAATTATTTTGAAAAAAAATTGAATTTTTAAAAAGAATTTCCATTAAAATTTTTGAAAATAATTTAATTTTTTTAATTGACAAAAATATTTAAATACAAAAATAAATAATTTATTGAAGAATTGAATGTTTTTTAAAATTAACCTCTCATTTAAAGAATTTTATCAACAAATTTTTAAATAGGTCATTAAAATTCTTTTGACGAATTTCAATAAAATTTTTTTAAATAATTTCATTTTTCGAGAAATTAGATTAAAATTGTATTAAAAATAATTGAATCTCTATAAAAAATTTGATTGAATTGAGAAAAGTTTTTGAAAATAATTGAAATTTTGCCAAGAATTTTTTATTAAAATTTTTGAAAATAATTGAATTTTGGAGAAACATTTTATTATTTATAAAGATAATTGAAAATTTGACAATAATTTTTTTAAACTTTCGACCATATTTGAATTTCTGCGAAGAATTTTATTACTTTTGAAAATAATTGAATTCTTGAGACGAATTTTTTAATACCTAATATTTCTTTTTAAATAATTTAATTCTTTTGTGAAATTTTATTGAAATAATATATATTGAAAATAATTGAATTTTGATAAATTATTGAAATTAATTAATTTTCTACGAAGAATTTTATTAAAATTATTTTGAATAAAAATTGAATGTTTTAAAAAGAATTTCATTAAAATTTTTTGAAAATAATTTAATTCTTTCAAAGAAATTTAATTGAAAATTTATTGACAATAATACTTAAATTCTAATAAATAAATTATAGAAAGGCTTTTTGAAATAATTGAATTTCTTTGATATTAATTTTTAATAAAATTTTTGAAAAACCATATATCTTAAGAAACGGAACTTTATTGGAAATGAAAGAAAAAAAAATTGATAAAACTTTTCATGCAACTTTCTGGATAAACTATAATAAATAAATCGTTAAATTATTGTACATAGAAATTATCTGAGGAAATTCTTCTCTTATTTAAAAATTATATTTGACAAATAGCCAAAAAGTTGATTGTGAAAAGTGTGGCATCAAAAAAAACACATGATAACACTCTTTGGTCACGTTCAGTTCAATGATTAGTCAAGTTCATTATCAGTTTTTCATAATTTTGAATACAATAGAAAATTAGATACACATGTCAATCTATATGTTTCACTTTATTTATACACTTGTATAAATATGATGGGTTTTGAGTATTTAATACTTTCATTCTTTTCAAGAAATAACAAAAGATAAATAATAGTTAAGCAGCAAAAAAGAAAAAAGCACTAAAATGATTTTTAATATAAAATTTATAATTTTTGTAATAATCTCCATAGGTTTTATAAATGCATTTTCAATTAGAAACAGTACATTTCTCGAAAATAGTCAAATCATAATATACAGAGAAGCGGTTCTTTATAAGGTAAGTTCCAAAATTAATTTAAAAAAAAACTTTTTCAACCCTTTTTTAAATTTAAAATTTTTAACAACTTTATTTATTGTTGACAATCTTAAAAAACTTAATTTTTAATTTAAAGAATTTGGTTTCTAATTTTTTTAAATTTATTGCTTATATTTTAAAATTTTATTATTCAATTAACAATGTACTTAAATTGTAATAAATAAATAAAAAAAATTATTTTTTAAATTGAAAATAAATTAAACAATTTAATCTTTCTCTTTTCAGCCGAGATTAGGATGAAGACAAAGGAAAATAGGATAAAAAATTGTTAGAATAAAAAATATTTATTATTTAATTATAATTTTTGCTTTAATGTTAAGTTGTTATATTAAATTTGTATAGTTTTTTATAATCCCAGCATATTCTAACTTTTATGTAATGTACAAAAAATGCATTACAATATTTATCAAAAAATAAATTATTTATATTTATTTATAATAAAAATTTTTAATCATTATTAACATAACTCTATTATCAGAAAATAAATTATTTATTAAATTAATATAATATTTTGTTAAAGTTTATTGCTGTAAATAAAAATAAAATTGATAAAAATTTAATTTATATAAATTATTTTCGAAGAAATAATTATGCTGAATTAAAGATTATTTATAAACAAAAATTATTTGTAAATAAATAGATTTTGCGAATTAAAATTATTTTATAAAAATAAAAATGATTGTTAATAAATAATTATATTGTGAATTGAAATTTTTTTTATATAAATAAAGTAAAAACTTATATTGAAAATAAGATAAAAACTTAATACATAAAATTAATAAATTTTTTTCTCAGTATAAATTATACAATATTCATAATATTCAAAGCATTTCAATATTTATTTAATAAAATGAAACTATTCTTCTAATCAGTAATATCCAATAATATAATAATACTACTCTATTTACACTTCGTTGAAATGTAAAAAAAATAAATGATGAAATCGATGCCTTATATTACAAATTAAAAAAGTTTAAATAAAATTCTAATAATTTATTACGGAATAATTATATTATTATAATAATAATACATGATAAATATATAAATGCTAAAAAGACCATAAAAATTATTTTTTTAAACATATTTTACAAAAAAAATTTTAATTATAAAAATAAATTAATTAAAATTAAAATCATTAGAATTAATAAAGAAAAAATATGTTAAAGAAAATTGTGTTCAATAATCAAGAATAGATAATCTCGCAGCTGGTGTAATTGTTATTGAAGAAATTATTATTGAAACATTTTTAAGGCCGTACATGATAATATGAAACGTTTTCTTGAACCATAAAATTTTATTGGGAGAAATTAAAATTTTAAAAAGAATAGTCTTCTAAGAGCTAAAAATATTGATATTTAAAATTCAAGTCGAAATAATAATTTTTTAAAAATAAGATTGTCGAAATATTTCTTGAAAATAAAATTAAGCGAATGATAATTCTTTAAACTAATTTAGGCGAATAATATTTTTAAAACTAATACAAACTTAAGCGAATAATTTTCTCAATAGGGTTACAATTTTTTTGAAAATTAAAATTATGCTGGAAAATCTATAATAAATCAATTTGAATAAATTTATTTTTAAAAAAATCAGAAATTTTCCTAATTAATATAATTCCTTTCTTCTATTTAATTATTATCATATTTATTATTTCCTTTCAATTAAAAAACATTTTTAAGGCTACATTATTCAAATTAGAAAAGAATTACAATTTTTTCAACTACCTTAAAAATTGTCCCTATAATTTTCTTTTGTAATAATTTTTGCTTGGAAAATAATGTTTTAAATAAAATAAATCTTTTTAATTTGAATTCAAGACAATAGAAATATTAAATGATTCTGAAGAAAAACTCTTGTTTGAAATAAATAATAATTTATTATAACTCAATAAACCACTTATTATAAGTAATAATTTATTATAAATAATGATTTATTATAACTATATCAATATTTTTTTAAATATATTAAATAGAAAAATAGAAAAGTATATTTATTATTTTTTGCAATTGTAAAAACAATTTTTTTATGATATTCTAAAAATACCAAAATTGAAAATATTGCATCATTATTTTTCTAAAGTAGATTTTAAAGATAATGAAAGTATTCTCAATTGCTCTTTTTTACATATTTCCATGAATCTAGTGCGTAGTCTATATTTTGTAATATTTGTACTCGCCAAAAATATGCCAATGTCATAAAGTATTTAAATAATTTTGTCAATAAGTAATAAAAATTTTTTTTTAGACGCATTAAAAATTCTCTAAATCAAAATGTAAATAAAAATTTTTGGTATAAATAGGGCGAGAAAAAAGTTAATTTTTATTACAAGTGAATTTTACTTACTTTTAAGACGTTCTATTAAATGCTGTATTAATTCAAGGTAGATATGTTATTACTATTAAAAATATTATTATTATTATTATTATTATTATTATTATTATTATTATTATTATTATTATTATTATTAAATATTATTAGAAATAGTTTTTAAATATTAGAAAAATTTAATTTTTTTTTAATTTAATTTTTAACTTTTTTTTTAAGGGTATTTGAACCATTATGACGTCACAATTTTAGAACACGTGCTTTGCACAAATTGTGACGTCATAATGGTTCAAATGCCCTTAAAAATAAAAATTATGTATTATATTTACTTTTAAAAGTTTCTTTTTTCAAATTTTATTTTTTAAATAAAAAAACAAAAATAAAAAAGCATAAATAGAAATTTTTAAAAAATTAACAAAAAACTATAGAATAAATAAAAAACCGAGGGGCTAAAAAAATAAATATAAATAAGTAACTGGAAAATAATTCAAAACTAAAATACCAAATAATGTATAAGTGAGGAGAATAAAATTAGAAGAATATAAATTTAAAAAAATTAATAAAGTAAAAAATCATTCATTTTCTATTTTTTTTTTTTTTTGTTTTCTAGAATTTGACGAGTAACTAGAAATAAAATACTAAAAGAAAAACAGAAATGGATTTATCAACCAATACTGCAGCTCCAGTTCTTCAAATAGTTACAGTTGTCAATTGTATAAATGCTTTAGGCAATATTTTCTATCAAGAAAATTTTCTAAATGAAACTACAAAACAACAATCAATTCCAGTTATAAATACACTTTACGACTATTTTTCCAACAACACTTATGTCAACAGACAAGTTCGTGAACAATTTGTGATTGATTTCTCAAAAAAATTAGGAAACAATTGCAATTTAAAAAAAGAGGATGAGTCGAATGTTGCAACGATTGGAAGGAAGGTTACCGATATTATTGAATTTATTGTTTTTGATGGGAATTTAGAAAAGTTTATTCAAAATATTAAACCAGAAGAAAACATTGATGATGTAAAAACAGAAGATATTGAAAATGCATTAACTGGAAAATTGTACGATAATGCTGATGGTACAAAATCGACATTAACAGAACGTTCAATTGAAATAATCATGAAAGATATTGTTAGTCGATTTCTTTACTCATACGACGAATAAAAAATATTATTCCTTTTAATATTTTATACGATTTATAAAATTCTTTCAAAATAAAATCTATTGTCTCTTTTTTAATGCAAATTTCATTTTTAATTTTCCTTGCAAAAACTAAACCAAATAATAAAAATTCTCAATTTCGATTAAAACCCATAAAAAATTGAAAAGTCTAAAATAAAAAATATTTTTTTCTAATTTCTTCTAAATTTTATATTAAAAAAAATTTTTTTTTTCAATATTTGCAAACATTTATTTCTATAAAATTTCCTGTGAAAAAAGAAGAGGAGGGAATTTTTTTTTAAAATGTAGTTTCAATAAAGAAAGAGAAAAAAATTCCTTTATAAAAATTTTATGTCATTTTTTTCTTAAATAAAATAAATTTTTTAAAAAATATTTTTTAAATTCGTATGCATAAATCCAAAGTCAAATGAAAGTTATCTCTTTAATGTTTTTTCTTTCATGAACTTCGTGTACATGTAAAATACAAAGTCAAACCAAAGTTATCTCCGCGCTCTTTTATTTTTACTTTAATGAAATTTCACGTCAAATAATATTTATATATTAAATAAATTTTATATAAATTTATAAATAAATTATATAAAAATGTCCCTATAATTTCCGTTTGTACCTAATTTTTTCTTTAAACTTTTTATTTTCTTTTTGTGATAATTTGTTATTATAATCTTTTTTTTTTGCTAAAAAATATTGTTTTAATCAAACTGAAGTTTATTATTTGCATTAAAAAAAATATAAACATTAAATGATTTTAAAAGAATTTCTTTTTATTATAAATAATAAAGATAAAAAATAAAAAAAACATAATTTACTATTTTTTGTAATTGTGAAAGTAATTGTTATTAATTTATTATTATTATTATTATTATTATTATTATTATTATTATTTTTTTTTTTTTTTTTTTTGCTTAGGGACTTTTGGGAAATCTGCCTACAGATACCTTGGATTCCGCACTCCAAGGTTATGTGGGGTTGGTATGATAAAAAAACAAAAAGAAATATAAAAAAAAGAAAAATAAATAAATGTTATAATAAATTTAACAAACTGGCGACCTACTACCAGCCCGACCCACTAAAACCCGTAACCCTTCTTTTGAAGCCCTTTACCCTCCCTCGGAACTGTCGTAAGACTTTAGCCTTCGAGGGTGGCGCTCCGACTCTGTCGCTAATGCGACCTTCTGCTTTTCTCTGCGGTTATCCTGCGTTAATAGTTAAAAATTTAAAACTATTTCAATATAAAAGCGAAATTAACAGCACAACAATAATAAAAAAAAATGTTTAATCAAGTGTAAACAGTCAAAAGATAAAATTGCAAACGGATATATAAAAAAAAAGAAAAAAAAATAATAAACGCGTATATAATATTAAAAACATAAAACGGAATAAATTAAAATTGTATAAGGACAAATAAATCACAAAATAAATTAATAAAAAACAAACGAATAAATTAAAAGCTGTTTAAATTACGCTTTTTGGCGGCCGTCGAGATCCTTCCTCGACATAACCGAGATTATGAAGTTCTCGACTTGCCGCCAATTCTCCTCTGACTGGGTCATCATGATGACATGGTATCGCTGCAGCGATACCATGTTCTCCGGTGTAACTTGACTGTTTACACCTTCGAACATGGCCCGCCTCTCCAAGTCCCATTTCTTGCATGAGAAGAGGGTGTGCTCCGCGTTGTCCTCAGGGAACTGGCAATATGCACACACCTCGTTCTCGCGTAATTTAAAGCACCTGTGCATCCTTACTTGTATGCAGGTTGACTTGAAGGAGCTTTAGGGATTTGCCCTTTTAAGTTTCTCCAGTTCCTCCTTGTAAACCGGGCAGGAAATTCTTCCAGGGATATGGTTGACTTCCGTTTTTCCCAAATCTGTACACGTTATGCACTTTGGCTTGTCACTAGTACACTTTTTGGAGAAGTGTCCCGCTTCGCCGCATCTCCGACAGTTTTTTGTTCTGTCGGGGCCCTTGCGAATTCGGGTCACGTGTCCATAGGCTAGGCACTTTTGACATCTTGTCACTTCTAAGTGCGTTCGGATGGATGCGTTTATCCAACCAATACGCACTTTGCCCAGCTTAAGCAGACTCTCGCTGTCGGTTTCACTCAAGCGTACTAGTGCCACTTTTGTACCACCAAAACGTGTCAGAAGTCGGCAAGTCACATCCAATTCGGGCTTTTGCAACTTCTGCTTTAAGACGGTTAAAACGTCCTCCTCTGCAGTTGTTTCGTCAAGTTCCCGAATTTCGAGGGTCTTTTTGCTGACAAGGGCCGTAACCTCGGCCTTGTCCTGAAGAACGGAGGTAAGATTCTGAGCGAACTTAGAAGTTTCACCCCCCTTTTTTACCACAACAAGAACCTCTTTTTTAAGAGTTCTCCTAATTTTCACAATCTTTGTGCCAGTTTCCTCTGGCTTTACCGAAGTTGTTGCCAGTTTTATGAGATCATGGTAGGTATCTGGATTCCGGGCCACAATTTTTATTGCCTCCGTTGTTCTAATTATGGGGGGGCGCTTCTGAAGTCGCTCCCTCTCCTCCGCTTTCTTCAAGGCCTTTCTCTTACGGGCCTCCCGTTTCCTATTGGAGACGGTTTCAAAGTCTTTTTCGTTTTCAGGCTTATTTACCACAGTTGCCTCCGAATAAGAAGCAACCCTGGCCGAAGCAGCCTTACTCACCTCTGTCTCCATAACAGTAGGGTTTGCCTTGGTCTCCTTGCTCTTAACCCTCTTACCCTTGGGAGTGGTCACAGTAGAATCAGTCTCCGGACCTTCATACTCTCTAGGGCGCTTTTTTGGGTCGATGGGCTTGCTCTCGCCAGATGTGGCGTGCGACATCGATCTAGGAATTTCAGGATTCGACTTTGGATTGCTTGGGCTAATGAAGGGCCTAGGTATAAAACGCAGGTTACTGCGAAGCACCTCGTGCACCTTCCCCAATTCCACCATTCCATCCTTGCTAATGTTTCTTTGTTTCCTGCAAGCACGCCACATGCTGTCAAGTATTTTTGGGATCAGATCGACCTGTTCTAAAACATTTTCTTCGAATCTGCTAAGTCCCACATCCTCAGAATTTTTGCTTTGGCTCCCTCCAAAATCCTTGGAGCCGTCTGCACCGACTACCGGGGCTTCAACCCGATCAGAATCGGTGGTGGGATTACCCTCTACAGAGGTACCCACTTGGAGTAATTTGTTTGATTCTTTATCCATTTCATTTTTTATTCTTTGCCCCGTATCGAGGGAACGATCGAGCCTAAACAGGGTACTACCATCTGGCCAGGATGGGCCCTGAACCGCCTCCGTTAGTTACATAGACGTTATAGCATTGCCGGAGCATTGATGCGACGTCTATGATATCCAAGGGCACGTGAACATGCATGTTCGGACGTGGAGGTCGATGTGTCTCTCCAAGATAGCAGGAAGTTTCCGCAAAGGGAGTGCATCCCGGTATCTCTTCACAGAGTTTACCCTCATTATTATTATTATTATTATTATTATTGTTAATTAATTGTTATTTTTTTAAAAAAACTAGCATTGAAAATATTGCAAAATACTTTTTCTAAAGCAGATTTTAGAAATAAAGAAAGGAATCATTTTTAAGTTTTTATTTAATTTCGCCTAAATTTTTCTATTCTTTTTTTAAAGAATTATAAATTTAATAAAAAAAAAATTAAAGTTTATGCAAAAACACTATTAATAAAAGTATATAAAATAATATAAAAAAATAAATATGAATTTCAACGAAATAAAATCGAAGAAACCAAATACCTAATAAAATTTTATTAATTTAAAAAAATTTATTTTTTTCTATTTTTATTTTTTAAATAAAAAAAACGTAAAAATATATGAAAAGTAAGAAACCAAATATTATGTGAAGTTGTAAAATTAATATTACAAGTCACAATTTTATAGATTATTTTAATTTCATAAAAAATCATGAAAAATATTGTTCAACAATTTTTTTTTTCAACTTGATGATTAAAAAATATTAATTTTTTAAATATTTTACGAGTTGTTGAAAATGCATTAACTGAAAAGTTGTACAAAAGTGCTGATGTTGGTGGATTTCTTTTTTCCTTTGACAAATAAAATATTTTACTTCTTTTTCAATATTTTACGATTTATAAATTTTTTAATAATAAAATCTATTAATAAATAAATTATTTCAATTCCGAGAAAATGTACATTCGTACATTGTACTTAACAAAGTATTTAACAAATTATAATAACAATAACAACAATTATATTGCGCGCGAATAAATATTTTAGTTTTCGAAAGTGTTAACTATTCGTAATGAGGATTTAAATTAAAAAAAAAATTTTTTCAATATTTGCAAACATTTATTTCTATAAACTTTCCTGCGAAAAAAGAAGAGGAGGGAATTTTTTTCAAAAATGTAGAAATTTCAATAAAAAAAGAGAAAAAAATTCCTTTATAAAAATTTTATGTCATTTTTTTCTTAAATAGAATAAATTTTTTAAAAAATATTTTTTAAATTCGTATGCATAAATCCAAAGTCAAATGAAAGTTATCTCTTTAATGTTTTTTCTTTCATGAACTTCGTGTACATGTAAAATCCAAAGTCAAACCAAAGTTATCTCCGCGCTCTTTTATTTTTACTTTAATGAAATTTCACGTCAAATAATATTTATATATTAAATAAATTTTATATAAATTTATAAATAAATTATATAAAAATGTCCCTATAATTTCCGTTTGTACATAATTTTTTCTTTAAACTTTTTATTTTCTTTTTGTGATAATTTGTTATTATAATCTTATTTTTTTTGCTAAAAAATATTGTTTTAATCAAACTGAAGTTTATTATTTGCATTAAAAAAATATAAACATTAAATGATTTTTAAAGAATTTCTTTTTATTATAAATAAAAATAATTTATTATAAATAATAAGGCTAAAAAATAAAAAAAACATAATTGATTATTTTTTGTAATAATTGTGAATGTAATTTTTTTTGTTATTTTTCTAAAAAAAAACCGCAGCATTGAAAATATTGCAAAAGATTTTTTCTAAAGCAGATTTTAAAAATAAAAAAAAAGGAATCATTTTTACGTTTTTATTTAATTTTGCGTAAATTTTTCTTTACTTTTTTTAAAGGATTATAAATTTAATAAAAAAAATTAAAGTTCAATATAATACAATGCAAAAACATCATAAATTAATAAAAGTATATAAAATAATATAAAAAAATAAATATGAATTTCAACGAAATAAAATCGAAGAAAGCAAATAATCAAATTTAGAGTTGAATATGGCAAAGGTAAGATAATTAAAAATAAAAAAAATAAATAAATAAAATAAAAATAAAAAGCATATATTTTACGTTACTTTAGCTAAATCGTTTCTTATTGACAAAAAATTGTAATTTTTATTCAAATGAAATATTTAATTATTTAAAATGTTGAAAATTAAATTCTTTAAGTTAAATTGGAATCATTTATATTATAAATTCTTCAATATTTACTAAATAAAATTTAATTTTTTCATTTAAAATACGAAATTATGACATTGGACTAACTTTTATTCCGATTCTTTGTCCGATTACTCTCTTAAGTTAATCAACTTCTCTTTTTTTGAAAAAAGTTTTATTTTCAGTTTTTTTATTTTTTCTATTAGAAAACTCTTCTTGATGTATATATATTCTTAGAAATTATGCTTCAATTGTTTTATTTTGAACTTAATATTTATGAGAGATATTTTTGTAATAAATTCGAGGAGACTGGGAATTCAACCCGAGTACGACGGATGGTAACCAAAGACCCTATCCAATAAGCTAAACAACCAAGTATTAGAGACAAAAAATCTCGCCCGCGACCACCTAACACTCAAATTTCTACTTTCTACATCCTAGTATAAATTTAATATTTTCTGCTTCCTAATACTTTCTGCTTTCTAGTCGAACTTTTTTCTCCTTCCTAGTATTTAGTTTCTACTTTTTACCTACTAGAATGTAATGACTACTCTCACCGTTGTGAAGTATGATAATCATATTTTTGGATAGCTACTAGGAAGAAGTAAATACTAAGATCTAGACAATAGAAATTAAACACTAGGAGGTAGAAAGTAGAAATTATGTATTACGGAGGGGGAAACGTACATTATACATTAGTAGAAAGTGTTTAGAAAATAAGTACAGGAAACAAAAAACAAGATGTAATTTCTTGTTGCTACCCCCTAGTATTCATTACTACTGGCGAATATAGAAAGTAGAAATTTAATACTAGGTTACTATAACCATTACGACATACATTTTTTTATCTTACTCCCTGTAATTTATTTTCTACACTACCTACTAATACTTAATGTCTATCCTAACCACCGTAATATATACTTTCTACTCTCTACTATTTATTCCCTTCCTACTTTTCAGTATTTAATTTCTACTTTCTACTTCCTTGTTCTGTTTTTACTTTCTACTTCCTAGTTCTTATTTTGACACCTCCTCCACTAGGAGAAACTAAATGCTAGGATCTAGAAATAGAAATTAAATACTAGGAGATAGAAAGTAGAAATATACATTAAGGAGGTGCAAATGAACATTAAACATTAGTAGAAAGTGTTTAGAAATTAAATACTAGGATGTAGAAAGTAGAAATATACATTGAGAAAATGGAAACTGACATCAAACATTAGTAGAAAGCGATTAGAAAATAAATAGTAGAAAGTAGAAACATTATATTGTTTCTTGTTACTACTTCCTAGTATTTATCACTACTAGGAGGTCGAAAGTAGAAATTAAATACTAGGTAAATAAAACTATTATTACAATTATGTTTTTATCTTACTACCTTGTATTTTTTTCTATACTCTATCTTATGGTACTTAATGTCTACTTTCATCCCATAATATGTACTTTCTACTTCCTAGTATTTATTCTCTTTCTACTTTCTAGTATTTAATTTATACTGTTTACTTTCTAGTTCTAAGTATCTACTTTCTACTTCTAAGTTCTATTTTCTATTACTAAGATTCTACTTTCTACATTCTAGTTCTTATTTCAACTTCTATTCCAATAGCAAAAAATTTCTACATTTAACTACCTAGTTCTGAAATTTCTACTTCCCACATCCAAGTATTGATTTACTACTTTCTACTTCCTTGCACCCTAGTACTAGTACTACTAAGATTATTCTTTCTACTTTTTATTTCTGATTTCAACTTCTCTTGCAACAGTAAAATAATAAATTTAAAAATTAAAATTAAAAAATACATTTCCCGAAATTTTTTTTTTATCAAAATTAATTTTTTTTTTGTTTTTCTCATTTTCCAGAGATATTATCTGTCGCACAACACGGCTCTGGTGAAACTGTTAAAACGTCTCGGTCAAAAAACACCCCAATGGCTTAAGGACGATCTCACAGACACTGTAATGACATAGCAAACGTCAATATTTTGAAAACTCTTTTTCAATACAGTTTCCCATCAAGTGCCACGTGTCCTCATCAAAGACTTGTAAATTAAAAAGAACTTTTAGCAATTTAATATTATTATTATTATAAATTATAATTATTATTAATATTATGATCGTGTTAAATATTCAAAAAAAAAAAAAATTGACAACAATATTGAAAATATTGTAAATTTGAACGTATTTAAGAGAAACGAAAACAACAACCACTGTGGTTTTGAAAAAAAAAAATATATATATACAATATTGTCTATACGTATTTCTTCCAATGGAAGAATAAAAAAAAAATTTTTTTTTTCTTTGGACCCTACACAGTGGACCAAGAAAATTAAAAAAAAAAGAATGAAAATTAGAAAAAAAAAAATTGCGGCCTAACTCGAAAAAATCGAGCGCGAGCCCAAATCACTAGTCAACTAAGATTTTCAAATTATTGGCAGCTTGAGGCAGCTATTTATCATTGTTGAAAAAAAAAGTGAAAGAAAAAGATAATTTACATCTAATGTTATTTAATTAACATTGATTACTAAATGTTGTTGCCTACGACACCCCCTAAAGCCACTTTTACCCCACGCCAAAATCACCCCTCTCCCCCTATCTTTCTCTCACTATTTTTATTATTTTTATTCCACAACGAGTTTTAGGGACATTTTTTCAAAAATAATTCAACAAAATAATAATAATATTATAATAATATTGTAAAAACTCGATTTATGTGGTGATTTAAAAAAAAATGTTTTTTTCGAGATTTTTCCCGTCCGCTGGTGCCATTTTTCTACAATATTGCGCTTGACAATTTTTTTCTCATTTAAATTCTATTGTTTTTATTTTTATTTAATTTTTTTTCATTTATTTATATTTATTTTCATTTTTATTATTTTCACTTTTATTCTTTTCTTTATTCTTTTCTTTTATTCTTATTTTTATGGTCAATTATTTTTATTTATTTTTATTTTTTTTTTTGGCAATTATTTGTTGTTTTTTAAAAAACATTTTTGTATATAATTTTGTTACACATTTTTTTTTAAATTAAAAAAATATTTTTATGTTATTTTTTTATCCTTTTTAATTTTGTTTCTTTTTCTTCATTTAATATTTTGTATTCTATGAAGAAGAAAGAAAAAAGAAAGAAAATTAAATAAATTGTAAATAAAATATAGTGTTTTGAATGGAAAAAATATTTAAAAACTAAAAAATTGACTTGAAAAAAAGATGAAAAGAAAACTAAATGGAAAAGAAAAAAATTGAGAGAAAAAAATGAACATAAAAATAGAAAATTTGTTAATAAAATAAAAAAACACAGAAAGAATAAACGGAAGTTTTTTTCAAAATTTAGATTTTATTTTTGAAAACTGAAGTTTTCATTAATGTACTTAAAAAAATTTTTTAATTTCTTTAGGGAACTTTTTATTCCTTTATTCGTTGGAAGTATTTATTTTTCTTCTATTTACAACTATTTTTTGTAGATTAATTTTTTTCTCTTTCAATTTAAATAAATTATAATAATTAATTGTCTTAATTACCTCGATTAATACTTTTTTAAATTATTAACTTTTTTTTATTAATATTAATTATTTGTTAATTTTCTCAAAAAATTTATTTTCAAACTTAATTTTATTAGTTAATTAATTCTTTAATTAAATAATTAACTGGAACTTAATATGTTTAATTAATGTTCTTATAATTTATGTATTTTTTGAATCGATTTAATTAATAAATTTATTTTCAATTTTTGTTAATTAATTCTTTGATTTCTTACTTAATTATGGAAATTAATTACCATAATTAATAATTAATAAAATTATTAATTGATTTAATTCTCTTAATTAATTAATATTAAATTTTTCTCGAAATTTAGATTTCAATAAACCGAAAAAATTAAATTTTAATTTTGTTTTTTCTATTTGATTTTTATTTATTAGTTTTCAAATATTTTTTTTTTTTTTTTTTTTGAAAAAAAGTCATGCGCCAATTTGTGGAATCGTCCAGAAAATTTTTTGTGAGAAAAAGAAAAAACAACCCAGTGTACATTATTTCTACTAAAAGGAAAAGAAAATGATGAAAAAAAAAATAATGACTGTGTGTATATTTTGACAATACTATTTTCAGAATGATTGAGTGAATATTTCTGATGTTTGTAAAATATATCAGCAACGTTAATTTATCGTCGCAGCACAGAGAAAAAATTGGAAAATTATATCAAAAAACTTTTTTTACAACTCTAAAGTATTTTTAGAGAAAATGATTTTTTTACAAAAAAAATTCTTTTTTTTGCAAAAAAAAAGAAAATACTTTTTTTTAATAATAATTTATCAAATTAAAGATAAATTTTTTAATTTTATTTTTAATTTTTACAATTTTTCTTACAATTATTTTTTTTATAATTAAAACAAATGTGTATATTTTAATTCTAGTAATTTATTTAATAATATAATTAGCTCAAATTTTTATAAGTATTTAATTTTTTTTTTCTATTTTTTCCCCCATTTTTTTTGTTGTTGACAATATTAAATATTAATTTTTTTTATCATTTAACAAAAAAAATGAATAAATATAGTTAATTTTTAGACAAAAATTTACATTAAGATATTTAATTAAATAGGAACAAAAAAAAATTCAAAAATTGACGCCTGAAATTTTCATATCAAGAACAAAAAAAAAAAGAAAACTGTAACTGCATCGAGAAAATGACGTGAAACTTGTAACTTTAAATGTACTTTTTGTAAAGAAGAAATAATTAAAAAAAAAGAACAAAAAACAATTTCGAGGGTTGCAATTGCATGCATTTTTGCAATAAAGTATTCCTGCGCAAATTGATTGCGTGAAGCCATATTGTACGTTACTGATAATAGATTGTAATGCCATTTTATTGTTACGTTTGTACATTTGTTTTTTTTTATACTGTCAATATATGATGATGATAATAATAATTGATCGATTTGTTTTATGAAACAGTGAAATATTTATTTATCACCTTTTCAATAAAAGAGAAATTTTTTTTTTAAATGTTAAACACAATTGAGGCCTTGGATCCAATAACTCGCCCGACGCTCGGAGGAACGCGCAACTACCAGTCAGTGAGCAGTGAGCGCCTCTGGGCCACTCACTGCTACCCGACTGGCATTAGCGCGAGTCTCCGAGCGTCGGGCGAGTTATTGGATCCAAGGCCTCAATTTTTATTCAGGTTAAAAAAAAGTTTCAAGTTTCTACTAATATTTTTTAATGCACATATATTTTGCAAAAAAAAACGCATACAAATTTTTTTTAATAATTTTCACAAAATTTTTTTTAAATTCAATTATTTTTCAAAATTTTTAATTAGAATTCTTTAAAAATACACGATTATGTTTCAAAATAATTTTTGAAAGTTACACAAATAAAATTCATTAAAATATTAAATTTATTTCAATGAAATTTGATAAAAATTTTCAATACTGTTTCAATTTTTTAAACTTATTTTCTGAAATACAATTCATTTAAAAAAAAATTTTTAATTACATTTTTTCAAAAAACAAATTTTTTTCGGAATTTCTAAATTAAATTATTCAATAGGTACTTTTTGTTAAAAAAATTTTTAAAACTTAGTTATTATTATTTATTTTTCCAAAGGAATTCCAATTTTAAATAATTTCAATGAAAAACCTCGTGAAATTTAATTATTTCTAAAAATTGCAACTGTAATTCTTCCAAAACTCAATTATTTTTTTAGTATTTTTGATTAAAATTATTGAAAAACTTTAAGAATTTTAAAGAAAAATAATGTAATTTATAATTTTTTAAAATAAAACTTTAAATATTTTTGTACTTTTGATTTTCTTACATTTTCAAAGAATTTATTTGAAAAATTTTTTTTTAAATTTAATTTAACTCGTAAAATTTCTGTTATAACGCTCTAAATATTCAATTATTTTCTAAAATTTTAACTCTACTTTTTTTTAATCAATTCCTACCAGAATAATTCAACTATTAATCTCTGTAAAAAATTTGATTGAATTGAGAACAGTTTTTAAAAAGAATTGCAATTTTGACAAGAAATTTTTATTAAAATTTTTTAAAATTTAATCAAATTTTGGAGAAAAATTTTATTGTTTATAAAGATAATTGAAATTTTGACGATAATTTTTTTAATCTTTTGACCATAATTTTGAAAATAATAATTGAATTCTTGAGACGAATTTTTAAATACCTAATTGAATTCTTTCGTGAAATTTAATTGAAATAGTATAGATATTGAAAATAATTGAATTTTGATAAATTATTGAAATTAATTAAATTTCTACGAAGAATTTTATTAAAATTATTTTGAAAAAAAATTGAATTTTTAAAAAGAATTTCCATTAAAATTTTTGAAAATAATTTAATTTTTTTAATTGACAAAAATATTTAAATACAAAAATAAATAATTTATTGAAGAATTGAATGTTTTTTAAAATTAACCTCTCATTTAAAGAATTTTATCAACAAATTTTTAAATAGGTCATTAAAATTCTTTTGACGAATTTCAATAAAATTTTTTTAAATAATTTCATTTTTCGAGAAATTAGATTAAAATTGTATTAAAAATAATTGAATCTCTATAAAAAATTTGATTGAATTGAGAAAAGTTTTTGAAAATAATTGAAATTTTGCCAAGAATTTTTTATTAAAATTTTTGAAAATAATTGAATTTTGGAGAAACATTTTATTATTTATAAAGATAATTGAAAATTTGACAATAATTTTTTTAAACTTTCGACCATATTTGAATTTCTGCGAAGAATTTTATTACTTTTGAAAATAATTGAATTCTTGAGACGAATTTTTTAATACCTAATATTTCTTTTTAAATAATTTAATTCTTTTGTGAAATTTTATTGAAATAATATATATTGAAAATAATTGAATTTTGATAAATTATTGAAATTAATTAATTTTCTACGAAGAATTTTATTAAAATTATTTTGAATAAAAATTGAATGTTTTAAAAAGAATTTCATTAAAATTTTTTGAAAATAATTTAATTCTTTCAAAGAAATTTAATTGAAAATTTATTGACAATAATACTTAAATTCTAATAAATAAATTATAGAAAGGCTTTTTGAAATAATTGAATTTCTTTGATATTAATTTTTAATAAAATTTTTGAAAAACCATATATCTTAAGAAACGGAACTTTATTGGAAATGAAAGAAAAAAAAATTGATAAAACTTTTCATGCAACTTTCTGGATAAACTATAATAAATAAATCGTTAAATTATTGTACATAGAAATTATCTGAGGAAATTCTTCTCTTATTTAAAAATTATATTTGACAAATAGCCAAAAAGTTGATTGTGAAAAGTGTGGCATCAAAAAAAACACATGATAACACTCTTTGGTCACGTTCAGTTCAATGATTAGTCAAGTTCATTATCAGTTTTTCATAATTTTGAATACAATAGAAAATTAGATACACATGTCAATCTATATGTTTCACTTTATTTATACACTTGTATAAATATGATGGGTTTTGAGTATTTAATACTTTCATTCTTTTCAAGAAATAACAAAAGATAAATAATAGTTAAGCAGCAAAAAAGAAAAAAGCACTAAAATGATTTTTAATATAAAATTTATAATTTTTGTAATAATCTCCATAGGTTTTATAAATGCATTTTCAATTAGAAACAGTACATTTCTCGAAAATAGTCAAATCATAATATACAGAGAAGCGGTTCTTTATAAGGTAAGTTCCAAAATTAATTTAAAAAAAAACTTTTTCAACCCTTTTTTAAATTTAAAATTTTTAACAACTTTATTTATTGTTGACAATCTTAAAAAACTTAATTTTTAATTTAAAGAATTTGGTTTCTAATTTTTTTAAATTTATTGCTTATATTTTAAAATTTTATTATTCAATTAACAATGTACTTAAATTGTAATAAATAAATAAAAAAAATTATTTTTTAAATTGAAAATAAATTAAACAATTTAATCTTTCTCTTTTCAGCCGAGATTAGGATGAAGACAAAGGAAAATAGGATAAAAAATTGTTAGAATAAAAAATATTTATTATTTAATTATAATTTTTGCTTTAATGTTAAGTTGTTATATTAAATTTGTATAGTTTTTTATAATCCCAGCATATTCTAACTTTTATGTAATGTACAAAAAATGCATTACAATATTTATCAAAAAATAAATTATTTATATTTATTTATAATAAAAATTTTTAATCATTATTAACATAACTCTATTATCAGAAAATAAATTATTTATTAAATTAATATAATATTTTGTTAAAGTTTATTGCTGTAAATAAAAATAAAATTGATAAAAATTTAATTTATATAAATTATTTTCGAAGAAATAATTATGCTGAATTAAAGATTATTTATAAACAAAAATTATTTGTAAATAAATAGATTTTGCGAATTAAAATTATTTTATAAAAATAAAAATGATTGTTAATAAATAATTATATTGTGAATTGAAATTTTTTTTATATAAATAAAGTAAAAACTTATATTGAAAATAAGATAAAAACTTAATACATAAAATTAATAAATTTTTTTCTCAGTATAAATTATACAATATTCATAATATTCAAAGCATTTCAATATTTATTTAATAAAATGAAACTATTCTTCTAATCAGTAATATCCAATAATATAATAATACTACTCTATTTACACTTCGTTGAAATGTAAAAAAAATAAATGATGAAATCGATGCCTTATATTACAAATTAAAAAAGTTTAAATAAAATTCTAATAATTTATTACGGAATAATTATATTATTATAATAATAATACATGATAAATATATAAATGCTAAAAAGACCATAAAAATTATTTTTTTAAACATATTTTACAAAAAAAATTTTAATTATAAAAATAAATTAATTAAAATTAAAATCATTAGAATTAATAAAGAAAAAATATGTTAAAGAAAATTGTGTTCAATAATCAAGAATAGATAATCTCGCAGCTGGTGTAATTGTTATTGAAGAAATTATTATTGAAACATTTTTAAGGCCGTACATGATAATATGAAACGTTTTCTTGAACCATAAAATTTTATTGGGAGAAATTAAAATTTTAAAAAGAATAGTCTTCTAAGAGCTAAAAATATTGATATTTAAAATTCAAGTCGAAATAATAATTTTTTAAAAATAAGATTGTCGAAATATTTCTTGAAAATAAAATTAAGCGAATGATAATTCTTTAAACTAATTTAGGCGAATAATATTTTTAAAACTAATACAAACTTAAGCGAATAATTTTCTCAATAGGGTTACAATTTTTTTGAAAATTAAAATTATGCTGGAAAATCTATAATAAATCAATTTGAATAAATTTATTTTTAAAAAAATCAGAAATTTTCCTAATTAATATAATTCCTTTCTTCTATTTAATTATTATCATATTTATTATTTCCTTTCAATTAAAAAACATTTTTAAGGCTACATTATTCAAATTAGAAAAGAATTACAATTTTTTCAACTACCTTAAAAATTGTCCCTATAATTTTCTTTTGTAATAATTTTTGCTTGGAAAATAATGTTTTAAATAAAATAAATCTTTTTAATTTGAATTCAAGACAATAGAAATATTAAATGATTCTGAAGAAAAACTCTTGTTTGAAATAAATAATAATTTATTATAACTCAATAAACCACTTATTATAAGTAATAATTTATTATAAATAATGATTTATTATAACTATATCAATATTTTTTTAAATATATTAAATAGAAAAATAGAAAAGTATATTTATTATTTTTTGCAATTGTAAAAACAATTTTTTTATGATATTCTAAAAATACCAAAATTGAAAATATTGCATCATTATTTTTCTAAAGTAGATTTTAAAGATAATGAAAGTATTCTCAATTGCTCTTTTTTACATATTTCCATGAATCTAGTGCGTAGTCTATATTTTGTAATATTTGTACTCGCCAAAAATATGCCAATGTCATAAAGTATTTAAATAATTTTGTCAATAAGTAATAAAAATTTTTTTTTAGACGCATTAAAAATTCTCTAAATCAAAATGTAAATAAAAATTTTTGGTATAAATAGGGCGAGAAAAAAGTTAATTTTTATTACAAGTGAATTTTACTTACTTTTAAGACGTTCTATTAAATGCTGTATTAATTCAAGGTAGATATGTTATTACTATTAAAAATATTATTATTATTATTATTATTATTATTATTATTATTATTATTATTATTATTATTATTATTATTATTAAATATTATTAGAAATAGTTTTTAAATATTAGAAAAATTTAATTTTTTTTAATTTAATTTTTAACTTTTTTTTTAAGGGTATTTGAACCATTATGACGTCACAATTTTAGAACACGTGCTTTGCACAAATTGTGACGTCATAATGGTTCAAATGCCCTTAAAAATAAAAATTATGTATTATATTTACTTTTAAAAGTTTCTTTTTTCAAATTTTATTTTTAAATAAAAAAACAAAAATAAAAAAGCATAAATAGAAATTTTTAAAAAATTAACAAAAAACTATAGAATAAATAAAAAACCGAGGGGCTAAAAAAATAAATATAAATAAGTAACTGGAAAATAATTCAAAACTAAAATACCAAATAATGTATAAGTGAGGAGAATAAAATTAGAAGAATATAAATTTAAAAAAATTAATAAAGTAAAAAATCATTCATTTTCTATTTTTTTTTTTTTTTGTTTTCTAGAATTTGACGAGTAACTAGAAATAAAATACTAAAAGAAAAACAGAAATGGATTTATCAACCAATACTGCAGCTCCAGTTCTTCAAATAGTTACAGTTGTCAATTGTATAAATGCTTTAGGCAATATTTTCTATCAAGAAAATTTTCTAAATGAAACTACAAAACAACAATCAATTCCAGTTATAAATACACTTTACGACTATTTTTCCAACAACACTTATGTCAACAGACAAGTTCGTGAACAATTTGTGATTGATTTCTCAAAAAAATTAGGAAACAATTGCAATTTAAAAAAAGAGGATGAGTCGAATGTTGCAACGATTGGAAGGAAGGTTACCGATATTATTGAATTTATTGTTTTTGATGGGAATTTAGAAAAGTTTATTCAAAATATTAAACCAGAAGAAAACATTGATGATGTAAAAACAGAAGATATTGAAAATGCATTAACTGGAAAATTGTACGATAATGCTGATGGTACAAAATCGACATTAACAGAACGTTCAATTGAAATAATCATGAAAGATATTGTTAGTCGATTTCTTTACTCATACGACGAATAAAAAATATTATTCCTTTTAATATTTTATACGATTTATAAAATTCTTTCAAAATAAAATCTATTGTCTCTTTTTTAATGCAAATTTCATTTTTAATTTTCCTTGCAAAAACTAAACCAAATAATAAAAATTCTCAATTTCGATTAAAACCCATAAAAAATTGAAAAGTCTAAAATAAAAAATATTTTTTTCTAATTTCTTCTAAATTTTATATTAAAAAAAATTTTTTTTTTCAATATTTGCAAACATTTATTTCTATAAAATTTCCTGTGAAAAAAGAAGAGGAGGGAATTTTTTTTTAAAATGTAGTTTCAATAAAGAAAGAGAAAAAAATTCCTTTATAAAAATTTTATGTCATTTTTTTCTTAAATAAAATAAATTTTTTAAAAAATATTTTTTAAATTCGTATGCATAAATCCAAAGTCAAATGAAAGTTATCTCTTTAATGTTTTTTCTTTCATGAACTTCGTGTACATGTAAAATACAAAGTCAAACCAAAGTTATCTCCGCGCTCTTTTATTTTTACTTTAATGAAATTTCACGTCAAATAATATTTATATATTAAATAAATTTTATATAAATTTATAAATAAATTATATAAAAATGTCCCTATAATTTCCGTTTGTACCTAATTTTTTCTTTAAACTTTTTATTTTCTTTTTGTGATAATTTGTTATTATAATCTTTTTTTTTTTGCTAAAAAATATTGTTTAATCAAACTGAAGTTTATTATTTGCATTAAAAAAAATATAAACATTAAATGATTTTAAAAGAATTTCTTTTTATTATAAATAATAAAGATAAAAAATAAAAAAAACATAATTTACTATTTTTTGTAATTGTGAAAGTAATTGTTATTAATTTATTATTATTATTATTATTATTATTATTATTATTATTATTTTTTTTTTTTTTTTTTTGCTTAGGGACTTTTGGGAAATCTGCCTACAGATACCTTGGATTCCGCACTCCAAGGTTATGTGGGGTTGGTATGATAAAAAAACAAAAAGAAATATAAAAAAAAGAAAAATAAATAAATGTTATAATAAATTTAACAAACTGGCGACCTACTACCAGCCCGACCCACTAAAACCCGTAACCCTTCTTTTGAAGCCCTTTACCCTCCCTCGGAACTGTCGTAAGACTTTAGCCTTCGAGGGTGGCGCTCCGACTCTGTCGCTAATGCGACCTTCTGCTTTTCTCTGCGGTTATCCTGCGTTAATAGTTAAAAATTTAAAACTATTTCAATATAAAAGCGAAATTAACAGCACAACAATAATAAAAAAAATGTTTAATCAAGTGTAAACAGTCAAAAGATAAAATTGCAAACGGATATATAAAAAAAAAGAAAAAAAAATAATAAACGCGTATATAATATTAAAAACATAAAACGGAATAAATTAAAATTGTATAAGGACAAATAAATCACAAAATAAATTAATAAAAAACAAACGAATAAATTAAAAGCTGTTTAAATTACGCTTTTTGGCGGCCGTCGAGATCCTTCCTCGACATAACCGAGATTATGAAGTTCTCGACTTGCCGCCAATTCTCCTCTGACTGGGTCATCATGATGACATGGTATCGCTGCAGCGATACCATGTTCTCCGGTGTAACTTGACTGTTTACACCTTCGAACATGGCCCGCCTCTCCAAGTCCCATTTCTTGCATGAGAAGAGGGTGTGCTCCGCGTTGTCCTCAGGGAACTGGCAATATGCACACACCTCGTTCTCGCGTAATTTAAAGCACCTGTGCATCCTTACTTGTATGCAGGTTGACTTGAAGGAGCTTTAGGGATTTGCCCTTTTAAGTTTCTCCAGTTCCTCCTTGTAAACCGGGCAGGAAATTCTTCCAGGGATATGGTTGACTTCCGTTTTTCCCAAATCTGTACACGTTATGCACTTTGGCTTGTCACTAGTACACTTTTTGGAGAAGTGTCCCGCTTCGCCGCATCTCCGACAGTTTTTTGTTCTGTCGGGGCCCTTGCGAATTCGGGTCACGTGTCCATAGGCTAGGCACTTTTGACATCTTGTCACTTCTAAGTGCGTTCGGATGGATGCGTTTATCCAACCAATACGCACTTTGCCCAGCTTAAGCAGACTCTCGCTGTCGGTTTCACTCAAGCGTACTAGTGCCACTTTTGTACCACCAAAACGTGTCAGAAGTCGGCAAGTCACATCCAATTCGGGCTTTTGCAACTTCTGCTTTAAGACGGTTAAAACGTCCTCCTCTGCAGTTGTTTCGTCAAGTTCCCGAATTTCGAGGGTCTTTTTGCTGACAAGGGCCGTAACCTCGGCCTTGTCCTGAAGAACGGAGGTAAGATTCTGAGCGAACTTAGAAGTTTCACCCCCCTTTTTTACCACAACAAGAACCTCTTTTTTAAGAGTTCTCCTAATTTTCACAATCTTTGTGCCAGTTTCCTCTGGCTTTACCGAAGTTGTTGCCAGTTTTATGAGATCATGGTAGGTATCTGGATTCCGGGCCACAATTTTTATTGCCTCCGTTGTTCTAATTATGGGGGGGCGCTTCTGAAGTCGCTCCCTCTCCTCCGCTTTCTTCAAGGCCTTTCTCTTACGGGCCTCCCGTTTCCTATTGGAGACGGTTTCAAAGTCTTTTTCGTTTTCAGGCTTATTTACCACAGTTGCCTCCGAATAAGAAGCAACCCTGGCCGAAGCAGCCTTACTCACCTCTGTCTCCATAACAGTAGGGTTTGCCTTGGTCTCCTTGCTCTTAACCCTCTTACCCTTGGGAGTGGTCACAGTAGAATCAGTCTCCGGACCTTCATACTCTCTAGGGCGCTTTTTTGGGTCGATGGGCTTGCTCTCGCCAGATGTGGCGTGCGACATCGATCTAGGAATTTCAGGATTCGACTTTGGATTGCTTGGGCTAATGAAGGGCCTAGGTATAAAACGCAGGTTACTGCGAAGCACCTCGTGCACCTTCCCCAATTCCACCATTCCATCCTTGCTAATGTTTCTTTGTTTCCTGCAAGCACGCCACATGCTGTCAAGTATTTTTGGGATCAGATCGACCTGTTCTAAAACATTTTCTTCGAATCTGCTAAGTCCCACATCCTCAGAATTTTTGCTTTGGCTCCCTCCAAAATCCTTGGAGCCGTCTGCACCGACTACCGGGGCTTCAACCCGATCAGAATCGGTGGTGGGATTACCCTCTACAGAGGTACCCACTTGGAGTAATTTGTTTGATTCTTTATCCATTTCATTTTTTATTCTTTGCCCCGTATCGAGGGAACGATCGAGCCTAAACAGGGTACTACCATCTGGCCAGGATGGGCCCTGAACCGCCTCCGTTAGTTACATAGACGTTATAGCATTGCCGGAGCATTGATGCGACGTCTATGATATCCAAGGGCACGTGAACATGCATGTTCGGACGTGGAGGTCGATGTGTCTCTCCAAGATAGCAGGAAGTTTCCGCAAAGGGAGTGCATCCCGGTATCTCTTCACAGAGTTTACCCTCATTATTATTATTATTATTATTATTATTGTTAATTAATTGTTATTTTTTTAAAAAAACTAGCATTGAAAATATTGCAAAATACTTTTTCTAAAGCAGATTTTAGAAATAAAGAAAGGAATCATTTTTAAGTTTTTATTTAATTTCGCCTAAATTTTTCTATTCTTTTTTTAAAGAATTATAAATTTAATAAAAAAAAAATTAAAGTTTATGCAAAAACACTATTAATAAAAGTATATAAAATAATATAAAAAAATAAATATGAATTTCAACGAAATAAAATCGAAGAAACCAAATACCTAATAAAATTTTATTAATTTAAAAAAATTTATTTTTTTCTATTTTTATTTTTTAAATAAAAAAAACGTAAAAATATATGAAAAGTAAGAAACCAAATATTATGTGAAGTTGTAAAATTAATATTACAAGTCACAATTTTATAGATTATTTTAATTTCATAAAAAATCATGAAAAATATTGTTCAACAATTTTTTTTTTCAACTTGATGATTAAAAAATATTAATTTTTTAAATATTTTACGAGTTGTTGAAAATGCATTAACTGAAAAGTTGTACAAAAGTGCTGATGTTGGTGGATTTCTTTTTTCCTTTGACAAATAAAATATTTTACTTCTTTTTCAATATTTTACGATTTATAAATTTTTTAATAATAAAATCTATTAATAAATAAATTATTTCAATTCCGAGAAAATGTACATTCGTACATTGTACTTAACAAAGTATTTAACAAATTATAATAACAATAACAACAATTATATTGCGCGCGAATAAATATTTTAGTTTTCGAAAGTGTTAACTATTCGTAATGAGGATTTAAATTAAAAAAAAAATTTTTTCAATATTTGCAAACATTTATTTCTATAAACTTTCCTGCGAAAAAAGAAGAGGAGGGAATTTTTTTCAAAAATGTAGAAATTTCAATAAAAAAAGAGAAAAAAATTCCTTTATAAAAATTTTATGTCATTTTTTTCTTAAATAGAATAAATTTTTTAAAAAATATTTTTTAAATTCGTATGCATAAATCCAAAGTCAAATGAAAGTTATCTCTTTAATGTTTTTTCTTTCATGAACTTCGTGTACATGTAAAATCCAAAGTCAAACCAAAGTTATCTCCGCGCTCTTTTATTTTTACTTTAATGAAATTTCACGTCAAATAATATTTATATATTAAATAAATTTTATATAAATTTATAAATAAATTATATAAAAATGTCCCTATAATTTCCGTTTGTACATAATTTTTTCTTTAAACTTTTTATTTTCTTTTTGTGATAATTTGTTATTATAATCTTATTTTTTTTGCTAAAAAATATTGTTTTAATCAAACTGAAGTTTATTATTTGCATTAAAAAAATATAAACATTAAATGATTTTTAAAGAATTTCTTTTTATTATAAATAAAAATAATTTATTATAAATAATAAGGCTAAAAAATAAAAAAAACATAATTGATTATTTTTTGTAATAATTGTGAATGTAATTTTTTTTGTTATTTTTCTAAAAAAAAAACCGCAGCATTGAAAATATTGCAAAAGATTTTTTCTAAAGCAGATTTTAAAAATAAAAAAAAAGGAATCATTTTACGTTTTTATTTAATTTTGCGTAAATTTTTCTTTACTTTTTTTAAAGGATTATAAATTTAATAAAAAAAATTAAAGTTCAATATAATACAATGCAAAAACATCATAAATTAATAAAAGTATATAAAATAATATAAAAAAATAAATATGAATTTCAACGAAATAAAATCGAAGAAAGCAAATAATCAAATTTAGAGTTGAATATGGCAAAGGTAAGATAATTAAAAATAAAAAAAATAAATAAATAAAATAAAAATAAAAAGCATATATTTTACGTTACTTTAGCTAAATCGTTTCTTATTGACAAAAAATTGTAATTTTTATTCAAATGAAATATTTAATTATTTAAAATGTTGAAAATTAAATTCTTTAAGTTAAATTGGAATCATTTATATTATAAATTCTTCAATATTTACTAAATAAAATTTAATTTTTTCATTTAAAATACGAAATTATGACATTGGACTAACTTTTATTCCGATTCTTTGTCCGATTACTCTCTTAAGTTAATCAACTTCTCTTTTTTTGAAAAAAGTTTTATTTTCAGTTTTTTTATTTTTTCTATTAGAAAATTCTTCTTGATGTATATATATTCTTAAAAATTATGCTTTAATTGTTTTATTTTGAACTTAATATTTATGAGAGATATTTTTGTAATAAATTCGAGGAGACTGGGAATTGAACCCGAGTACGACGGATGGTAACCAAAGACCCTATCCAACAAGCTAAACAACCAAGTATTAGAGACAAAAAATCTCGCCCGCGACCTGAACAAAGCTGCGAGGTTGTTGCAAGCTCACAGCAGGTTTGCTATAAATTTCAAAATATTTCTAAAATTACAAAAAGAAAATTTATTTTCAGTTTTTTTAAGTTGAGAAATATTCTTGAAAAATTGCAGCAAGCTTCAGATTATTATCTTTAATTATTTCACGGCAATAATTTTCAGCTTATTGCATCAAGAACATTGAAACATCTCAAAGAACGTTTTATAGATCAAAAAATGTTAGTGAGGCTAACTATACTAGGCCACCCAGGCCTGATAGTGACACTGAGGAAGACTCAGCTGCTGAATCGGATTTTGGATCATCGCCGGACTCGGACTAAAAAATATGTTTACCATCTACATATAAATTAATTGCAGTACATCACAATTAATATGGCTTATATTCAATGTAAAATCCAGTAACAGAATAAATAAATAATTTATTTATAAAAATTAAAACCCATCTATATTTTCTATTAACCCATTCAAGCCCTTTCCAAATTTATTTATATATTTATTTATTTATATAGTTGGATTTTATTTATGAATGACGTAATATCCTTTGACAAATAAAATATTTTACTTCTTTTTCAATATTTTACGATTTATAAATTTTTTAATAATAAAATCTATTAATAAATAAATTATTTCAATTTCGAGAAAATGTGGAACAAAAGATATTCAAGATTTTTTTGGAAAATAATGCTTTAAAATATTGACAATTATAAATATTTCTAACATATATCTATTTTACTTTAAAAATTGTTTTAACATTTTATTATTTCATATTGCTTTCAATTTTCCTTGCAAAAATTGAACCGAATATTAAAAATTGTTAATTATAAACTCGTTGAAATTCATAAGTGTGAAGAAATAAATAAAAATAAATTTAAATAAATAAATGCAAAAACTTTTTTTTTTAATTTCTGTAAGTTTTATAATTTAAAAAAATGTTTTTCAATATTTTATTCAATAAACATTCGTATAATTTATCATACAAAAATGTAAAAAATAGAAAAGCTTTTTATTAAATGTATAAATTTTAACGAAAAGAAAAAAATATTAATTTATATAAATTTTATGTTGATTTTTTTTAAATATAATTAATTTTTTAAATTCGTACTCGTAATTTATCTCTGCACATTTTTATGTTTTTTGCTATCATGAACTTTGTGTATGATGCATAAAATCCAATGTGAAACCAAAGTTATCTCTTCACTCTTTTGTTTGCTTTCATGAATTTCTCCTAAAATTCTTTTTAATATAAATATAATTTTATAATAAGAAGTAAAAAAATTAATTTTATGACAACTTTTTCTTCAACTCTTAAAAATTTGTTTCAGAATAGCCGAATTTTAAAAAATTTTATATTAAATTTTTTGGTCTTTGCATATTTTTTAGAAATATAAGTTGTAGCTTTTTTTAATTTTTTTTTTTTTAAATTAAATTTCCAGATAAAATAATATGTAATCTTGCAGCAACTGTAATATTACGGCAAAATTGTGCTAAATTCAAAAATATTCAAAAATATTTTGAAAAATAATGCTTTAAAATATTAAAATTGTAGATATTTTAACAAATCTCTTTCACCTTAAAAATATTATTATTCCTCAACTCATAAAGTTTTAATCTACGATTTTTTTAATATATTTCAAAATGATACAACAAACTGAAAAAAGGGGATAAGAACATTATTTTTTATTCTAACAAACATTTTATCAATTTTTAACGATTAGAAGAAGCTATATAAGTAGACATTGAGAAAGTTAAAAATTGTTATTTAGAAGCATTATCAGGTGTACAGTAAAAACATTTAAGAAAGTTAAATAAATTTAAGAAAAGAAAATATTGTAATAGAATAATTATCAAAAATTTGTATTTAAACAATCGTAATTATGCGTTTTGCTGCCTTTTTTTTAATTTTGATTACATTTTATTGTAATTGCAAGGCCCAAGATGAAGTGTTTCAGAGCGTAATGGATGCAATTCGTAAGTAATTTTACAAATAATTTATTCGAGTTGTTTTCGCAAACTTTGGAAACGTATAAATAAGCCTCTTTAAATTTTTGATTTAATTTACAGATTATTGTACTGTAAATGTAGGACATGAAGATAATCCTTTGTACAATTGCAGAGGCTATGAACGCAATTATGTAGGACATGATAGAATTGAATATGGCAAAAGTAAGATAATTTAAATTAAATAAAAAGTATATATATTTTAGGTTACTTTAGCTAAATCGTTTCTTATTGACAAAAAATTGTAATTTTTATTCAAATAAAATATTTTATTGTTTAAAATGTTGATGATTAAATTCTTTACGTAAAATTGGAACTGAACAATAAAGCTGCGAGGTTGTTTCAAGCTCACAGCAGATTTGCTGCAATTTTAAAAATATTTTTAAAATTACAAAAAGAAAATTTATTTTTAGTTTTCTTAAAAAATTTGCATCAAGCTTCAGATTATTAGCTTCAATTATTTCACGGCAATAATTTTCAGATTATTGTATCAAACAAAACGATACACCTGAAGCTACGTTGTATAGTTGCGCAGAAAGTGTGAATGAGGCTAACTATAGTGCTAGATCACACAGGCCTGATAGTGACACTGAGGAAGACTCAGCTGCTGAATCAGATTTTGGATCATCGCCGGACTCGGACTAAAAAATATGTTTACCATCTACATATAAATTAATTGCAGTACATCACAATTAATATGGCTTATATTCAATGTAAAATCCAGTAACAGAATAAATAAATAATTTATTCATAAAAATTAAAACCCATCTATATTTTCTATTAACCCATATTCAAGCCCTTTCCAAATTTTTACCTTAATTTTAAATGAAAGACTTCAAAATACTGGTAAGATAAAATATAGTTGGATTATATTTATGACGTAATATTTGTTTGACATAAATATAATGTGATATAAAACTCAATTTAATTTTTAACAATTAATTCCCATTTTAACATAATAATATACATTGCAGTACACTGTTCTTCCTTTTATTCTTTGAGATCGTTAATCAAATGTTTCGTTTACAACAGGAATCGATACTCTTTTACTACATTTAGAACAATATTTAACATTGTTAAACGTTACGTGTAGTAATTGTTGACAATCTTCGTGCGCAAAATATTTTTTTGACACGACTTACTTTAAGGAAGATTAATTTCGCAAAATAATATTAATAACGTTTTCATTTGACGAATTACAGACTAGATTTTCTTTTATTTGAAAAAAGTTTAAACAGTTTTCCGGTCTTGTATTTTTGTGGTGCAACTTTTTTGATATAAAGATTCAGACTTCAATTTATTTGAGAATCTGAAGAAACACTTTGCTTTTCTGCTATAATGAAATTGATTAAAATTTCTGTTAAAAGAAGGATTATGGCCAAAGTGTATCCAATAGTTAGCACGTAGAAGACAACCAATAGCAATTTTTCTTTTTCAATTATATCTAGAGTTGTTCGAACTTCCTTTTTTTCCAGCTTGTGTAGAAATATTATTTTTAATAAAAGAGATATTCCTATAAATGTTACTTTATTTAATTATATGTGAAAATGACAATAAGTAATATCTTATTGACAATAATTAATATCTTTTGAATTCTTTTAGAATAATTGACATTCAATTAATGTTCTTTAGTCTGCTCTCATTCGTAGCCGAAAAAGGACTGTCCCCAGAACAGCTCATCGTAGCCTCGTCCACCAGCTCGTCTTTGTTCATCGTAGGCTATGTTTTGTCTACCAAAAGTTGATAAGCCCAAAATGTTTATAAGACGAGCGATCAGGCCACCATTTCCCCGAACTCCTTGGTTCCAATGAAAATGTTCAAATAATTCTACTTTACTTGTATAGTCATAGAAAAGTAGTTTTTGCAACAAACCGTGATCAAAGGGTTTCAAAATTATTTCGTTAAAACGATCTTTAAAGGGTGAAAAAGTCCTTGAAATCCAAGTTATTGGGAAATACGCGATGGACTCCTGTAGTATTCTGATTCTCAATTTTTGAGTTTTACTGTTAAGTATTTTTTCATCAGTTTCAGCGTCAATCAATAAACAAGTAACGTTTCCGTTCTTGAGCAAGTATTGTAAACAATCGTAGTTCAATCCATTACCAGGTATGACAACCGATTTGTATGCTAGTTTTCGAACATGAACGAGAGGACTGTTTAACATTGTCTCATTTATGAAAGCAGTTGTCATTGGCGTCAATGACGAGTTTACCAGCTCTTCGAGAGTTGAAATTTGAGGTGCTTCTCGGAAATTAATGTCCAAAATCACTGAGAACACGTAACCAGAGTAGACCATGCAGCTCAACATGAAGGCACCAAAAACTATTCTCTCTGTTAATTTTCTTGGTTCGTTGACTACAGACATTCCCATTATGATTTGACTGATGCTGAACGTGTTCCAAGTGCTTCTTTCAAATCGCAGCAACAAAGCTGCAATTCTAATGGCAGCAATAGCAACAGTTGTAGCAACTATCATGTAAATCAATTCCTCAGAGACTTCAACTACTCGAGTTTGACTTTTTGCATTTGGAATTATTGCCTTTGCTGTACTATACAGCAAGATACGCATTGGTATACTATTAATAGTATCATCCACTTCCTTTAATGTCAGACAATTTATCGTCATTTCTGCTTTTACTTTATCTAGATCAAATGAACCCAATCTGAAGGTTTAATAGTTTGTTTGGAAACCATTTTGTTCGTGGCTTAACTTTCTGTTTTGTATATTTTTTTGCAAAAAGATTAATTCTGTGAATAGTGGTCACGTCCGCGCTGTTTGGCATGTTTGATTTTGAACTACATTTTCGAGTATGGAAATGTCTAGCATGTCCTTTGTTCCAGAGTAATTTTAGCAAATTCTCGTAAGAATAAGCCTTTCTTTGATTACAGTAGTTGATTAAGCACTTGGGGAATGAATGTGCATAGGAGAGAATCCATAGTTCATCTAATATAGCTCTTACATGAATATTAGTCTCTTTTCTAAATATTTTCAGAATAAAAATAAAGATAGTCGTTCTTCTGTGAATTTGTAGATATGTAATGAAAAGTATTTTTCCAATCCATTTTGTGCATCATGTAAATTTAGACTCAATGATGGAAAGTGGTTAGAAACATCACGAATAAGTTGTGCGTTGGCATTGAATTCTGCATTTGCAAGAAATCGATCATCAATTATAAATATTACCTGACGGAGTTTTGATTTTTCTTTAAGGTATCTAATTAATCCAAAAGTGTAATTGCTCCTTCCTGACACACCCAGAAAAATTACACTAAAGAGTACGAGACCAAATGTCATTCCCAAAAACTTCATCATTTTTTTAATCTTTTAACGAAAAGTTAACTGTTCCGTATGTGAGAGGAATCAATTGTTCTTGTAGTCTTACAAAAACGATGTTGTAGGTTTGATGTTCCAGGCAAATGCGAGTACTCCTAATTTTCAAGTCGCTCTGTAGGCGCAAAATTTAGTGTAAGGAATGTATATAGAAATATTGTAAGAAGCGAAATTTGTAAAGAGACACTTGTATAGCCAAGCTATGTAGGCTGAAGACAGGTGTATAAACAAAATAAATAAATAAAATTATGTTCCGTAATGTTTGAAAATTCAGGGTTGTTTGACTTTTACAATCTTATTATTCAACGTACTTGATTTTTATGACCGTTTATTATTATTTTTGAAAAATAGACAACCATCTTCTTTTAACTTGTCCAAAGCAATCAAAATTTTTTATAATTACCTGTGTAAAAAATGCCTCATCTTTGCCCTGCTATGTATATTTATCATATAAATATCTCAAAATGATTTGGAAGGAAGATAACCGAGATTGTTGAATTTATTGTTTTTGAAGGGAGTTTAGAAGAATTCATTAAAAGAATTGAAGCAGAAAATAATCTTAAAAATATAACTTCTAGAGATATTAAAAATGCATTAACTGGAAAATTGTACGAAAATGCTAATGGTTCAAAATCAACATTAACCGAACTTACAATTAGAACAATCATGAACGATAGTGTTCGTCGATGTTTTATCCACTTAAATAAAAAATATCAATTTATTTAATATTTTACGAGTTATAAATACTTTTCGAATAAAGCTATTATCTTTATTAATTCAATTTCATTTCTTGATCATTGAATTTTGAAATTAAAGTGTAAAAAATATTTCTAAACAAATTTTTTTCTGTAAATTTTTATATTTAAAGAGACATTTTTTTCAATATTTACAAACATTTATTTCTATAAAGTATAAACTCTCTTGCGTGGAAAAGAAAAAAGAAAAATCTTAAAATTCAATAAAAAGGAGAATAAATTTTATGTTGTTTTATTTCTTTCCTTTAAATAGAATTGAAAGTTTAAGTGTAAAAATTGTTCGAAATGCATTTGAAAGATCTTTCTCGCATTCAGTTGATATTGATTTCACACGTCTACCACCGGGTCCAACGACGATTTTCGATATTCTTTCATTTGGACAAATTATTTTTACTGTTGACGCAATATTCCCTTCTTTTGAAACAACAAAATGTTCCAATTCAATTGTTAATCTGTATGGCATTTCTTGTGGTAAATTGTCCATTAATTTTGCCCTCACTGTACGTTCGACAATTATTTCCGGCTTTTGATCTGTATACATTTCCGTATTATATTCCCACTTCTTTTCCTTTGCAATGTCCAAAAAGTAATTCTGAAATTCAAATGAAATTACTATTATAATAAATAAACTAAAAATAAATAAAATGATAATGTCCCTAAAAATTAATAATTTTTAGAGTGAATCAAAATATTCTTTAGAGTCAGGGATAAAATCAAAATTTTATCTGGAAATCAGGGAAAAACAAAAATAAATTTTAGTGGCAACCCTGCAATAGAAACAAGTTAATATAATTAATAATATAAAATAATATTTATACTCTAATATCAGTGACGCCATCGTTATGAAGTGCAGAAATCATGAAAATATCCTGAAAGTATGGCCAATTTTTTTTGTTTGTCAAATTTTTGATTATTTCCAAAAGTGTTGCTTTCCTCTTAATACGATCGATTTTATTTAAAATAAGAATAGTTGCTCGATCTTTGCCATAGGCATCAAGTAATGGTAATAATCGTTTACTAATATTTTCATGTGCACGGGGATTTTCCATGTCCTGAACAACGCCAACAATATCAGCTTTACGTAATGATTTATTCACGTCGTCTCTAAATGTTGATCCCATTTCGTAAGCTTTTAAATCACGATTCGATACTAAGCCAGGTGTGTCGATAATTATTAATTGTATATTATCAGAGACCAAAATTGCCTCTGCCTTTTCTCGTGTCGTGTGAACTTTTTCCGATGTTGGGCATATCTGTAAAAAAAATTTATTATTAAATTTATTTATTATTTAAAAAAAAAATTCATTAAGTTAATTAAAATTAAGATTATGTTAAAAATTGACATTTTTTTGTTTTCTTATTTAAAACTTTTTATTTTTAATTAATTTTTAATAAATTTTAACGTTAATTTATGTATTTTATTTATTTTGTTTACTTATTTATTTTATCCATTTTATTTACTTATTTCTTTTTTATTATATTCAGTTTATTTATTTTAATTTTATTTAAATATTAAATTATAAGATGGATATTATGACTCGGTCGTATTAGTAATTAAGAAAATGTTAAGATAAACGATCACTCCGAGACAATGTAAATAAGAATTTATTTTTTTTATTTTTATTGCTGTTGAAACGTAGAAAAATAAATTCTCATTTACACTGCCTCGGAGTGATCGTTCATTTCAACTTTCTCATAATTTCTTAATTTATTTAAATCTATTTTTATTAAATATTTAATACTATTTTAATTGAAAACAATTTTCCATTTTAAAAACATAAGATATCAACAATTATTTAAATACTATATTTTTATTTTATTATAATTTTCTTTATTTATTTTACCATTTTCTTTCATTTTCATATTCTTTATTTTATTTTATTTATTAAATAAATAAATAAACAGAAAAAAACTAAAACTTTTAAAGTGAATGAAAAAGTAAGATAAAAAATTTAATAATCGACATATTTTTTTTATTAGCAATTTTTTATTTAGGGAAAAAAATACTTTTTACTTTAAAAATCAATTGAATAAAAAGGATTTCTTGAAAATTAGTTTAAATACTAAATTCATGTAATTTTTATTAAGCAACTAACAATATTAAAATTACTTAGTTTTCCTTTTTTTCAATTAAAAGATTAAAATATTAATAATTTTGAAAGTACTTTCCCCTCTTTTTCTTCTCTTTAATTAAATATTGAAAAAATGAATAATATTTAAAATTATTTCTCTCCTTTTTCTCTTTTTTTAAAAAAAAATTGATAATTAAAAAATTTACATTACAAATGAAAATTTTAGTAGAAAACTGATTAATTTTGATTAAATAATTGAATTTAAGTAGAATTAAAATAATAATATTAATAATAATAAAAATAAATTGTAAAAAATAATACTAAATTAATAATTACAAAGAAGAATTAAATTTAAAAAATGATTCGATTTTTATTATATAATTGAATAATTAACTTTGCAAAAAGAGAATTCAAACACGAATAAAAAATTTTGGTAAGTTTTCATTTTTAATTAAATTATTTTACAAATTGAAATATATTTTTAATGTAAAAAGAAATCACGTATAATTGTATACATCAAAATTTTAATTAAAAAAAGACAAAAATTAGTAATTAATATTTATTATAATAAATTTTTTAAAAAAATATTTAAGAGTACAAATGTAATAAACTAATATATAGAGAAAATAATTCATAAAAAAGTTTCAGGTTAGATAAATGTGTAAATTTAATTTCGTTGTTAATTTTTTTGTAACATTAAATTTTCAATTAATTAAAATAAAAAGGAGAAAAATTAATTTTAAATTATTGTTTATATAAAATATAAATAAATAAATAAAAGAAAATAATTGTTTTAAAATAATAAATTATAAGTTAGGTATATGCTTTATAATATATTGTTTTATATTATATTATGTTACTAGCTGTCGTACCCGTCTTCGACGGGTTGTAGTTTCTGATAATGCACTTAACAGTGTATCTACCAACCTAGAAAACCGGAAAATAGCCGGGAATTTGATTTGACAGGGAAAAAATAATAATTAGTTACTATTGTCTATTTCATTAGGAAAATAATACCATTTGAAACAGTGACCGACTTTTTATTATCAAATTAGTTATTTTTAACTAATTCAAATGCAGAAAACAATATTTCTCAATTTGTAGTACTTCAATCAATATAATGTATTAAAATCAATCTAAAATTTCCTCCAGTTTTTTGAGTTATAGTACAGTCTAATTCGAACTAATTGTATAGCAAGTAGATCCAGTTTTTCTCGGTTACATTAAATTCCCTGATATTTTACGTCTTTTCTGGTTGGTAGACACCCTGTTAAATGTATTATTAAAAAACACCCGTCGAATAAACCAGGAAAAATTTGGACAAAGCCGGAAAATGTTTTAAACCAAAATAAACACCGTGTTTAACTTTTGTCTTTACATTGATCAAGATATCTCTAAAAGTTAAATCAGAGAGCCCACAAATACTATTGAATTAAGCTTCATAGCAATTGGTATCAAGATAATTTTTTCAATTTTTTGATATTCAAAACATTTTTATACTTACATCTTCGTTATAAGAAAGTATTTTTGAAAAATTATGCTAAAATGTGACTAAATAATATGTAATATTCAATTATATAAAGTTTAAAAGCTATCCATTGAAAAATGTAAAATTTAGAAATTTTCGATTTTTTAAAAATATTTTTATATTTCCATTTTAGTTACAAAGTATTATTTTTTGCAAAATTATGCTAAAATGTTAATAAATAACATGTAATACTCAACTATAGAAAGTTTAGAAGCAATCCATAAAAAAATATAAAATTTAGAAATAATTTGTGTTAAATAAATTCATTTATTAGAGTCAAGTATTTATTTAATTAATCCAATTAAGATTTATTTGATTTAACTAAATAAAATTATTTAAACGAAATAAATTTTTATTAGATCGAAATAAAAACTTTTAAATAAGATATTATATTACTATTAGGTATTAACGTAACTTACAATCATAGCCTTATCCGATTAAAAAATATTAACTTGAACGAAAGTTATGACATTTTTCCAAAAAATTCGAAAAATCAAAAAAATGCAAATTTTTTATCTTTTGTAAAATAAATGCAAAACTATCATTAGCTAACTTTTTCAGATAAATAAAACCCATTTCTACAATAAAATTTTTAAAAAAGACGTATTTGAAATTTTTTTTCGTTTTTTTAGATTAACTTTTTTCTAAGAAAATAGTGATTTTTAATCTTTAAGCAAGCTTTTCAGGAAAAGTTATTAAAGTTTTTTATTTAAAGATCAGTATGTTAAGTAAGAAATTTGCTACATTAAACCAAAATAATTAAGCTAAATGCCATAAAAAAGAAGAAAAAATGTTAAATTTTAAGAAATTCGGTTTTTTGAATTTTTGCTAATTTTCCATAATTTTAGATTTTTTACCGAAGGGTGGAGACTATTGAATAAGTAAAGTATTTTTTAAGAGCACAAAAATAATAAAGCTAAATGCCATAAAAAGAAGGAAAAATGTTGAATTTTAAGAAATTCATTTTTTTGCATTTTTGCTATTTTTCCATAATTTTAGATTTTTTACCAAAGGGTGGAGATAACAAATTAGGTTAAGTATTTTTGAAGAGCCCAAAAATAATGAAGCCAAAAGCCATAAAAGAGAAGAAAAAATGTTGAATTTTAAGAAATTCCGTTTTTTGAATTTTTGCTAATTTTCCATAATTTTAGATTTTTTACCAAAGGGTGGAGACTATTAAATATAAGTAAAGTATTTTTGAAGAGTACAAAAATAATGAAGCTTAATGATATAAAAGAGAAGAAAAAAATGTTAAATCTTAAGAAATTCGGTTTCTCGAATTTTTGATAATTTTTGATTTTTTGCTAAAGGGTAGAGACTATTTAAATAGTATAATTATACTACCGAAATAGCTAATGGTTACTAATTATTAATTTTCCGGTGAAATTAAATTCCCGGGTATTTTTGATTTTCCAGATTGGTAGAAACATTGTTAAATGTATTGGTAGAAACTAAAACCCGTCGAAGACGGGTACAACAGCTAGTGCTATATATTATCAAAATTTTTAAAATTCAAAATTAATCTTTTGAAATAATTATTGTCATCAATTTTACTTAAATTTGATACAGGGTTAATTTTAGTATTTTTTATTACAATTTAGTCATCAGAATGAAATTTAAGTTTTTCATTTTTTGATCATTAATTAATATAATATAATAGCAATTTTGAATTCTGTGCAATATACTGACAAAAGTCTCATATTAATTATATGGATATTGTTAATATTCTGACCTAATAGAATTTTTTTAAGAAAGTAAACTTATGATTTCAACAACAAATTTTTATTGTTGACCTAAGAAATACAACCGTATAAAAATTAATTACAAAAAAATTTCAATTTTTAATTTTTTAATTTTTCAATATTTAAATCTAACACTTTTTATTTGTTATTCAAAGTTTTATTATTCTGACGATTAAATCTTAATAAGAAACACTAAAATTAACCCTGTACCAAGTTTAAGTACAATTCACTAAAGTATATAAAAAAACTAAAAATTTCGAATTTTCGAATTTTTGAAAAAATGGCATAACTTTCGTCCATATTAATATTTTTTAATCTACTATCGCTAGGATTTTAAGTTAGGCTAATGCCTAAAAGACTGCCAAGTTTCACTTCAAACGATCGAACCTTTTTTCCGTGATACGCGGTCGAAAATTTGCGGACATACATACACACATACACACATACACACATATACACAAACACACATAATTTTCTTAATAGTATTTTCGCATTCCTTAGAGTGTAAAAATAAGGAATATAATAGAAATTTTGAATTCTATGCAATGTACAGACAAAAGTCTGATTTTATTAATAAGGATATTATATCATATCATATTATATATTCTTTTGATATATAATTATAATTTTTCCGTTTTCAGTTCCATTTGCCCATTCTGACTTCGTCAAGAATGTTTTTCTTTTTCTTATTCCAATTCTTTCATCCATCTTTCACCTTGTCCATTTTCACCGCGCAAAAAACGATTAAAATACTTGTCAACTTTTTCCTAAATATTTTCAAATTCGAGAGTAAAAGAAAAAATTATTATCGTAATAATGAAAATTTAATTTATATATATTTTATTCCGCGCCATGTACACATAACCTAGAAAATATTTATCATAATGAAAATACACGAACCGTTCGATTCACCAGTTGATTAATTAATGTACTTTTACCAGCATTTGGTAAACCAATTATTGCGACTTTCAATGATTTTTTTAGTTCATTACTAATATTATTATTATTTACAACTTCAAATTGATTGCACGTTAAATTATTGACATTTGTTTCGAGTTTTGTTGAGAAATGACGTAAAACACGTGAAAAATTACGACAAACGGCTTTTTCAATAAAAAACATCATTTTTATGTTGAAAAAAACTATTTTAAACACTTCATTATATTACTTTTTTTAAATTAAAAAAATGAACTTTAAAATTTTCTTTTATTCTTGAATTGATAGTATAGATGACTATTATTTTGAAGAATAAATGTTTTTAATTTCTTGAATATTTTTTTTTAGTACACACAGTGTATCGTCTGCTATTTGTCAGCGTTGGGAATGTGGAGACTTCTCTTTGCGCGGTAAAATTACAATAGTGCGCAGGCGCAAATTAAAATAATAAAGGTATGTTCACATGTTCATTTTAATGTCTAGGGGAGTTTGAATGACATTTCTTATTTAGAAAAAAAAATTCCCCCGCCTTTATTTTAAAAATGCACACGTGTATACAGTTTCTATTTTGTTTTTTTATTTTGACGTTTTTCTATTAGGTTTTGTCATTCATTTTAATTAGGTTGTTTTTAGTGATTTTTAGGTATATGCAGTAATGAACAATAAACATTGAAAGATTAAAAGGACAACAAATTTTTTTACATAATTGATTTTATTAATGAAGAAAGACAAAAATAATGACTGATCGTATTTGTAAGCAGGGTAAGAAAAGTATTTATTTTAATTACGCGTTAAATAAAAAAATTCGTTAATCAACAACATGTAAATACATTGGATTTGTTCTACAATTATAGGTTAGTAATTTATATTTTGATGAGAAATAATATTTATTTACGGTAACCTGATTGATTTATTAACTAATTGCTAATAAACAAAATTAAATTAAATAAATATTTATCAATTTTTCAATTTATTTATTCACTAAAATTGATAATTAAACTATTTATTTAGTTACTAATAGCTAATTATTTAATTAACTAATTGCTAATTAACCTAAATAATTAAATTACGAACTGCTAATTAACATAATAAATTTAAAAAATATTAATTTATTAAATTTTTCTATTTATTTATTAACTAATAAATTGCTAATCAAACTAATTAATTACAATTGTTCATTAACCCAATTAAGTATATAATTAACTAATGACCATTTAACGTGATTAATTAATTAATTAATTATTTGTTAATTAAAATTTATTATATTTATTAATTAACAATTTTTATTTACATAATATTTTAAGTTATTTTTAATTTTTATATAATTGAATAATAATTATTATTATTATTACAATGTTCAAAATAATTTTTTACATTGAATAATTTATTAAATTTAAATTATTATAAATTATTATTACGATGTTTTTGTGTTAAATAATTTTCTATAGTTTTCGAACAGTATCAAAAAGCAAGACTGCAATTCATTCAGAATGTCGGCGATTTAGCAACAAAATCATATAATGTTGAATGTTTGGTAAAAATTGGAGTTTTAGAAATTGTATGTCCTTTAATTAATGATATTGTACCGTCAATTAGTTATAATGCAGTTATGACTTTGGGACGTTTAGCTGGTCACGATGAACATGTTGCACAATTAATTTTAAAAAAAGACGTTTTACCATGGTTAATGAGAAATTTTAGAAAACAAAATGTAGGTAAAAAATTTTTCTATTTTTTCTATTTTACAACTTTTAAAAATTTCTCATATTTATAATTTTATGTAATTAATAATTAATAATTTTATTATTATTAATAACAATATAATTATAATTATGATTATTATTGTTAATAATTATTTTACATTTATAATAATGTATAATACAAATATTTATAAATAATATAAGTAAAAATACATAAATAATTAAATATAATAAAAATTAAATATAATAAATAATTATTAAAATAAAAATAAATTACCATATAATTTAGAAATTTTACAAAAAGGCTGCCCTCTTTCTTCTGCGTTCGATAGCGAAACATTCACCTGAATTATCAGCAATTGTCATTAGTGAAGATGGATTAAATCCAATAATGTGTGGATTGGAGGATTTTGATACGGGCGTTAAAGAAGCGGCTGCTTGGGCTGTTGGCTATTTAGCAAGACACAATAAAACATTAGCTCACACTGTTGTCGACGCTGGTAAATACAAAAAAAACAAAAAATTTACATAATATGAACAGACAGGCGACAAAAACAACTTTTAAACATGTTGAAACTATTTTAAAACGGTTAAAAATACTTTCGAACAAGTTAAAACTATTTTCGGACAAGTTCGAAACAAATTTTACATAATTGATTCTTTTTTAAACAGCTTTAAACTACACTGTGAAATAAAATTTTAAAAAAACTTTATTACACATTAGAATTATTTTGGACAAGTGTAAAATACTTTCAAACTGTTTAGAACCACTTTCAAACAAGTTGGAACTGTTTGAACAGATGTAACCTACTTTCAAACTATTTAGAACCACTTTCGAACAAGTTGCAACTGTTTGGACAGATTTAAACTACTTTAAAACTGTTTAGAACCACTTTTAAACAAATTACAACTGTTTGGACAGATTTAAACTACTTTGAAATAGTTTAGAACCACTTTCAAACAAGTTTGAACTGTTTGGACAGAGTTAAAGTACTTTGAAACTGTTTAGAACCACTTTCAAACAAGTTTGAACTGTTTGAACAGATGTAACCTACTTTAAAACTATTTAGAACCACTTTCGAAGGGGACGCATGATTATTCCCCAAATGTCATTTTTCCGAAATGTCATTTTACCGAACTGCACTTTTGCGAAATGTCACTTTTGCGAATTGTCATTTTTACGAAAATCTATTTTTGCGAATTGTCATTTTTGCGAATCGCAATTTTTACGAATTGTCAATTTTCCGAAAAGTCATTTTTGCGAATCGCCATTTTTACGATTTGTCAATTTTTCGAAAACTCATTTTTACGAATTGTCAATTTTCCGAAAAGTCATTTTTGCGAATCGATATTTTTACGAATTGTCAATTTTCCGAAAAGTCATTTTTGCGAATCGACATTTTTACGAATTGTCAATTTTCCGAAAAGTCATTTTTGCGAATTGTCATTTTTGCGAAAAATACAATAGTGAATTTATAGATACCTACAAGTTTCTATTGTATTTTTCGCAAAGATGACAATTCGCAAAAATGACTTTTCGGAAATTTGACAATTCGTAAAAATGGCGATTCGCAAAAATGACTTTTCGGGAAATTGCCAATTCGAAAAAATGGCAAATCGTAAAAATGACTATTCGCAAAAATGGCTTTTCGCAAAAATGACATTTCACAAAAATGTCTTTTCGTAAAAATGACAATTCGCAAAAATGAGTTTTCGAAAAATTGACAAATCGAAAAAGTGACAATTTGCAAAAATGACAATTCGCAAAAATGTCAATTCGCAAAAATGTCTTTTCGTAAAAATGACAATTCGCAAAAATGACTTTTCGGAAAATTGACAATTCGTAAAAATGGCGATTCGCAAAAATGACAATTCGCAAAAATAGCTTTTCGAAAAAATGACAATTCGCAAAAGTGACATTTCGCAAAATTGGCTTTTCGCAAAATTGACTATTCGCAAAAGTGCAGTTCGGTAAAATGACATTTCGGAAAAATGACATTTGGGGAATAATCATGCGCCCCCTTTCGAAGAAGTTGCAACTGTTTGGACAGATTTAAACTACTTTTAAAACTATTTCAAACTAGTTTCAAACCATTTCCAATTAGTTTCAAACTAGAACCACTTTTACACTTACTAAAATTATTAGGACAGTTTTAAAATACTTTCAAACTGTTAGGACTACTTACAACAAAATAAAACCACTTTGGTAAAGTTTAATAATTATTTTAAAGAAGTTAGAACAGCTTTGAACAGGTTTAAAATGCTTTCGGACAAGTTCAAACCACTTTCAGATAAGTTGGAATAAGTTTCGAACAATTTGAAACCATCATGAATAAATTTAAACTACTTTCATTCAAGTTAAAATTAGTTTCGATCAAGTTCAAACTATTTTCAACAGTTTTGAACTAGTTTGAAATAGTTTTGAAGTACATGTGTAATGTTTTGTACTACTTTTAAACCGTTTTCAACTACTTTCGTATCTGTATGAACTAGTTCTGAACTACTTTCGTACCTATATGAACTAGTTTTTAACTACTTTTTTCGTGTCTAAACTATAAGTTTCGAACTACTTTGTACATATTCGAACAAGTTTTGAACTACTTTCGTACCTGTTTGAACTTGTTTTGAACTACTTTCGTATCTGTATGAACTTGTTTTGAAATACTTGTATATGTGTATGAACTAGTTCTGAACTACTTTTGAACTACTTTTTTACGTGTTTAAACTGGTTTTGCACTACTTTCGAACCTGTTTGAACTTGTTTCGAACTACTTTCGTATCGGTATGAACTAGTTCTGAATTACTTTCGTACCTATATGAACTTGTTTTAAACTACTTTCGTACATGTTTAAACTAGTTTTGAACTACTTTTGTACATGTTTAAACTAGTTTTGAACTACTTTCGTACCTGTTTAAAGTAGTTTTGAACTACTTTGGTACCTGTTTGAACTTGTTTTAAACTACTTTCGAATCTGTTTGTACTAATTTTAAACAGTATTGAACTAGTTTCATATAATTTGAACAGTTTTCGTACTAGTTGAAACTATTTTCAACAAAGTTTAATTCTAGTTATACCTAAACTTGAGTCTACTTTTAAGCAAATTGAAACTACTTTCGTACACATATTGAAAAATTAATTCATTACAAAAACTAATTTCAGACTTGTCAGAACCACTTTTATGCGAAAATTTAACAATTTTTGTTTTCTTTTTGTTTATTTCCTTGTTTTTTAATATAACTATATTTATTTTAAAATTTATATTAATTTAGGATTAAAAAATTTTATATTTTATATTAAATGCACAATAATTACTTTTTTTCTTTTTGTTCTCCCTCTTTCTTTTTTTGTCATAAAGGTGCAGTTCCACTATTGGTTCTTTGTTTACAAGATCCAGATGTATGTCTTAAACAAATAAGTGCATCTGCCCTGTCGGACATTGGTAAACACACAATGGAATTGGCTCAATCAATTATTGATTCGGATACAATTACCATACTGGTCAAAGCCTTCACAATACCTGATGCAAAATTAAAGGTTCACTTCAATTGTTTATTGAGGGAAAAAAAGATCAGACTATTTTTTTATATTGCATATTTTTCAACAAATTTAAAATTTCTATTTAATAAAATGTAATGGCAATTTCATTTATTTTAAACATTATTTTTTTTAATATTATTTTTTGTCGTTTTATATTATTTAAAAAAATTTTATAGAGTTTAAAATTGTTATAATTATAACAAAACTGTAACAAAGTTATAATTATTATCATTAGTATTATTATTATTATTATTATTATTATTATTATTATTATTATTATTATTATTAACATTATTATTCATAATGTTTAATTTCTATAATTTAATCATTATTTTATAATATTAATACTTTATAATAATTAATAATAATAATAATTATTATTATTATTATTATTATTGTCACTGTTGTTATCCTTGACATTATCCTTATTGGCATTGTTGTTGTTGTAGTTATTATCATTGTCATTGATGTTATTGTTATTGTATTGTTGTTATTATTAGCATTACCATTGTTTTTGTTGTTATTGTTGTTGATGTTATTTGTCATTATTGTCATTATCGTTGCTGTTGTTTTAATTGTAATTGATGAAATTATCATTGTTGTTGTTGTTAATATTGAAAAATTATTAATTTAGAAATAAAAAAAAAACAATAATAATTGCTTTTTTCAGCGTCAAATTCTCACTGTACTGGGAAATATTGCCAAACACAGTGTTGAATATTCCGAACTTGTCGTAGAGGCGGAAGTGTTTCCAAGTTGTTTAATTCACATGACACATCCGGACGAGAATGTCGCAAAAGCGGCTGCAACACTAACAAGAGAAGTTTGCAAGCATACCTTTGAGGTAAATATTATAAAATTTTCTCAACTTTGGAAAAAAATTGAATTATTTTGTTGTTGTTAACTGAGTGGTTTCTTAATTTTTTGTTTTTAATTGTTTTAATTCAAACTCAATTTGATATATTTATTTATTTATTTATTTATAATTTAATGTACAGAAATGAAAAATATTAAATTAATTAAAGTTAAAGAATAAGATATGTTTTAATATTACAAAAATTAATTTTTCTTCTTGAACAATTTACAGCTTTTTTTTTCTTTAAAATAGTTTGAAAAAAGTATTTTTTTTTAAATAGTTATTAATAAAAAAAAAATGGTATTTCTTTAAGTTATCAAAAATGATTGTAAATTCTGGTGGAATTGCGGCTTTAATAGAATTAATTGGCAGAACTAAATCGGCAAGAGTGCCGGGAATAATGGCACTTGGTTACATTGCTGGTCACTCAGATCAATTAGCATTGGCCATTATTGATTCACAAGTAAGATCGTGTCATCATCAATTTTATTGTCAATAACTTCAATTAGGTTCAATAGAAACATTTTTTTACATTCCCAGACACACTGCAGTATTGTCATTTTATTATTAAATATTTTTTTTCATCATTTTCTTTTACACATTTCAATTTATTTATTATTTATTTTCTGAATTTATATTTCAATCATTATTTTTTTTTCTTTAATTTATTTAAATATCTAATATTCATTTTTTTTAAATTTAAATATTTGTTTATATTTTATTTGTAATTGTAAACTTTTATTTGCCCTTTTATATTTATTTTAAATATTTCTTTATATTATTTATTAACATTTAGGACTATTTGTCAATTTTTCAATTAATATTTTTGTTTATTTTTTTATTTATTTCGTTTATTTGTTTATAATATTTTATTACCATTTTGATTTGTTTTTCCATTTTTTCAATAAATATTTTATTATTTACTTTGTTTATTTATTAATTATTATTAACTTTATTATTATTATTTATTTGTTTTTTTTAAACTTTATTTATTTATTTTACAAAAAAGGGAATTATACAATTGGCAAGTGTCTTGAGAGAAAATGCTGATGATCAAGTCACGGCTGTGACAATTTGGACCATTGGACAAATCGGAAAGCACTCGTCTTATCATTCACAAGTAGTAGCCGAGGCTTTAATTTTTCAAAAATTACTCTCGGTATTTTCTTTAACTACAAAACTATTTTTTTTAACTAAAAAACTATTTTTCTAAACTAAAAATCAAATTTTCAGACTAAAAATCTATTTTTTAATTAATCTACTCTTTTAAAGAAAAATCTATATCATATTTCATATTATTTATTTATTGAATTGTAAAAAAAATTTTTTTTAGAAAATTTTTTATAGAAGAAAATAGTTTATATTTTTTTTTATCATATCTACAACAGATTTACACAGATTTAAAATCGTCGGAAGACTTAAAAACAAAATGTCAAATGACATTGAAGCAAGTTCTAAAAAATTGCACGTACATCGAGGCTTTAAATTCTTTACTCAAAGACGCACCGCCGGAGATTATCAAATACGTTCTTGAACAATTTAGCAAGGTACAGTGTTTTATTATAAATATAAATAATAATTATAATTTAATAGAAGTACACAATTAAGTCGTCTAACGAGTTCTACGAGAAGCGACTCCCCACCATGCGAGGAAACAGACCTGCGCGTTGGGTAGAAACATGAGGAGAAGGGAAAAGCGTCCGCGTGGTGGGGGGACGCTTCTCTTATAGCCTCACGCGCACTATTAAGTGAATATTTCATAATTATAGTAATAATTATAAATTAATAATTAATAAAAATAATATTCTTTTTTATTCTATTCTACAAAATAAATAATAATTAATCAAAATACTTAAAAATAAATAACTATTACTTTAAACAACTTTATTAATTACAATTTATTTATTTATTTATTTATAAATTAAAATTTACTGTAAATTACATTAATAGAAAAAATAATGAAAACAAAATTTTTAATTAAATTTAAAGGTCTATCTAAATTATAAAAAAACAGACATAAATAATTAGGATTTTAGGTAGAGAAGGGCGGTGGCAATTAAACAGCGAACACTATTACATTTAACGATATTTATTAAACGTATGATAATAATCTTCATTATAATTATAATTTTTAATCTCTATATATCTATACACATTGTACAAATTTTTTTGCAATAAAAGTCGATTTATTTTCATTTAGAAAAAAATTTTTTTTTATTTATTTTATTTATTTACCTATAAAGAAAAATAAAATGAAATAAAATACTTTTCATATACAATTTAATAATAAATTTGTAAATTTTATTGTCAAACAAAAATATTAATATTTTCTAAATAAACATGTACATAAATGAAAATTTTTAATTCTTTAATTTTAAAATTAAAAATTAAATTTTCTATTTCAATTAATAATTGAAAATTGAATTTTCAATAGAAATTTCAAATAGAAAATTAAATTTTCTATTTCAATTAAAAATTGAAAATTTCAATATGAATTTAAAATAAAAAATTAAATTTTCAATTTAAAATTAAAAATGTAATTTCAATTTACAATTAAAAATTCAATTTAAAATTTCAAATTCAAAATGGAATTTTCAATTTGAATTTAAAATTAAAAATTGAATTTTCAATTTAAAAGTAAAAATCGAATTTTCAATTTGAATTTAAAAATTGAATTTTCAATTTAAAAGTAAAAATCTAATTTTTAATTTCAGTTAAAAATTAAATATTAATCTTTCAATATTTAAAATTAAAATTAAAAATGTAATTTTTAAATTTCGGTTTAAAATTGAAAACTAAATTTTGAATTCCTTAAAAACAAACGTATATCGCCTGCAAAGTGTTAAAAAGTAAATTAATTACAACAATGCAATTCGCAAATTTCTGCTTTGATAAACAAACAAAAAAAAAGAAAAATTAGTTTGGAAGAAATTTTTAACAATAGACACAAAGACTATAAAAACAGACGACAATAAAATGTAAAGAATAATTTAAAAAATAGATTGATAATAGAAAATATTATTTAATATTATTATTAACAAATAGAATTCTTATTTATAAAAGCCTGCTGAATATTTACTTGTTTATTTATTTATTTTTCATTTTTTTTTTGTGAATTATAAAAATTCTATTATCGAGCAGGACTGATTGTCATGAAAAAGCCATTTTTTCGAACTCTTTTTTTTATTAAGAAAATTGACCTAAATTGTTTTAAATTAATTTTATAAATTACTTTAATTTAAAACCATTTTTTATAGAAATAATTTGCAAAAATGAAAATGAAAAAATTTTATTTTCCCGCTAATATTTTTTTTGTACATTTAATTATAAAAAATGTTATTCAATTCATTCTTGAAGAAAGAATAAATTATTTCTTCTTCTTTTTCTTGGAATAAGAGAAAATTATTTCTTTTTTTTTTGAAGTAAGAAAAAAATTTTTTCTTTGAAAGAAAAGAAAATTATTTTTTCTTCTTCTTGAAATAAGAAAAAAATTTCTTCTCTGAAAGAAAAGAAAATTATTTTTCATTCTTCTTCTTCTTGAAAAAGAAAATTGAAAATTATTTTCATTTCTCTTCTTTTTTCTCATGAAAAATAAAATTGAAAATTAACAATATTTTTTTTTTCTTGAACAAAAGAAAAATTGAAAACTATTTTTATAAATTAAAATGGCAATTTTTTTTTATCGTTGGCCCCCCATCATCGAATAATTTATACGATATTTCTCGACGCAGCGCAGTGTTCGTTTAAAAAATTCTGAGTGAAATGGAAGAACGAATACAAAAAATGCTTTTTTTAAATGTTATAATAATTACTTTTTTTCATTTAATCTCAAGTTCCTGAATAATTTATCAACTTTGTATATATATTGTATATAATAATCCAATTTCGAATTATAATTTTTCTAAATTTTTTTCAATATCAATTTTTTTATACTAAAGAATTTTTCTTTATTCTTATTTTTTCTCGTTTCTCTTCTTGTTTCGACTATGTGGGAATTATAGTTGTTTTTATTTATTTTTTTAAAAAAAAGGAACTCTGTAGTGCCAGGATTGTTCAGTCTTTTTTTTTTTTTTTTTTTTTTTTTGATCTTTGGTTCAGCAGCAGTTATTAATTGTTTATATGCGATCAAACAACAAAAAAGGAAATTGATTTAAAAAAACATTTTTTTTTAATCCTGTGACACGCTCTGAAAAAAAGTCTTTAGAAGCAAATCATTTTGAGGTTATGTTTGTGTTAATTTTTATTTAAAAAGTTTAAAAGTATCTGCGTTTAATTTAAAACTAAAATTAGTTTTTATCATTGATTATTTTCGATGTAAAAAAGACTCAAAAATCAGTAATTTATTTTAAAAGTTTGATTAACTTTTTCATTCCAAAACTTATAAAAATAACCTAAAAAATATTTTGCTTCTTAGGTACCTTAGAGCCTGGCATATACATATAATTATTATTAAAACAAAATTTTTCTAATAAACATTACGGTTAGAGTATTTTAGTAATTGTAAAAAATATTATTTAAGAAAAAAGTTATAAAAAGTTTGGTGTTACACAATTTTTTTTTTACAATATTAATATAATAATATTTAATAAAAATACTAGAAATAGAAAAACATTAACAAATATAAATAGGTATATATAATAAAAATAGAAATTAATAGAAATACTAATAATAAAATAGTAAAAATAAAATTATAAAAATAAAAATAATGATAATAAAAATATTAATAATAATAATAATAATAATAATAATAATAATAATAATAACATTAATATTTCGTACAGTGATGCATTGACGATTATAGAAACATTTTTTGCGAATTACTCCCAAGTTTTATGCAAATTTGAGAAATTTAAAAAAAATATCCGCCATTTTGGATCCACCATTTTGAATTTTTGAAATCTGACTTTAGATTCGTAGTAGTAAGCGACCCCAAGAACCCTCGAGTAACAACTTTTCTTCTAATATTTGAGCAATTTTCAAAAAATGTCCGCCATGTTGGATCCGCCATTTTGAATTTTGAAAATTTTGAAAATCTGGCTTCAGATTCATAATCAGTGACACCAAAAATCTCTGATTAACAAATAAAAACAAAATCCACTAGCTCTGGCTTTCCTAGGGCACGAAAAATAAAATGAAAATAAATTATTTTATTTTATAGTATCATTAATTAATCGTCAAATTCATCACTAGAAATAAAAGTATGCAATAAAAAATGAGAAAGAGTGAGAGACATTTGGAATTTTTTTTTGCGCATATATAGAAATTTATAAATAATGGAAAATTTTATGAGTTAATTAAATTTTTTTTTTTTTTTTTTTTTTTTTTTATAACATAAATGAAAAATGATAATGATTAAAACATAGTTCACTCATCTTGTTCCTCATTGGCTTTAATGCTAGCGTAATTATTAACGTTTCTATTCATTTTTAACATTTTGAGAAAACTCCCTAAAACGAGAATTGTTTTACGATGTCGCCTAAATATTCCTGTGTAGAGTGCCTCTCGAACATCTCGTCTATCGCTCACGTCAGAATCGATACTCGAACTCGCCGACACTAACGATGGTTTCGATGATATCGATTGTTGATGTTGAAGACCACCATGATGATGATGTTGTTGTTGTTGTTGTTGTTGTTGTTGTTGTTGTAGAGGTTCTTTTGTATTAATTATATTTCGCTGTTGATTATTAATCATCTTCAAACAATTTTTTCTTCTTTTCACAAAAATTCTTGTTTAAGAATTTTTTTTTTCTAATTTCAAATTTCCTTTTGTATCAAAATTTGAAATTCTTTTCGTTTCAAATTTTTTTTTGTCCTATTTTTATTTAATTTGCCTCTAAAATTCTCTTTTTTGGCAAAATAAGTTTATTCGTTTTGCAATTTCTTTTTTTTTTTAATTTTCTATATTTCTATTCTTGTTTTTTTTCAAATTGTAGAAATTTGAAATTTTTGTTATTCTATTTGTTAATTTTTTTTCATTCAATTTTTTTTTTTTGTTTTAAATTTCTATTTAGTGATAATTTTCATTATTGAGAGAATTATTTTAAAAAAAAACAAAAATATAAATGGAAATTAAAAATAAAAAAAAAACTCAAAGTTTTAGTCTTCAATTTTTTGATGATGAATATTTTTTTTGTATTCTTTGTTTTTTTCGAGGGGAAAAAATTGACGTATATTTATAAATCAGTGCGGCATTTATGATTTCATTGTGGGGAGAAAATGCATTTTTTTTTTGTTCTTCGACGTTTATCGACAGTTTCTTCTTAAACGAATAATTGAGAAAATTTCTTGATTTCGCTGATGGAAAACTGACAAATTCGTATCATGATGAATCAGTGAAGAATGGTCCATTCGAGACCGAATAATTTCTCCCCGAAATACTTAAAAATTCATTTTGTATCTGAAAAAGAAACAAAAAAGAAATATAAAGTTTAACGATATAAAAATTATTGAAAAATAAATTTAAAAAAAAATGAAAATTATTAATATTATTATTGTCCTTAACTGGGTGCCAGTTTTATTTTCTCGACTTTTTCCTACTTTCCATTAAAAATATTTACTTCTTTCTCATCTTGTTAATAATTAAAAAAAATGCAACGAATTTTATTATTCATGAAATGAAAGAATTTAAATATTTACAAAAATAATTTATTCTTGAGAAGAATTTTAAAAAATATTTTTAAATAATTGATTTCTTTCGACTAATTTTATGCAAATTCTAATTTAAATAATTTAATTCCTAAGAAGTTTTTATTATTCATGAAAAGAATTCAATTCTTATAAAGATTTTTACAAAAAATATTTTAAATAATTGAATTCTGTTTGGAAATTTTATGAAAATAGTAGATATTGAAAATCATTGAATTGCGAAAAGTTTTTAAAAATAATTAAATTTTACAAAAAATTCAGTTAAAATTTTTGAAAATAATTGAATTTCTAAAAAGAATTTTATTATTTATGAATATAATTGAATTCTTATGAACAAATTTTATTATAATTTTTTTAAATAATTGAATTTCCAAGAGAAAACATATTACTTTTAAAATAATTGAATTTTTGTGATAAATATTGTTGTTTATAAATATAATTGAATTTTGCAAAGAATTTTATTAAAATCCCTCAAAATAATTGAATTTTCGGGAATAATTTTGTTTTTTAACAAACATAATTCAATTCTTCCGAAGAATTATTTATGAATATAATTGGATTCTTGGAAAGTATTTTATCAAAATCTAAAAGAACAATTGAATTATTTCAAAAAAAAATTAAATTAAAATTGTATTTGAAATAATTGATTTCTTTCGATCAATTTTATTAAAATATTTGAAAATAATTTAATTTCTGTAAAAAATTTTAATATTTTTATAAATAATTGAATTGTTCCAAAGAATTTGAAAAAAAACATTTTTTTAAATAATTGACTTTTTCGAGGAATTGAAATTAAATTTTTTTAAATAATTACATTTTTCGAGGAATTCGATAAAAATTGTATAAAAAATAATTAAAATACTGTAATGAATTTTATTATTAATGAAAAATATTGAATTATTGCGAAAAATTTTATTAAAATTTACAAAAAAAATTGAATTTCTGAGAAGAATTTTATTATTTATGAAAATAATTGAATTGCGAAAAATTTTATTAAAATCTTAAAAAAAAATTGAATTTCTCTGAAAAATTTTGTTATTTTTTAAAATAATTGAATTCTTCATAAGAATATTATAAACATTGTTTTAAATAATTAATTTTTTTGAAATATAATAAATATTATAAAAATTTTATTTCAAATAATTGAATTCTTGTGGAAAACTTTATTTGTGAAAATAATTGAATTTTTCGATTAATTGATTTAAAAATAGTATATTAAAAATAATTGAAATTCTTCGATGAGACGCGTGAGTCCGAGGCTTGTTTTTTTAATTTTCATAAAATTCTAATAGATTTTTAGTATCTTATGGGAGAAAAATGTTAATTAATATACATTTTAGAAAATAAAAAATTTTACTGTAGCATAAAAAATAGATAAAATAAAATTTGTGGTATTAAAAAAGTATCATTTCCACACTTTTTTTAGCTAATAAATTATAAAATAAATAATTTAATTAAAATAATAAAATTAATTATACAAAATAAATATTCTGCAATATTTATTAATAAAAAAAAATGTAACTTTCACTAATATGGGAATAATGTTGAAAGATTTATTTTTCTCGAAACATTTATAATCGAATGATAAGTTAAAATGTTTGTGTATATATAGTATATAAAATATAAAATATATGAAAAAATAGATATAACCATATGGAGAAGAAAATAGGATAAAAAACTTTTTTAATTCATTGCGTTTATATACTTTTTTCAATAAGCTCTACTGAATAGTTGGACGTGTTTTGTTCGGGTTTCTGAAGCCCTATAACTTCCACTTTAATGTTTTTATCAATCTCAGGGACAAGTTAATAAACTACACTCGATGCCCTTTAATAACAAATATAATAATAAGTAATAATAATAATAAAAATAATAAACAGGAAAATTCTCTTCATCTCTTTTTCAATTCATGCAAAAATATACGTTTCACATTTTTTAATAATTAATTTTTATATATTACATTTTTATTACTATTATTAATAATATTATTATTATTATTATTATTATTATTTATTACTATTGTTTTTTAATTTTTCTTACTTTTGTTATTATTTTGCTTTTATTGTTATTTTATTTGTTTTATTTTTTATTGTATTACTATATTATTATAATCCTCTCTGTTTTTTTTTACTGTTGAAAATGTTTTTTAATAAAAATTTTTTTTGGCTTCATTTTATTATTTTTTTTTTATAAATTGATTAACAATTAAAAACAAAAATGCTTTTAAAAACGGATTGAATGTTTTCTTTTTGTATAAGAAGAAAAAAAAATAGAAAATAGAGAGTAAAATTTTTTTCCCCAATATTATATTTTATAGATACTTCCAAATGACACGAGCGCTCGTCGATTATTCGTGACATCAGGGGGATTGAAAAAAGTACAAGAAATTCGAGCAGAGCCTAATTCCACCCTTTCTGAGTGCATCACAATAATTAACAGTTGCTATCCAGAAGAACTTGTCAAGTATTTTTCCTAGAAAGCATTTAAAATTTTCTACTGCCACCCGAATAATATTAATAATAATAAAAACAATTTAATATAAAAATTTTATTTTTACTTATTCTATATAAATTTTTATTAATAATAATAATAATAATAATAATTTATTATAAAATTATTATTTTAACTTTTTTTCAAATTTTTTTAATTTTAATTCAATTAATTAATAAAAAAATTATTATAAATATTTAACAAATAATTATTATTGATATCATAATAATAGTTATTAAAAATTATTAATAATAATAATAATTATTATTATTGTTATTATGTAATTTTGTAGGATTTTGTAGGAAAGGTTTATAAATAAATAAAAAAAATAAATAAATAATATTATTAATTAATAATATTTATTATTATTTTTTCAGCATTACTACTTTTTTATTATAATTAAAAAATAAATATATATATATTTATATATAAAAATTAAATAATAAATTTTGTAAATAAATAAATAAAATTTTTTAATTTTTAAATGGTGCAGAGAAAATAAATACATTTAATAAATATACATCAATACCTAATTAAAACAAAAACAAAATCAAATAAAAATCATAAAATAAAAAAATAATTTAAAAAATGTTTGCACTTTATAATTAAAAATATATTTGAATAAAAGAAGATTAGAAAGTACAGTTCATACTAATAATAACAATAATAATAATTTATTAAAAAATTATTATTTTATTTTAATTATAATAATATTATTTCAAATGTTTCCGGATTTTTTAAAAATTTAAATAATAAAAATAATGTTTGTCTTACATATTAGTTAAATAAATAAAAAAAATATAATGTTTACGGACTGTGATATAAATAAAAAAAGTAAAAATAAAAAGTTAGTAAGAAAGTAAAAATAATAATTAATAATGATAATAATTATTGTTAATATTATTATTAAAAAAATAAAACTATATCAATTTTATTTAATTTATTAATATAATAAAATAAAAACTAAAAGAAAAATAAAAACTAATCACTATTATTATCATTATTAGAAAAAATATATTAATAAACAAATAGAAGATAACAATAAAAAAAAATTAAATAAAAAATATTTTTTAAATTTAACAAAAATTGATCTGAAAATATTGTTGATGGTAAACAAATCTAATGCATCATTTATGATTAGAGACATTTTTTGTGGAATGTTATAATCGAAGCAGGGATTTCGAAATGTGTTTTAAATGTGTTACTTTCACTATTTTATATAGTTATATATATATATACATACTCATAAACATAAGTATATATATATAATATGTATATATATATATCCATACCAACTTTGGATATCAAGGACACAAAAAACTAAAATATTTATGAGAACATTATAATTTCGTCATATTGTCTACTTTAAAATTAAATAAAAAAAGTAATTAACCCAAAAAAAATTTATTTCTGTCAGTAAATACATTTATTTTTTATTTTGAATTATTTTAATATCAGTAGCATTCAAAATTATTATTTAAGGCCTTTAATCTTTTTGTAATAACAAAATTTTTAATTTTTGAATTTTAAATTTAAACATTTTGTTTTTAAATAAATTCAAAATTTTTTGACCCAATTGTTTCAGAAAAAAATTTGTTTTCAATATTCAAATCCTTTTTTTTATTTTCGATATGGAAAAAATGATAAATTTGTATTTAAAAAAAAATTTTTTTTTTAAATAAAAAATTTCAAAAAAAAAAAAAAATTAATAATAATAAATTATTATTTACCATTTAGTGGATGAGCAAAAATACGTATATCGACACAAATATACACGAGCACTTGTCTGTTTGTTTTTGTTATATATTTCTTTTTATGAATTATTTTTCTTGCATTGTCTATTATTTGAATGAGAAATATATACAAACATGTATGATACACTAAAAAAAACAATTTTTATTTATTTATTTATTTTCCTTTTATTGGTATATGTTGAATTATATGACAAAAATGTGTCAGTCCCTTATATTATTATTATTATTACTAATAATTTATAATAATTTATGTTGATCATTTATAGGAAAATTGTAGAAAATATATATATAGAAAAAAAAACAATATCCATATATATATATTTCTTAAAAAACACTCGCATTACTGTCACATTTGTATATGCAACATATTTTTAAACACACCGATGACTTGAAATGCACGCGAGTAGAACGTCACTGAACGATGGAAAAGCTCGAGGCTTTTAAAGCAGAGTTCACAATTGATGTTCACCTTTATAACCAGGGACGAGAAACATATGTCTCATATGAGCCCCCTGTACTCATAAAAATAAATATAATTATAAATTACAGTTATTAACTTTCCCACTATTATTAACTTAAAATTATATTTTTTTTTTTCATTTTCAGGTTGTTTTTATTTTTTTCGATTTACTTTTTTTTATTAAATATATTTTCTATTAGAAAAAAAAAAAAATTAAAAACTTTTGAAATACGAGAAAATCTGCCACATTTGCGGTACCATTTTGAATTTCGTTTATATAATGTCAAATTCGTAATCAGCGACCCCAAAAACCCCCGAATAGCGATTTTTAAACAAAAATGTTAAATTTAAAAAAAATCCTTCATAATGTAGCCGCCATTTTGAATTTTGCATAAATATTGTCAAATTTGTAACCAGCGACCCCAAAAACCCCCCGAGAAGCGAATTTTAAACAAAAATATTAAATAACAAAAAACATTCTTCATATTGGAACCGCCATTTTGAATTTTGCAAAAATAATGTCAAATTCGTAACCTGGGACGCCAAAAAACTTTGAAGTAGCGATTCTTAACCAAAAATGGTTAAATACATTAAAAAAAACTTTCATATTGAAGCCGCCATTTTGAATTTTGCAAAAAAGGATGTCAAATTCGTAACCAGGGACCCAAAAACCCTGAAAAATGGCGATTTTTTAACAAAAATGTTCAATTGCAATAAAAATTGTTCATATTGGAGCCGCCATTTTGAATTTTGCAAATATAATGTCAAATTCATAATCAGCGACACCAAAAACTCCCGAGTAGCGAATTTTAAATAAAAATGTTAAATTGCAATAAAAATCGATCATTTTGGAGCCGCCATTTTGAATTTTGCAAAAATAATGTCGAATTCGTAATCAGCGACCCCAAAAATCTTGTTTTTTTTATTTTTGAAATGTATTATATTTTCCGCGATAAAATATTGACTGCCGGAGGTGGATTGTGGAAGAAAATGTCGCCGTCACGACAGGTTGCCTACATAAAGGATTAACACTATAATGATAAATCAGGAAAAAAATTCAAGTTTGAAAAAGAATTAATACTAATTGTACTTTTTTAGTCATAATTTATTATAAATTATTATTAATTAGGTACTACAAAATTTTTTTTTTAATTTAATAAAATTTATTTTTGTTATATATTTTTCATTAACAATAATTCTTTTATTTATGTTTTTTCTATAATTTTGATTGTAAAATTGTAAAAAAAAATTTTTTATTACTTTTCATATTAAATTTCTTTATAAAATTAATAATGCATTGTTATAAAAAAAATGTAATAATCATCATATAGCATAAAAAAATTCAAAATTAGTGAAAGATATTTCAGTAATAAAATATCATTTCAAGTATAAGGGTTGCTGATTTCGAATCTAAACTCTAAAAATTCAAAATGTCAGATCTAATATGGCGGACGAATTTTCAAAAATTAATTGAATTCGCTTAAAAATCGTTACTCGGGAGTTTTCGGGTTCGCCGATTACGATTTTGACATTATTTTTGAAAAATTGAAAATGGCGGCCCTAGTATGAAGGATTATTTTGTAATTTAACATTTTTGTTTAAAAATCGCTAATCGAGGGTTTTTGGAGTCGCTGATTACGAATTTGACACTATATTTGAAAAATTCAAAATGGCTGATCCAATATGGCGGACGAATTTTTAAAAATTGATTGGATTCGCTTAAAAATCGTTACCTAGGGGTTTTTTAAGTCGCTGATTTCGATTCCGAAATCAGATTTAAAAAATTCAAAACGATGGATCCAATATGGCGAAGACGATTTTTTAAAAATTGATTGGATTCGCTTGAATTTTGTTATTCGGGGGTTTTTTGGGGTCTCTAATTTCGTGTCTAAAATCCGTTTTTCAAAAATTCGAAATATATTAGAAATAAATTTTTACGAGCAATAAATATATTAAAAATAAATTATTATAAGCAATAAATTAGAAATAAATTATTATTAGCGCAATAAATTAGAAATAAATTATTATTAGCGCAATAAATGATTATTAACAAAATGTTAATTTTGTAAGAATAAATAAAAAAACATTAATAGTTGAATATTTATCAGGTCAAAAATAAAAATGATAAACAAAAATTGCGCAATTTCTTTTTTATCATCAAAACATTGAAGTTTTCACAATCTTTTATTATTGTTCATCGAATGAAAATAATTTCCTGAAATTTTCCTTATTTCAAGGAAGTACAAATTCAACGGTATATAAAAACTGATAAATTTTGTGATAAAATATCAGTTTGAAAAAAATGTATCTTTCAATAATTGCAATTTTAACATTATTGTCCCTGGCAATTCTCACAGGAATTGTTGATGCTGCTGTTATTACAACGACAACACCAAGGACATGTTCAAAAAAGGGGGCAAAATGTGGCAGTAATAATGACTGTTGCAGTAAAAAATGTAAAAAAAGTGGATTAAGAAGTGAGTATTTTTTTAAATAAATTTCAGAAATCTTTTAGTATTTCCAAATTTATGCGATTAAAATTAATGTTTACATAGAAATTCAGTGTTTTTAATATTTTAATGTTTACTTTAGATTTTTTATTGTTATTTCTTTGCATTTGAACTGTTGAAAACATTTATTCCTAATAATAACAGTTACTTATTAGTTCCTAATTATTGATTATCACTTATTTGTTTGAAAAGTAAATATTAATTTAAAAACTTTTTTTAAAATAAAATTTAGTAAATATTTTTTTTATATTTTAAATTTTGTATTTTTTTTTAAATCTAATTCACTAAATTTTATACTATTAAGAATTATTTTATGTTAATATTATGATTAAAATCGACAATGAAATTAAATAGAAAATTAGACTTCGCACTCGATAATTAATTTTTAAAAAATATCAAAAAGTAGTAAAAAAATAGCTATCGAAAAATTAAACTTGATTATTTTTTATTATAATTTTTGAGAATAGCTTTTAGTAGCTGAAATCTAAAAAAAAGTACCCAAATAGTAGCATAACGTATAAAAATTAGTAAATAGTAGGTTTTTATAATTATAAGCAACGATGTTTAATACAAACCTTTCTTTTATTACAGGAAAGAAGAAGTGCCAATAAAAACTGTTTTCTCAATTCAACAATTTTTGGAAGTTAATTGAAGAGTACTTGCTGTACAAAATAAATAAAATATAAACTGTGTTAAAAAACCAGAAAATAAAACAAATTTTCATTTTTGGTATCAAAAATTTTTATTTACATTTTAAAATTTTAAAGAATTTTAAAAAAGAAAATATTTTTCGTTGAGACTATATAAAATAAACAGAAAAACAGTTACATAGTTTAAAGAAACGTAAAATTACATGAACTTAAGAAAATATCTTTAAAAAAAAAAAAAATAGTAATTGAAGATGAAAATAGTTCTTTTTCTTTTGTATTTTAAACTAAAACTAAATTCTGATTCTTAAAAAATTTTTATATTTTAAGAATATCTGTATAAAAAAATAAAATAAACTTTTTCCCTATATTCATCACAGTCATGTTTTTTCTCTGTATTCGAAAATTATTTTTTATTTTTATTTTTCCTTATAAAAATTTTCTTTCCTCTCGAATATTATTCACTTCTTCTTTAAGTCGCAAATTCTCGCATTGGATTTTTGTCTCGTTTTCCTTGAGTCGTTTGATTTCTTCTTTTAATAGTAAAATTTCACGATATAAATCGACGTTTAGTGGCGAATCTGATGAATCGGTTTGATTCGATTTGGTTCCATCCGATGATGATGATATTAATTCAGAATCTTTAGTTTCGTTTGTGGCCATATTTTCCATTTGTGGAAATTTAATGTCAGTTTTACTCAAAACTTCCCCAATATTTGGAATTTTAATTAAAACTTCGGAAGTTTGGGGAAAAATTTCCGAAGTCTGGTTCTTTAATTCAATTTCGAAACACTTTTCGTTCGGTGTATTTTCAGTTTCAAAATTACAACTCATGGATTCAGTTTTTTTATCTTCTGATGATTTTTCGACTTTTGGTGTTAAACATTCAGACGAAGTTTCCCTGGAAATTTCTTGATTCACTTTTTCTTCGGTAGCTTTCGATAAAGTTTCCCCTACAATTTGGTTAGTTTTACAAAGTTCCTCTTCTTTTTTCCCAGTCGAAATTTCAGAAACATTTTTTTCATCTCCCAATTCTTCTGATTCGAATTTTTCAGTTAGATTTTCCCTCGAACCCTTCACAAGTTTATTTTTATCATCGTCCATTTCAAAAGTCAAAGTTTTAACTTCCAGTAAAGAATTTTGTTCAGAATTATCTTCTAGGATTGAAGATTCTTTTTCTACTTTTGAAAAGTTCGCAAGTTCCGTATCCAAAGTTGGGTTTTCATCAACTGGAATTATATTTTCTTCTTCGAGGTTTTGCACATTTTTCATTTGCTCTTCGATGTTTTTATTTGTATCGTCACTAACATGATCCGCAAGATCTTCAATTTTTAAATTCCGCATTTTGGATTCAAGAGTTTTTTCTTCATTTTTAAAATCTGAATTTTCTTCATTCGAAAGTTTAGGACCCGAACTAGTCTCGGAATTAGTTTCTTTTGGTTTAAATCTTGATTCTTCTGTTTTAGTTTCCACTTTGATTGGACTTTCTGTTTGAAGTTTCTTTAAATTCACCAAAAGACCCTGAAAAACGGAAAGTGGTTGGGAATTCTTAACATCCGATGGATTTGGTTCTTTGTTTAAGGAATCATCTATTTTTTGGCATCTAAATTCTGTCGAAGTTTCTAGTAATTCCTTCTGAAGATTATTCGCTTCTTTCAAATTTCCATCATCATCAGCATCAGCGTCTTTATCAGTTCCTAAAGTCTGCAATTCGTCTTCAATTTCCGAAATTCCGTTTTTATTTTCTGAATTCGGAACTTTTGTTTCTAATTTTAAATCCATTGAACCGCCTACGAGTTCTTTCGCAATTGCAAATTTTCCGGGATTTTTAGGTTCAATTTCCACTTCTAAATTCTTCAAAACTTCTTCGGGCGTCTTCGTAATTTCAAACGTACCATCCTCTGATTTTTTAGGGTCACTTTCCGCTTCTAAATTCTTCAAATCTTCTTCGGCCGTCTTCGCAATTTCAAATGTTCCCTTCTCCGATGTTTTAGGTTCACTTTCCGCGTCTAAATTCTTCAAATCTTCTTCGGGCGTTTTCGCAATTCCAAAAGTTCCATTCACCGACTTCTTAGGTTCACTTTTCGCTTTTAAATTCCTAAAATAGTCTTCGAATCTTTTCGTAGTTACAAATGTTCCATTCGACGATTTCTTAGGTTCACTTTCCGCTTCTGAATTCTTCAAATCCTCTTCGGGCGTCTTCGTAACTTCAAATGTTCCATTCTCCGATTTTTTAGGTTCACTTTCCGCTTCTAAATTCTTCAAATCTTCTTCGGGCGTCTTCGTAATTTCAAATGTTCCCTTCTCCGATTTTTTAGGTTCACTTTTAGCTTCTAAATTCTTTAAATCGTCCTCTAGGCTTTTCGTAGTTATAAATGTTCCATTCTCCGAATTTTTTGGTTCACTTTCAGCTTCGAAATTCTTCAAATCGTCATCAAGGGTCTTCGTAATTCCAAATATTCCATTCCCCGATTTCTTAGCTTCACTTTCCGCTTCTAAATTCCGGAAATAGTCTTCGAATCTTTTCGTAGTTTTAAATGTTCCATTCTCTGATGTTTTAGATTCCTGGAGGCTTTTCGTATTTGTAAATATTCCACTCTCCGATTTCTTAGGTTCACTTTCAGCTTCCAAATTTTCCGTTTCAACTCCCCGTTTTTCATTTCCCGAAATCGAAATCGAATTCGAAGTAGAACTGCTCTTAAAATTCGCCAACATACTTTTTAGTTCCGCATTTGCATTGGTAACATTAAAGAAAGGATTTCGCCGTAGTTTTTCAGTTCTAGTCTCCGATTTTATCTCCTCTTTCCTAATTGGTAAATTTCCCGAAGTTAATGAATCCTTTGAATCATCCGCATTTTCACTTTTAAAACTTTCTTCGAAATCACTTCGATTCTTATTTTCTGCAGCAAGTTCCGTTTTCATTTTGAATAAGTTCTTCATTAATCCACTGAATACGGAATCTTTTCGAGAATCTTCAACAGATGCTTTCGATTCTTCATTTCTTAACTTTGTCTCACCAATGTCCTCCTCGGTTATTTTGGTCAATTTTCTATCAGAATTTTCGGTTTCTCCATTTGTTGAAATTTCTTGTTGATTAATTTCCTCCTTTACTTCGACATCTTCGAAACTTTCGTAAATCTGAACGTCGTCTGCCTCCTCATCGTTCTCGGTGTTTGAACTTCCTAGCAGACTTTCGAATATTTCGCAACATTTCTCATCTATGTCAGTTGGAGTCGTTTCGATTTTTTCTTTCTTGAAAAAATCCTTTTGATTCGTTTCGATATTTTCTTTCTTGAAAAACTCCTTTTGATTCGTTTCGATGTTCTCCTTCTTGAAAAACTCCTTTTGATTCGTCCCTTTCATGAAAAACTCCTTTTTATTCGTTTCGATGTTCTCCATCTTGAAAAAATCCTTTTGATTCGTTTCGATGTTCTCTTTGGGAGGATCCTTCGCCGTACACTTAACGAATTGAAAATCAGGTTCCTCTAACTGTTTCCTTCTGACAGACGAATTCTCCTTAAATCCACAATCTTTCAGTAGGTACTTCAATTCTGAACTTGCGGCAAAAACGCTAGAAATCGGTCTTCTTGGTTCTTCCCATTCCTCGTTTACTTCCGGCACTTCATTCTTTTCAACTTCCTCATTCTTCGGTTTCGTGAATAACAACTCAGCCAATTTTTTCTCCAACTCATAACTTCGGGACAAATCGGCCTGAAAAATATCGATTTTCTCATCCTTCGACGACTTCCATTTCAGATAAATAACAACACACTTATTCAGATATCGTAAACATTCGGTTTCAAAATCCCTCAGGGGTTCTAGAGACGCGAAGGGATTCAAATAAGCAAACTCCGGTGCCACTGGTGTTTCGAACATTCGCGAAATCTTTCGATTATCATCACAAGCCCGTTCTTTGGTACCCGAAGTCATAATAAATGGAACTCCCAATTTTTTAGCAGCCAAAACGTCATTAATACAACTACAGTCTTTTAATTCACACTCATGAATATCTAAATCATAACCAATTATTATATCCGGTTTATTGAAAAATTTCCCCATTGAAAACTCTCCATACGTCAAGGGATATGATCTTAGCCGCAACGAATTCGAACTAGAATTTAAACTTTTTGTTCCCACTCCCAAGTAGATGATCGAAACGTTCTTTAATTTTTTCAACCAAACAAAGAGAATGTTCCAAAATTCTTCACCGGCGTGCTTCGAATTATGTGCACCAATCACGTGAACAACCATCGATGTGAATTCCAACTGTAATTTCTCCAAAGCAAACAAAAGTGTCAATGGTCTCGTCAACAGTTCGCCAATCAATATTTTCTCAATGCTACTAAACGGACGATCATTTTGACAAACTATCCAATCGGTTAGAAATTTCTGCATCGAGTCTGGCAGTTTATTATCAAATCCCGTAACAAACTGAAATTCCGGTAGTTGTACAACTTCCTCGTTCTCATGCAGCAAGTAACAAAGGTACAAATCACTGCAAATTGTCTTATGACCCCGAAAGTCCTTATGCGTCTTACAAAGTGTGGTTCCACATCTACAAATAAAGAGCTTTTGTAAATCGCTTTCATGACACGCGAAACAAGTTTTTGGGAATAAAAACATTTGCTGCTCGAATAGCAAAAGTTCCCGATCAAATTCGCTTTCGACTTTCGCTAAAATACTCAGTTTTGCCTCCAACCATTTTTCCGGATCGACCTTTTGGCAGTTCATCAGATCAAGTTCGCCGGCGAAAATACTTCTTCTCCCCGAAGCGAGAAGTAATTTCTGTATTAATTTACAAAGATCCTTGTGTAGATACCAATCTTCCCTTCGATGGACTTCGGAACAGTAGAAAACCATCTGACAGTATCTACAGGTAATAATGGAAGATTTCGCTCTACAGGCGCGACAAATATGGGAGAAGAAAAAATGCTGTTGATTCCAAAATTCCCCGGCTTCTTTTTTAAGTAAAAGGGGCGACTGATTGGGAAAGTGTTTCGCGCGACATTTCTCGTTTCGTCCCTCAGCGATTATTAGGTACTGATTTATCTTCCCAATTCCGTAGTTCGTCCATTCGCGTAAAGGTTCCAAGGCACCGAAACAATTCAAACCTTCGTATCTCAAGTTCGTGAAGAAGGTTGTTTTCAAACTCGCCCCAACTTTTTTCGCTTTACTTTCGGTAACGCAAGTTAATACCAAAGGACATCCCACCCTACTGATAACCTCCCGTAAATTTTCCCACTCGTTATCCTCGTTCCCTTCGACCGGCATCAGGGCAATTAGATCCGGTTTCGTGAACAATTCATCCTCGACGAATTTCTCATAAGCAAGATCCTTGGTTTGTAAAATTAACTTCTTCTCCCCCTCGCAACATTCACTGCAAAGTTTCATTTTCATCTTACTCGCTTCCGGCTGATCAACGAATATTATCCTCAAAAAAAGCAAATTCGGCAGAAAGTGAAGCAGCAGCTCCCAAATATCCGAATCTGGTAATTCGCAACGAACATGTAGGGTTAATTCCTTAGCACCCTCGAGATTTAATTTCCTCACCGCGTTATAAAGAGTCAAGGGCATACTCAGCATGTTTGATGCACAACTCTGAATCAAAATTGCATCACCCCCTGTAATATATTCCCGCAAATATTCCTCCATACTTTCGGGAATATTTTCCCGAAACGTAACCTCTACGATACTTTTAATAATCGACAGTATAATTCGTAATTTATTCGGATCTTGAACTTCGCCGTCCAAGTCCCTGAACAATTGTAATGATTCACAGTCTTTGTCATGTTCCGAACTCGATTGATGTAATTCGCAAAAATTCACGCATCTACAATTGGGGCAATTTGTTAAGGATTCTTGCTGCGTGTTATGGCAGACGAAACATGATCTTGGCATTAAAATTATTTGTTCTTCGTGCAGGAGAAGAGGACGACCGAGTAAGGTTTCTATCAATTGGGACATTTGCTCGCGTTCTTTGATCCATGTTTCTAAATCTGAATTCAGTTGTTTTTCGTAAATGTGTGATGTTCCGGTTTCTTTGAGTACAAAAAAAATTGCGTTACAAAATTCTTTATGATTGGACCAATCGAGCTTTTGGTGTTTTGATCCACAGTATGAGATCATATTACAACTACCGCATATTTTTAGGGTTTCTGTGGATTTACAGATAAAGCATTCGTTTGAAAAGAAGGACATGATGATGATACATCTGGAAACAAAATGAGAGGATTCTTTGTTTAATTTATTTTTCTGTTTGGAGAAAATTAAGAACTAACATTCAATACTGAAGTTTTGAGGCTAATAATAAGAAGACGAAAAACAGATGATTAACACCTTTGTTTAATATTTATATCAACGATATAACAAATTATATTAACTCTGTTATTTTACTTTTCGCAGATGACGTTAAGTTATTCAGGGTTACAGACTTCGCACTCGATAATTAATATAAAAAAATTTGCAAAAAGTAGCTTTCAAACTAAAAAAATTGGTAAAAAAGTAGCTATCGAAAAATTAAACTTGACCAAAAAAACTCGTTTTAGACACTTCAACAAAACTGACAAAAATACCATTCTATATTTGATTTTCATGACTTTTTCCTAATTTTCATTAAAAATATTTACTTCTTTCTTATCCTGCTAATAAATTTAATTCCTGCAAAGAATTTTATTATTCATGAAAGAATTTAAATAACTATAAAAATAATTTAATTCTTGTTAAGAATTTTATAAAATTTTTTAAATAATTGATTTCTTTCGACTAATTTTATGGAAATTCTAATTTAAATAAATGAATTCATGAGAAATTTTTATTATTCATGAAAAGAATTGAATTCTTACGAGGATTTTTACAAAATTTTTTTTAAATAATTGAATTCTGTTTGGAAATTGTATGAAAATAGTAGTAAAATAGTAGATAATAAAAATCATTGAATTGCGAAAAGTTTTTAAAAATAATAAAATTTTACAAAGAATTCTATTGAAATTTTCGAGAATAATAGAAACTGTCTGTGGCATTTTATTATATTGTTTTGAAAATATTTGAATTCCTAAAAAGCATTTTATTATTTATGAAAATAATTGAATTCTTGCAAACGATTTTACTAGAATTTTTTTAAATAATTGAATGTCCAAGAAAAAATGTATTACTTTTAGAAATAATTGAATTCTTGAGATGAATAGTGTTATTTATGAAAATAAATGAATTTTGCAAAGAATTTTATTAAAATACCTCAAAATAATTGAACTATTAAAATCTAAAAAAAAATAATTAAATTATTTCAAAAAAATTTAATTACAATTGTATTTAAAATAATTGATTTCTTTCGAATAATTTTATTAAAATATTTGAAAATAATTGTATTCCTGTGAAAATTACCAATATCTTTGAATATAATTGTATTCTTCAAAAACAATTTTAAAAAACATTTTCTTAAATAATTGAATTTTTCGAGAAATTGAAATAACATTTTTAAGAATAATTACATTTTTTGAGCAATTCCTGTAAAATTATATTAAAAATAATTGAAATCCTGCGATGAGTTTTATTATTTATGAAAATAATTGAATTTTTACGAAGATTCATACAAAAATTTTTTTAAATAATTGAATTCTGTTTGGAAATAATCAAATTTTACAATGAATTCTATTAAAATTTTTGAGAATAATTGAATGTCTGTGTTGCATTTTATTAAATTTTTTAAAAAAATAATTGAATTCCTAAAAAGCATTTTATTATTTATGAAAATAATTGAATTCTTGCAAACGATTTATTAGAATTTTTAAAAATAATTGCATTTTCAAGGAAAAATTCATTACTTTTAAAAATAATTAAATTCTTTTGATGAATATTGTTATTTATGGAAATAATTGAATTTTGCAAAGAATTTTATTAAAATGCTTCAAAATAATTGAATTTTCGGGAATAATTTTAATTGTCAACATAATTCAATTCTTTGGAAGAATTTTATTAAAATCTAAAAGAATAATTGAATTATTTCAAAAGAATGTAATTAAAATTTTATTTGAAATAATTAATTTCTTTCGATCAATTTTATTAAAATATTTGAAAATAATTGAATTCCTGTGATGAATTTTTTTATTTATGAAAATAATTAAATAGTTGCTAAGAATTTTATTAAAATTTTCAAAAATAATTGAATTCCTGAGACGAATTTTATTATTTTTAAAAATAATTGAATTTTTAAGAAAAAATTAATTACTTTTTAAAATAATTGAATTCTTTTAAATAATATTTTTATTTATGAAAATAATTGAATTTTGCAAAGAATTTTATTAAAATACTTCAAAATAATTGAATTTTCGGGAATAATTTTGTTATTTATCAACATAATTGAATTCTTTGGAAGAATTTTATTAAAATAAAAAAAAATAATTGCAATGTTTCAAAAAAATTTCTTTAAAATTGTATTTAAAATCATTGATTTCTTTCCAACAATTTTATTAAAATATTTGAAAATAATTGAATTCCTGTTAAAAAATTTACTATTTTTGTAAATAAATGAATTCTTTTAAAGAATTGTAAAAAGTCATTTTTTAAAATAATTGATTTTTCCGAAGAATTGAAATTAAATTTTTAAGAATAATTACACTTTTTGTGCAATTCCTGTAAAATTGGATTAAAAATAATTAAAATCCTGCAATGAATTTTATTATTTATGAAAATAATTGAATTATTGCGAAGAATTTAATTAAAATGTTTTAAAAAAATTGAAATTTCATGAAAAATGTTATTATTAGTGAACGTAATTGAATTTTTGTGAAGAATTGTATAAAAATTTTGTAAAATAAGTGATTTTTTCGAAATTTTTTTTTAAATAATTGAATTCTTTTGCGAAATTTTATGAAAATACTGGTTATTGAAAATCATTGAATTTCGAATATTTTTTGCAAATAATTGTAGTCAATTTAAAATAAAAGCAAAAATTATTTTTGTCGAAAAGGAATGTTTTCTAAACATCTTCCAAAATGGTATAGTTTATTTATAACGAATTCTTAAAATGGTACAATATAAATACAATTTAAAAATCGATTTTTCATTATTTAAAACCTCGGGAAGTCTTTTAACAGAAAATGTATCATTTAGCCCCAAACTTCCTTTATTGATATACATTTTTTTATCTGAAAAGCGTTTTAAAATAATGTAACCGGCATTATCAGTCGAAAGTATACTTAAAATAGTTCCAAGGAATTCAATCTTTAAAAATATTTTATTTTCAGACAAAAATTCAATATTATGTTAGTTCTTATATTTTCTACTAGAGTTCGCAAAAATAATACTTTTTATCCACTTCTAATACAACCGGTCAAAACATTGTTTACATCGTTTACATTATACCCGGTCTTTTTTTACAACAAAGAAAACTTAGTATTTAACAATGAAAAAAGACAGAAAAAATATTTTTTATTAAGTAGAAAGGTATAATTTACATTTTACAACTTTCAAAAAGAAATAAGTCTTTTTTGTAAAAGAAAAAGTGTTAATACTCACGTGTTTATTACTACTGTATATTATTGCAATTTTTTAGGTTATATTTATAGTCATTTATTGACATTAATAAAATTCTGTTTCTCTGTATTTATAATATAACTACAGAACAATTTTTTTCCTTTGTACTTTGCTTTTCGGTTGAATATCCTTGTTTTTAATTAAACAGCAACAGTCTTATGAATATTTATTCCTGAGTTTTTATTATGGTGAAAAATAATTTATCTGACGAAAGTATGTAGATGTACACGAATGGAAAAGTCCAATAGGATAAAGTGGAGTTGAGTGATGGTACGAGAGTGTTTCGGCGAATCGTCAACAACCGGGGCACTACGATCGTTTAGCGAAACTGAAGGATTTTTATTGTTGGTCATTATTTCTTAATGTTTCTTTACTTCATGCTGTCTTGACAGTTGACAGTTATTAATTATTAAGGGTGGAGTCCCATGACAGCGTTTTGCGTTGCGTCGTAATGGGAGAAAAAAAGACGCAAATATACGTTTGCTGCATTCTCTCTCATTACAACGCAACGCAAAACGCTGCCATGGGACTGCGGCCTAACGGTCCAAGAAGACCGTTAATAAGTTAGAGTGGATAAAAGAAAAGGAAGACTTGTGGAGGAAAATGTATGAATTGAAAGAACGTTTAATGGAAAATGAAGAGAAGGAGAAGGGGGAAGTTAGAATGTGTCTATGGAGGTGAAAATGGGGTACCATTCGTACCATTTGTCAAATTTTTCAAAAACACATTTTTTAAACAATTTTTTTCTATTAATCCCATTAAATGTCCATAATATATTATACGGTAATGGAAACTAGAAAATTTAAGCTTTATTTTCATATACTTTTGATAAAAATCGACGGGAAGGTGGAGGGGTGTTTTTAGATATTAAGAGAAGTTTAAACTTTCAAACAGGAATTTCTCTACGAAATTGAGAGAAATTTTAAAAAATAAAAATAGCACTAAACAGTTGATGAAATTCTCTTTCAATTCAGTGTATAATATGTTACAAATAATTAAATTTTTAAATAATAAAATTTATTAGAAAATCGCTCTCCTTGCGATTGTTTTTTGTCGGTGGAACGATTTGAAATGAAATGCCTTACATATTAAATATTTCTCATAATTTAATTCTAATAAAAAATTTTATTAAAAAATTTTTTTAATAAATGAATTGTTTTGGCGAATTTTAATAGAATTTTGAAGAACAATTACATTTTTCAACGAATTCGATTAAAATTTTGTATTAAAAATAATTGAATCCTTGTAAAAAATTGTTATTATTTATGGAAATAATTGAATTATTACAAAGAAATTTATAAAAAAATATGTAAATAACTGAATTCCTGTGAAATTTGTATTATTTAGAAAAATAATTTAAGAAAATAGGAAAAAATTGAAACGTGCGAATAAAAAAAATGATGAAAGGGACAGAGAAATTTTAAATTTCTTAATTGAGAATGCACAGAATGTAGATAAAGTGGGAGTTAGAGTGGATAAAAGAAATGGAATAAGACTTGTGGAGGAAAATGTATGAATTGAAAGAACGTTTAATGGAAAATGAAGAGAAGGTTAAGGGAAGTTAGAATGTGTCTATACAGATGAAAATGGGGGAATTATCGAGGCGAGTGGATGTCATGGAAAGAGATAAAAGAAAAAAGAACATTGTGATCAAGGGTAATGAATGTAAGTGCAATGGAGGGTAAGAGAAGAGGTGGAAAAGGTGTTTGGGTGGATGGGGGTCAGTGTAAGTATTAAAACGGTACAAGCGATAGGAATGGTCGAGAATGGTGTGCCAAAGTTATAGTTGGTGGAGTTGGGTAGTGAGGAGAAAAAGAATGTGATGAGGCTAAAAACGAGGTTGAAAGGAAGTGTGATAAGAATTGATGAGGATAGAACGTGGAGAGAAGGAAGAATTATATGGCTATTGAGACAGAAAACATGGAATAAAAGAAATAATGGAAGAGTGGTACGAATATTAGGTAAAGAATGTATTTGGATAGATGGGGTGAAAAGATCAAGGAGTAGACAAAATGTGGTTGGAATGATGAATGTGCATGAGTGAATAGAAGTAGTTTGGTTGGTCAAAAATATTAAGGTTAAGAGTAAGCCAAAAAGTGGTGGGCAAAATGGAATAAAGCCAGTAAAGGCCCGCAATTGGAACTGGAAACGAAAGCCCTGGCATTGGCGATTTTTGATAGGTTATGGTATTTTTTTGTAAGGTTAATAAAGAAGCGTATATAGAATAAGTGTGTTCATAATATTTAAAAATATGTAATAATTTTTGTATTTTAGACCTAAAAATAGTCTTTAGGCTCTTTTCACAGTTTGAAGGTGAATTCACGAATCCCTTCCCTGTTGATGATCTTTATACTAATCCTTCCCCACCTGGTTGCCAGGCAACACGACGCTATAGAATGCAATGTATACAGTCAAACTTGAGTCACGTGTATAATATATAGATATATGTATGCGTGTGTTCTACTAGTTCAATATTGAGCTCAGTAGGTTCAGTTCTGAGGGGATTCGCAGTTTTCTAATATTCCACAATGTATATATGGTATATATTTTCAGTCGTATAAAGAAAAAAGTGAAACAAAGTATAATAAAATTTCAGGCAGTGAAAAATCGTTATCAACGTTGTAAATTATTAACATTGTAATACTCATTTGAAGGCAAGTCTTTACTTTATTTAATTTTTTAATCCCCTTTCCTTGAATCAATGCAAACAAAAAACGCGCAGTAATTTCTTGTTCTGTATTCAAAATGGAATAAATCCCTTAAACTGATAATATACTAAAAATAAAAAAAAGGAAAATTGTTTTTTTTCAACTTCATTGTTTATAAAATAGATATATTTATAAGTCGAATATATCCATGTATTATAAAAATAAATTAAGTTACCGCATTTCTCAATTTTTATCCTCCTCACTAAATTTAAATACTTTTTTCTTTAATAAATTGTTTCAAATCTCTTCTTTTTACACTAATTTTATGATATTTTGAAGAATTGAATTAGTTTTCATTCATGATAATCAATTAAAGTAATTAGAATCATCAATTTTTAAGTCGTTTCTCACAGAATCATTAACCTAATTTTAGATTATTAAGAATGTCAATGGGGGTCTGAATTAATTGACGTTTATTGTATTTGATGACTGTAACAAACTTGTTTTTATGTAAAATCTATATTTTTAAAAGTGATAAACTGCTTTAAGATATTTTTGGAGTTTATCATTTTATTTATTTATATAATTTTCCCCGCGGCGTATGTGTACTACCATAGGGTTTTTACATGCGGATCTTTTAGTGAAAAAGTGCACATGACTTAAGAAACATATACCTAAGTGTAACATTACAATTTATAAAAATAATAATAATTGAAATTAATAAAAGAAAATTTAAGTTTATGACGCAAAAGTATTTAGATAATTTGCATTCACGCAGGCTCAATACACCTATTATAATAGTATACTATTATAAAATTTCAAAAATTTAAATTGTGCCTTTATTGATGATAGTCAGTTTCGATTGAAATATTATTTATCAGTTTTGCTTTATTTATTCTTATTTATTCGTCTACTATTTATTATATGTGTTTTATTAGTTATTATTTTTACTAATTGGATTATTTATTAGATTTTTTAAAAATTTTATATGGCACCAATGTGTGGGTGTAATCATTTTTAAATTTAACGAATTTTTATTTTATTTATGCCTTGAGTTCTGACTGTTACTATATAATTTAACTCCCTAAAGAGAAAATAAATTTTGAAAATTTAAGAAAAAGAAAATTAATGTTTTTACAATTGTACTTCATGTTTTGCTAATTGTTTATAAAATTCTTAAACATTGTTAAATAATTTTTAATGAATTTTTATACTTTCAATATCCATTCTCATTTCAAGAATAAGAATTGCTGAAAAAATATTTTTTTTCTACCACTTTGGCCTGTAGTTTTTAATTTGTTTAAATAAATTGTTTATAATATTGTTAAATGACATCAAATAACAATATTTCGTTGTAATAACACGACATTATTCAACTGAAGCATTTAAGTAAAAAAATATATAAATATTTGGAATTTTTTCATATTTTTACAAATTTAAAAATTTTGGCTGCCATTTTTGAGGCGCCATTTTGAATTTTGAAAAAAAATTTTGGAATCATGCACATCTGATAGTTTCAACATTTTAGCTCCGCTATTATAAATAAATAATATTTAAATAATTTTATTATTCAATCATCTAGAAAAAATATGACAATTAAACAATAATCAGAAGAACGGACACTCGCTGTAAAAAAATAATGTCCTTACAAAGCAGGATATCTGAAAACTACATTATTTTTTATTTTTTTCTTATTATCATTCTTAATGTCTTTTTATTTATTATATCTATTATAATTATTACTATTAATATGATTATTATTTTTATTCTTGTTTATAATAATTTATTCTATACTGTTGATTTCAATAATTCTTTATCTAATATGTTTATTTATAAATTAATCAGGATAGTTTATTATTACATTGTAAATGCTGTACTAAAAATAATATTTTTTTGTATTGGAAAACATTTATCAGAATGTATTTATGCAATTCCATTAAAGTTCTTTTTTATGTGCACCTTGATAATTTTTTTTAATACACCTCGATATATATAAAAAAATGATAACGCTATACATTTTTTTTAATAATAATAAGCGATACATTTATAATTTGTTAAATTATTATTTTTTATTACAATTTCTTGTTAAATAATATTTGTTATTACAATTTTTTGTTAAATATTATTCGTTATTGCAATTTTGATAAATATTATTTGTTATTACAATTTGTTGTTAAATATTATTTGTTAATACAATTTGTTTGAGGAATTCTATTATAAATTGGTTGGACTATAATTTCAAATAATATATAATAATTAGTTTTAATAATATTACCATTATTATTATCTTACTATGGTTGTTAATATAAATAGTTAAAAAGATGTTATAAGCATTAAAACAAAAATAATTTAAATTATGAAAACTTATTTCTATTATAGGTACAATTGTTTTATAATTGATAATTAAGTTTAAAATTAAAAACATAAAATTAAAGGAGTAAATAATAATAATAAGAATAATAATAATAATAATATAAAATAATATAATATACAATAATAATAAATAATATTAAACAAATATTCTAAGTCAAAAGACTTTTCTTTTAATTAACAATATTACTATTAATACATTGTTAATTAAAATTAAATTATGATTTGTTTTTTTATTTTTAATTATTTTTCAACATCCTCTTTATTTTTTTAACGCTACCATATTATATGAGTCACGCTTCGATATTAAAAATTAATAAAAATTTCTTTAGTTAATTAAAAAATATTACTGGTCTAACCTGTATGTATCATTATGTAATAAAAAAATTAAATTCAAAATAACTTTTTTAAATGAAAAATCACGAAAATATTTTTACAAAAATCTGCAGTACAAAAAGGACTTTGTAACTTTTTGTAAGCCCCCATTATTTATAATGCGTAAATAAATAAATTATTATTCCTGCGTTTATTATAATTATTTAAACTGAAACTATTATTTATTGTTATATTATCCACTAGTATAAAAAGTTAATTTTATCATCTACTTTTTTCTTGATTTTTTTTTTTTTTTAATAGGAAAGAATTAATTACTATGCATCAACCTTATAGAATAAAATAAATACGATTGGAATTTAAAAAAAATAAATTTCGACGCGAAAATAGTATTGTTTTTATAAGTAAATAATATAATAAAAGAAATTTATACATTTATCGAAACAATTTTTCCAACTTGAAGAATTTTTTTTTCTGCCTCTTCACTGTGGTATGCGGTTTATAAAAAAAGAAAAAAGAATTATGAAGTAGCGGCTCGCAGACTTCAATATTTTAAACGAGTTGCGTCTAAACAATTATTATACCCTCTCTTTCTTTCTTCCTCAATTCCTTTATACACTGCTTGTTTAGAGAACTCACAACAGGATAAAGACTTGAAGTATATCTTGTCTCTATATTTCACCTTTATTTTATCTGGAAAAATTTTGAAATTCACATGCAAAATCGCGTGTAATTTCTATACATATTGAAACAGAAAATATTTAAAAAATTGAAATTTTTTACTAATTTAAACAATTGTTATATTTACAAGTTAAATAATTAATGTAAGTAACTAAATCCAATTTACAAAAATATTAAAAAACAAAAAAAGTTTATTAAAAATAAAAGTGCATGAATTTTTTTTTATAAATTAAAATTTAATAAAATAAAAGTAAATAAATAAATAAAAATAAATAAGTAAATAATCAAGTAAACTACATACTTAATTATTTTTTAATAAATTTGAACAGTTTTCTTTAATATTAAAGAATTGTTTAATTTTAATTTTTTGTTATTCTTTTTACATATTTTTATTACTATTATTATTTTCTATATAATTATATATTATCTTATTTTTCATTTATTTAGAAAACATAATATAACATAACAATTATAATAATTTTTATTATTATTATATTATTAATATTATGTTTATTACTACCTATTTTATATATTTTAAACCAATAAATAATAAAATAAATATAATTATTTAATAATAATTGTTAATAATAAATAAATCGTAAATATGTTCAACTTTTAATTTTCACGAGTTTTTAAAATTTTTATTTCTAAATAAATAAATAAATTGTAAATAATATTATTTACGACTATAATTGAATATTAAATTATATACTTATGTGGCATTCCACGTCAAGTGATCCGGGTCAAAAATTTACATGGAATATTCGAAAAATTTGTAGTTTCTTTAAAACAAAACGAAAAGATGTTTTCTATTTTGGGTTTTTTTGCTGTTTTCCAGCACTTTCTAATGGTGTAAACAAATTAAAAAAAAAATTTTTTGACCTTGAAAAATTCAATTAAAAAATAAAATTTCATTTTTTTATCAAATGAACATTTTTTATTTATTTTTTAAAATTTTTTCATAAAGGTGAGATTTTTTCCTAAAAAAATGTATAGGTCAAAACGTGGGACAAGAATTTTTAACTGGTCAAATTAAGCATTTACTTCTGCAATGCACCGGCCCACAGTGGAATTTTTTTTACAATTTACTATTAAAAAATGTCTACAGCTTACAATTTTTAACCGATTTCAGTGTTCTTTGTCTTAAATTAAAGGGGAATAAATTCTTAAGTCATCCTTCGAGGCCGATTTTGGGGATTTTAATTGTTTATAATTTTTTTTTTTTTAATCAAAGTTAACAAATTAATACACTTTTTTTAAAAATGACGTTTATTTTCTTACTTCGTTGCTGCACATGATCTAAATCAATTCAAATTGATCCAATATGACCACCTGATAATTAATAAAGCATAAAATAATTTATTTCAATTGTTATAAACAATATATGTTTATTTTGACCAGTTAAAAGTTCTTGTCTCACGTTTTGACCTAAAACATTTTTTTAGGAAAAAACCTTACCTTTATGAAAAAAATTTAAAATAAAAAATGTCCATTTGATAAGAAAATAAAATTTTATTTTTTAATTGAAATTTTCAAGGTTTTGTTTAAATAAATTAATAATATTTGGTATTTTTAATTGTATCTAATAGGACTACTGTTTGTGCAAACTTTTAACCTGATCCCAAACATTTCAAATTTGGACCCGGATCACTTGAGGTGGAATGCCACATATAGGTAATATTAATGTACAAACTAATCAGTTCTATAATATAATTATAGCTTTTAAATTTATAATTGCATGTCTTAGATAATTATGTTTAACAAACATTGTTATAATAATTAAGCGTCTATTATAATATCGCTTGTTTACTAAAAAGTCAACTGTAAATATTATCTTCTAATTACTAACAACTTTGTTCAAAAACTCAATTCTTTGCCATGTAGGGAAAATAAATGGCAAATTATGAAAAAAATATCACTGAAGCTTTGGTTTTTAAATTGTTAATAATGATTAATTATAAAGTTGTATTAATAATAAATTTATATTGATAATTTATTTTTACTATAATAAATATTTATTTTATTAATTAATTAATTTTATTTACATTCATATTTAATAATAACAGACTTTCGCCCCCCAATTAATTAATATTAAAAAAGTACCTATCGAAAAATTAAACTTGACAATAAAAAAAACTCATTTTAGACACTTCACAAAACTGACAAAAATATTCTATTCTATATTTTATTTTCCTAATTTTTTCCAAATTTTCATCAAAAATATTTATTTTTTATTCTGTTAATAAATTAAATTCCTGCAACGAATTTTATTGTTCATAAACGAATTTAAATATATTTATAAAAATAATTGAATTCTTGCCAAGAATTTTATTCAAATCCAAAAGAATAATTGAATTGTATCAAAAAAATTTAATTAAAATTGTATTAAAAATAATTAATTTCTTTCGAGCAATAAATTTTATTAAAATATTTGAAAACAATTGAATTCCTGTGAAAAATTCTAGTATTTTCGTAAATAATTGAATTCTTCCAAAGAATTTAAAAAAAAAATTTTTCAATCATTGATTTTTTCGAGAAATTGAAATTAAATTTTTAAGAATAATTACACTTTTTGTGCAATTCCTGTAAAATTGTATTAAAAATAATTGAAATCGTGCGATGAATTTTATTATTTAAGAAAATAATTGAATATTTGCTAAGAATTTTATTAAAATTTTTTAAAAATAATTGAATTCCTGAGAAGAAATTTATTATTTATGAAAATAATTGAATTACTATTGCGAAAACTTTTATTCAAATTTAAAAAAAAAAATTGAATTTCTGTGAAAAATTTTGTTATTTTTGAAAATAATTGAATAATTCATAACAATTTTATAAACATTGTTTAAAATAATATTAATTTTTTCGAACTATAATAAATATTATGAATTATAAATTTATTTATAAATATTATGAAAATTTTATTTTAAAATAATTGAATTCTTGTATAGAATTTTATCGAACATTTTTTTTTTTTAATTGTATTTCCATGAAAAATATTATCATTAGTAAAAGTAATTGAATTATTGTGAAGAATTGTATAAAAATTTTGTTAAATAATTGATTAATATTATTACTATTAGTAATTATTAATTCGCTGTAGAAATAATTTCCATGCATAGTTTTTTTTAAATATAAAATGTTGGAAATTCTTTTTACACACAACGAATTAATAGAAATTTTCCTAAAGATGCGTATCAAGAATTTTTCTATCAATCAGTTCCAAAGTGTAATATTTTAAGATCAGTTAATCTATCGCCAATCTTATGAAAGCAACGCGACATTTTGAGGCGTGAATAAGTATGTATTATATAAATATATAATATACTTTATTTATTATCAGCATATTATTGTTAATTAATCCTTTAATTATACACTGGTAAAGATTAAATAGTTAATTAATTAATTAACTTTCAATTAGGTTCGTAATTAAATGTTAAACATTTATTTGTTGTTTTATCCTATAAATGATGTAATTAATTTTATATTTGCTAATTTTCAATTTTTTAATTCATGCGAGGAAATTTTTTTAAGTACTTCAAATGTCAGTGTGACGTAGGTAAAGTTACGAAATACGAAAGGGCTTGTCTCGATAATAAATATAAATAAATATAGTTTATAAATTATAAACATTATTTGAGTGTGTATTGAAAATATTGAAATACGTGGAAGAAAATTCAAGGGGGTCAAAAAATATTTTCTTTAACTTGACAATGATGCGTATTCCTCATGAATATTAAAACCATATCAATTTATAGTCACTACACTTATTGAGTATGTTAATAAATACCAATTTATTGTCAATCGTTCATCGTATATATAATCTCAAGTTGATTTGATAACGGTATATAAAATTTTGCCTATAGTTTTTTTTTATTTCTTAAACATTTTTTTCTGAATCTAAATAAAGTATTTTTTTTGTCTGATTTTAATGTTAAAGAAAAGGAAAATAGATCTTTTTGTATAAAAAAAATGTTAATGAATTTTCATCGTATTTTTTTAAAAATTGTATATTTATGAAAAGATTATAAATTATAAGTATAATAATTGTGATTATTTCATTTATTATTTTCTTAATTCTTTATTAAATTTCGAAAATTATGAGTTGTGCTTCTTTTACAACTGTTTAGTTGACATTAGACAATTTATTTTATATTATTTGTCTCCTCTAGGCAATTTATTGTAATCGTAAGAATCAGGCGATACATTTAAAAATGGATTTTTAATTGCATGCTTGCGGTGGTCTGATGTCTTTAAATATCGTATGATGATCATTCGATTTATTTCTTCATAAAAGAATTAAATTCATAAAAATTTTTAAGTATGAAAAATTATTGTAAAATTTACAATTTATAAAATTAATAAAATTCGAAAAATAATTGTATTTATTATTTTATTCATTGTTTTCTTTATAATAAATATTGAAAATATTAACTAATATTAACTTAGAATATATCAAGAAAATAATTTCAATATTCCATAGAATTGTATTTATACTATTTTTTAGGAATTCAATGGTCATAAAATAAAATAGGGCAGAAATATTTTGACCCTTTTTGAATTTTTTTTTTATTTAAAAAAGAGATTGTAGATTTTCAGATCTGTACTTAATTTTGTAGAAAGTATTTTTTGTATTAAAAAAAAGAAAAACAATGTTTTTTTTTTACTAAACAAATGTTTAGTATTAAAAAGTTGTAAAAATCCATTTTTTCAGTCAAAATTGTACTGACTCATTTTTTTCAAAAAAATGATTACCCCGGATTGTTTATTTTTGGCAACTAATTTGTTAGGCCAATCTCTGCGGTAATGCAAGGCAGAGTTAACCCATGACAAAGCTGGAGCAAGCCCCAAAAAATCTTCGCCGGTTTTAAAAAATCAATTCGATATTCTGACTCTCCAATGGAGAGCGTATCAGATATCAAGCTGATAAGAACAGATACTACACTTTGATCTTAGCCATAGGCCTCGAAGCGATATTGAGAATGATTTTTCAGCTCCTTATATACTTTTTAAGCGTGATGTTAACTGCGAGAAAGTCGTCTCTGCGCCCCTAGCTTAATTCGATCGCACTATTTCCCCTCCCTAATGCAAAATGCATGCAGCGGATAGTTCGATCGCAGTATGACCAAATTTTTTAAAATGCAATTTTTTTATGAACACTAAATACCTACACTAAATATTTTTAAAACTGCAAAATTTGCAGAATATTAATGTATTATAACGAATTGTTGAATAGTGTATTCTTTGAGAATGTACGTGCGCCATTCTAAATAAATTAACAAAAAAAAAAAAAAAAAAAAAGGAGGTAGAGAAACGAAAAACTATTTTTAATATAGAATGTCTGTATGGTATTTTATTAAATTTTTTTGAAAATAATTGAATTTCTAAAAAACGTTTTATTATTAATGAAAATAATTGAATTCTTAAGAACGAATTTATTGGAATTTTTTAAATAATTGAATTTCCAAAAAAAATGTATTACTTTTAAAAATAATTGAATTCTTTCGAAGAATCATTTATGTAAATAATTGAATTCTTAGGAAGAATTTTATTAAAATCTAGAAGAATAATTGAATTATTTCAAAAAAATTTAATTAAAATTTTATTAAAAAGAATTGATTTCTTTCGATCAATTTTATTAAAATATTTGAAAAGAATTAAATTCCTGTAAAAAATTCTAATACTTTTGTAATTAATTGAATTCTTCGAAAGAATTTTTAAAAAACACTTTTTTAAATAATTGATTTTGTCGAGGAATTAAATTGAAATTAAATTCTTAAGAATAATTACATTTTTTGAGCAATTCCTGTAAAATTGTATTAAAAATAATTGAAAACCAGTGATGAATTTTATTTTTATTTATGAAAATAATTGAATAGTTGCAAAGAATTGTATTAAAATTTTCAAAAATAATTGAATTCCTAAGAAGAATTTTATTTTTTATGAAAATAATTGAATTATTGCAAAAAATTTTATTAAAATGTTTAAAAAGAATTGAATTTCAGTGAAAAATGTTGTTATTTTTTAAAATAATTGAATTCTCCATAAGAATCTTATAAACATTGTTTTAAATAATTCTTTTTTTTGAAATCTAATAAACATAAAAATTTTATTTTAAATAATTGAAATTTTGTGAAAATAATTAAATTTTTCGCTTAATTAATTTAAAATAGTATTAAAAATAATTGAAATTCTTCTATGAGTTTTATTATTTATGAAAATAATTGAATTCTTGCTTAGAATTTTATCAAAAATTTTTTTAAAAAATTGATTTTTTCGAAATTTTTTTGAAAAAGTTATTCTAAATTAATTGAATTCCTGTGGAAATTTTATTATTTCTGAAAATAATTGAATTTTGGATGAATTTTATCAATTTTTTAAAAATAATTGAATTCTTTTGCGAAATTTTATAAAAATACTAGATATTGAAAATAATTGAATTTCCAATATTTTTTGAAAATAATTGAATCGTTTTAAAGAATTTATTTATAATTTTTGAGAATAGTTTTTTGATTTCTAGTATTAGCGAATTTTAAGTAGTGGGAATTCTCAAAAAAACAGAAATATTAGCTTTTAGTGGCTGAAATCTAAAAAAATTTCCCAAATAGTATCATAACGTAAAAAAAAGTAGTAAATAGTAAATTTTAGTAAATAAGTGCGAAGCCTGGACATGTTTTAAAAAAAGGATTTCTTAAATAATATGAAAAATATATTTAACGCATTCAAAAGTTATTTAAATATTTGATTCTTTTAATGTTTTATTTTTAATTATTATTGTTATTGCTACTAAGGGAGTTTTGTAACGAAAAATCGTAAGTTTTATATGAGACGAACGTGTCAATTTTAAAAAGAATAAAAAATAATGTGTATATATGGTTTAAATTCATATTTTAATTTAAAGTCTTTTTTCTCAATGTGGACAGGAAGAAAAGGGGGGAATATAGAACCACTGTAAAATCACCAATCGCATAACTTTTTGCTAAATCGTTGCAAGTAGTCTTCTCGTTGAATGGAATCAAGAAGTTTCATCTTCTCTTCGTTATAATTTCTTCGTATTCAGTAATTTTTTTTTGTACCATTTTATAATATAAAAGTAATTAAAAAAAAAAATTTTTTGTGTTCTAAAATAAGTAATTAAAGTGTAATTATAAAAATAAAATATTTTTCATTTTACTTTGCTAAGTGATAAAGTGAGTAGGAAGTAAAAATTTTATTAAAATATTTCTCTTGGTTTCAGTGGTAATTTTCTTTCTTTTTTTTCTAATTTTCAAACTTAAATTAAAATCAACATTTCTGAAAAAGTTGAGTTCCCTTTTCCAAAAAAATTGTGAAAAAATAGTGGAACTTAAAAAAACTCAAATAAAAATTTTGTTATTAAATATTACCTAATTTTTTCTTTAATTTTCTAACTTTTTTTTTAACATAAACAAAATTGATACTCTTTAAATGACTTCCGGTAAAAATAGTGAAAACTAAAAATAGTGAAATCAGAAATTCATTGCAAACAAAAATTTCTATTGTTATTAAACATTTGTATAATAGTTGAAGTTTTAAAAAAAATCTTTGCATTCTCGGCAAGGTTGAATTATATTTCTTATCATTGAAAGTTTCAAAACGACAGTAAATACAATTAGTTTCAATTTACAAAGCGATTGTTCTTTTAAATTCAATATCGTCCGATCGGGACATTCAATTTCTTTTACCTTTAACATTTTATTATTATAAAACAAAAATTATTTTTACACTATTTTTTTCCACTTTGAGTAATAAGTATTATTCATACACAAAAATTTTTTTTAACTCAAATTTTTTTTTTTAAACAAAAATATTTTTTTCCAATTTTAGGTAATTTTTTAACATTTTGAAATTAACAACAATTTTTTCCCCTAAAATTTAGTTTTAATTTGCAATAGAGAATTTTTTTTTTTTTTTTTTTTTATTTTTTAATTTGCAATAGTGATTTTATTAAAATTCAATTTTGTATTTTTAACACTGTCTCTTTAATAATAATTTTTCTTTAATTTATTTCGTAATTTTTGTAATCATAGAAAAAAGTCATCGGTTTTTTTTTAATTTTATTATTCGGTGAAATACAAAAGTTTTTAACGTATAGTAAAAAATAAATAAACAGAAAGCTTAAAGGGAGACTAGACATTGTAATTATATTATGACACGATGATTAAATTGTATAATCTGACAAAAATAATCTCTAATCTTTTAATTAATGAAGTTTATTGATTGACAAATGTGAGATAATCTGCTGGGGTTAACAAATTAAACACAAATTTGTCGTTATAAAGAAAAATTATAAAGAAACGCGGTATAATTATTAATTGTTTTTTTAATTTTTTAGGAAAAGGAACAATTTTTTTCCATAAATTCAATTATTGTTACTAAATTAAAAAAGAAAAAAAAATTGAATTAAAATTGACTTTTTTTTCTTGTTTCAGGTAACAAAGGTGGAAAGTTCTATGGTTCAGGAAAAAAAAGATATTAGCAAAATAATTATTATTGTTTTAAAAGAAAAAAAAATTTTCCTTCACGAAACTTTTTTCATCAAATCTGGTCAAAAATAGAAAATCGAGAAAATATTTATAAAATCGGAAAAAAATGGCCTACGACGATGTCCTTATTTTAATGGGCGAATTTGGTCGCTATCAACGTAAAACATATTTTATATTATGTATTCCCGCAATTTTTTGCGCTATTCACAAAATGTCTGGTGTTTTTCTTGAAACAACTCCAAATTTCAGGTAAATTTTTTATAATTTTTATTCTTTTACTGCCTTTCGATTTTTTTCTGAATTTTCCATTTTTTTAAAAATTATTTTTCTATTCATTGTATTTAATTTTTATTAAAATTTTTGTGAATTGGACTAAATATTTTTAAGAAATATATATATTACAATTCTAGGTGTCTTTTGCCTTTGGAGAATTCAACAAATGCAGAATATCAATTACCAGACGGTTATATTGATGCATTTCTTCCAAAACATTCAGCAACAACAACGAAAAAGGAAAGGCCCTCCCAGTGTCATTTTTATGATATACCAGTTCCTCCGAATGTGACGAATTTAGAAGAATATTATTTAATAGCCGCTAATAGTACTAAGACGTGGAATGAAAAAAATTGCGAAACATATGTTTTTGATAAAATGAGATATTCGAGTACAGTCGCCACTAAGGTAACATATTTTTAATGCATTTTAATTATGATCAACAGAAAAAATTTATTTTATCTGTTTTAATATAAAAAATACAAAATTATGACATTGGACTAAAATTTGTTCCGATTCTTTGTCTTTTTTTTTTTTGCATTTATTTAAAACAATTTTTATTTACATTATTTTTCCTCATTCAGACTTTGCACTCGACAATTATTTTCTAAAAAAGTAGTTAAACAGTAGCTGTCGAAAAATTAATCTTGATGACACTAAAAAAACTCGTTTTAGACACTTCACAAAACTGACAAAAATTCCATTCTATATTTTTTATTTTCCTGACTTTTTAATAATTTTCATCAAATATATTTACTTTTTTCTTATCCTATGCTAATAAATTGAAATCCTGCAACGAATTTTATTATTCATGACAGAATTTAAATATTTATAAAAATAATTGAATTATAGCGAAAAATTTTATAAAAATTTTTAAATAATTGAATTCCTGGGAAGAATTTTATTATTTATGAAAATAACTGAATTATTGCGAAAAATTTTATTAAAATGTTTAAAAAGAAATGAATTTCTGTGAAAAATTTTGTTATTTTTGCAAATAATTGAATTTTTTATAACAATTTTATAAACACTGTTTAAAATAATATATTAATTTTAAATATAATAAAAATGAAAATTTTATATTAAATAATTGAATTCCTTCCACTAATTTTATGCAAATTCTAATTTAATTAATTGAATTCCCGAGAATTTTTCTTCTTCATGAAAAGAATTGAATTCTGTTTGGAAATTTCATGAAAATAGTAGATATTGAAAATCATTGAATTGCGAAAAGTTTTTAAAAATAATTTAATTTTACAAAGAATTCTATTAAAATTCTTGACAATAATTGAATTCTTGCGAACGATTTATTAGAATTTTTAAAAATCATTCAATTTTCAAGAAGAAATGTAGGTATTGCTTTTAAAAATAATTGATTTCTTGTAATGAATATTGTTATTTATGAAAATAATTGAATTTTGCAAAGAATTTTATTACAATGCCTAAAAATAATTGAATTTTCAGGAATAATTTTGTTATTTATTTTTAATAATTGAATTCTTTCAAAGAATTATTTATGTAAATAATTGAATTCTTGGGAAGAATTTTATTAAAACCTGAAAGAATAATTTAATTATTTTAACAAATTTCAATTAAAATTTTATTTAAAATAATTGATTTCTTTCGATCAATTTTATTAAAATATTTGAAAATAATTTAATTTCTGTTAAATATTTCTAATATTTTTCCAAATAATTGAATTCTTCCAAAGAATTTAAAAAAAATTTCTTTAAATAATAATTGATTTTTTCGAGGAATTGAAATTAAATTTTTAATGATAATTACATTTTTTGAGCAATTTCTGTTAAATTGTATTAATATTAGAAAAAATTTTGAAATTCTTACAAAATCGAAAGTCTATAAATAATTTATATACCTATTTAAATAATTTTTTAATTTAAATAATTCATTTAAAATTTTTGTTTAATAATTTAAATAATTCAATTCTTGCAGTTGAATTCTGATAGGAAATGATTTAAAATAATTTCACTTAAAAATTTTAAAAATTGAAACAAATTGATAATTTTGTCTTGAAATAATGTTTATATTTTAATGAATTTTATTTTCTTACTTTTTAAAAATTATATTTAAATACAGTCGTATTTTTTAAGAGTTCTAATGAAAAATTTGGAAAATAATCTTTTATTTTATTTTTTACCATTGAATTCCTCAAAAAAAAATTAACTTAAAAATAATTTTGTGAAATATTTAAATTATTTTCTTATATAATTAAAAATATCCGTATGCCCTCCCCTTAATATTTAACGGAAAAGATTAACTTCTAATTTTAATTTATTCGAATTCTCATCAATTTTTATGAACGCATTTATATTAGACGAATTATAATTTATCTGATTTATTATTTCTTTGAATTATAATCGATGATAAATTTAAAAAACGAAGAACTTAAAAATAATTGAATTTTAAATATTACGAATTTATGTTCAACAAAAATATTTCGGAAAAGAAAATTAATTTGTAGAAATTTTTATTTCTGCTAAATTTAAGTTATTTTAAATAATAGTGCTGAAATTTATTAATTTATAAAGTCTATAACCTAAAAATTCTTATAAATATAATTTATAAATAAAAAATTCTATACATTATATCCCGATAGATTTTTTTTTGTTAGAAATTCGTAATAATTAAAATTTACTTATTTTCAAGTTCTTCAGTTTTTAACTTATCAATTATAATTCAAAGAAATAAAATAAGTCTATATTTTTTATGCAAATTCTAATTCGAAACAAAAATTCTAGTAAATTATATATCAAAATATATATCTTTTCCGTTAAATATTAATTCGAAACAACAAATTTCGTAAGACTGATGATAATACTGTCAAATAATGATTGTTTTTCAGTTGAAATTTATTTTTTTTCTGCTGACAGTAATTGGTTCAGGAAATTCGAAAAAAAAATTTGATATTCTTGTACATTTCTTAGAAAAAAATCGAAATTTCTTTTTTTTTTTTTTGATTTAATAACTTTAAGAAATTTCGATATTTTGATGAATAATAATTATACCTCAGGCCGATTTGAAAATAATTATATTATCAATATTCCAGTCATCGACTTGGTGTAAATATTTATATTGATAACAAATCGCAATTTGTCGTTAATTACTGATTACCTAACATTCCTATATATATTTTTTTGTGCAACGAACTAATAAATCTAGGTCAAAAAGATAGTACAAAAATGCAATTTTGTTTATCGATTTGAGCCATTTATTGTCACCAGAACAATGTACCTTGAATAAAATTAGCATTTTTAAAAATTGTCTAAAAATCCTTTCTTTGTTTTTACATGTCGTGAATTTTATTAATTAATATAATTAAGATTTTATTTAATATACTATTTAAATTTTTTTTTTTAATTACGATTTTATTTTATATACTATTTAAAAAGAAAATTTGCTTCTAGTGGAACATGGTATGCGATTCTTCCTGGTGGATATCAACAGGAGACTCGATCTTCATGGTAGGAGTAATGATTGGCTCAATGACTTTTGGTTTCTTGTCTGACAAATTCGGACGTAAACCAATTTTTGTAATTTGTTTAATTATTCAATTAATCTCAGGAACCATAGTCGGTTTAGCACCAAATTATGCCACATTTGTTGTTTTTAGAGCAATTCTTGGTTCGACAGCCAGTGGCGTTTTCATCGTTACTTACGTGATTGGTAAGAAAAAATCCTATTCAATACTTCAAAAAAAAAAAAAAAAAAAAAAAAATTATCATAATCTATACTAATTTAGTTAAAGTGAATTTTTATTTTACTCTTCTTATTAAAATTTTATTAAATTTACTATTTACTGATTCTATTGAAGACACTATTTCCTAATAATGTGGAAAAGAAGAAAACAAAAGACATTAAATGTCAACGTTCATTCCACGTTGAAAAAACAAGTTCTCGTCCGATCACTTAAGTTAAGCAACGTTGGGCGCGGTTAGTACTTGGATGGGTGACCGCTTGGGAATACCGCGTAATGTTGACATTTTTTTTTTTTTTTGCTTTTAATTTCTTGTTTTTATTTGTTTATTGTTAAATGTTGTTTATTGGTTTTCTTTATTTATTTTTTATATTGATACCAAAAAATAAATATAAATAATATATAACTATAAAAATAATATATTTTTATTTATTTATTTATTTATAAAGATAATTATTTTTATATTAAATAAATAAATTTTAGTTTAGATTAATAAAATTTTCATATTATGTAAATTGTTTAAAATATAATATTAATGTTTGATGTAAAATTACATTTGTTTTATAAAATTTACAGTTTAAAAAAAAGAATTTGTCTAAAATTTTAAAATTTATATAAACAACACTTTAGGATTAAAAGCAATATTATAGTTTGCATCTGATGAATGCTTAAAAGCAACTGACTATCTTAACGCCTTTTTTTTGGGAAACTTTCTCAGAAAATGTTAAAAATTTCATAAAATTTTCTCTATATTCATTTCGTGTCAAATATTTTCAAAAATTTTGCTGTCTAACAAAATCTATTTAAAAAAAATTGGGACCGAAAAGATCATAAAACTGACTCGTAGCTGGTCGTCCTAAGCCAAACCAGATGTGACAAACCTTTCATTGAATAGAAGAATATTTTGAAATTATATATTTGCCGAAAAGTGAAAATACATATTTTTACGGAGCATAAATCATTTTCTTTGAAATTATGCTACATCTTGAAAATTTAGAGGCGAAATTTATTTTCTTTTAATTAAAAATTGTATTCATAGAACCCTTCAATCAAATTTACATATTTAAGAAATTGGATCGAATTTTAATTTATCGAAATATGCTAGAAATTTAATGACTGAAATTCTTTTTTTTCAGCACTTGAAATGGTTGGACCAAAAAAAAGAATTTACGCTGGTGTTGGAGTGAATTTATTTTTCACAATAGGATATTTTACGACTGGTATTTTCGCTTACTTCATCCGTGACTGGAGAACATTACAAATAGCCCTTGTTCTTCCAAGTGTATTGTTCTTGTCATATTACTGGTAAGGGTCAATTTTTTTTTTAATAATTTAATAGTAAAAAGAAAAGAAAAGACAAATCTTATACAATTTGACTTTCTTTCTTATTGAGGTAATTTAGAAAACAATTTTTTTTAACAGGTTCATTCCTGAATCGTGTAGATGGTTGTTGACAAAAGGTCGTAAAGAAGAGGCGAAAGCATTATTACACAAAGCCGCAAAGGCGAACGGAGTTGATATTTCCGATGATACAATGGAGGCGCTTTTATCGCAAAAAGAAACAGAATCAAAAAACAGTGAAGCAAAATCTTCTGCTTTAGACCTTATAAGATATCCAAATTTAAGACGTAAAACTTTACTACTGTGTTTCAACTGGTAGGTATTTTATTTACAGATTATGGTATTTTATTCCAGGCTTCGCACTCATCTACTAAAATCTACTATTTACTACTTTTTTTTACGTTATGATACTATTTGAGAACTTTTTTTAGATTTCAGCCACTAAAAGCTACTATTTCTGTTTTTTTTTTTTTTAAGAATTTCCATTACTTTAAATTCGCTAATACTAGAAATCAAAAAAATATTCTTAAAAATAATAACCAAATCAGAATTAAATTCTTTCAAAAGATTCAAATACTTTCAAAAAATATTCAAAACTCGATTATTTTTAATATCTAGTATTTTCATAAAATCAATTTTTTAAAAAAATTTTTGATAAAATTCTAAGCAAGAATTCAATTACTTTCACTAATAATAACATTTTTTTTATAAAAAATCAATTTTTTAAAACTTTTTTTGTTAAAATTTTAAGCAAGAATTTTATTTTCATAATTAATAAAACTCATAGAAGAATTTCAATTATTTTTAATACTATTTTAAATTAATTAATCGAAAAATTCAATTATTTTCACCGCAAGATTTCAATTATTTAAAATAAAATTTTTATATTTATTAGATTTCAAAAAAATTAATTATTTAAAACAATGTTTATAAGATTCTTATGGAGAATTCAATTATTTTCAAAAATAACAACATTTTTCACTGAAATTCAATTCTTTTTAAACATTTTAATAAAATTTTTTGCAATAATTCAATTATTTTCATAAAAAAATAAAATTCTTCTCCGGAATTTAATTATTTTTGAAAATTTTAATACAATTTTTTGCAACTATTCAATTATTTTCATAATTAAAAATAAAATTCATCACTGGATTTCAATTATTTTTAATACAATTTTACAGAAATTGATCAAAAAATGTAATTATTCTTAAAAATTTAATTTCAATTTAATTCCTGGACAAAATCAATTATTTAAAAAAATGTTTTTTAAAAATTCTTTCGAAGAATTCAATTAATTACAAAAATGTTAGAATCTTTCACAGGAATTCAATTCTTTTCAAATATTTTAATAAAATTGATCGAAAAAAATCAATTTTTTTTTAAAAATTTTAATTAAATTGTTTTGAAATAATTCAATTATTCTTTTAGATTTTAATAAAATTCTTCCTAAGAATTCAATTATTTACATAAATAATTCTTTGAAAGAATTCAGTTATTTTTAAAAGTAATAAATTTTGTCTTGGAAATTCAATTATTTAAAAAAATTACAATAAAATCGTTCTTAAGAATTCAATTATTTTTATAAAAAATAAAATGTTTTTTAGAAATTCAATTATTTTCAAAAAAAATTTAATAAAATGCCATACAGACATTCAATTATTCTCAAAATTTTTAATAAAATTCTTTGTAAAATTTAATTATTTTTAAAAACTTTTCGCAATTCAATGATTTTCAATATCTACTAATTTCATAAAATTTCCAAATATAGAATTCAATTATTTAAAAAATTTTTTGTAAAAATCTTCGTAGGAATTAAATTTTTTTCATGAGTAATAAAAATTTCATAGGAATTCAATATTATTTAAATTAGAATTTGCAATAAAATTAGCTAAAAGAATTCAATTTTTCAATTTTATTTAAAATACAATTTTCATAACATTTATTATAATTAGAAAAAATTAATTATTTAAAATAATAATTATAAAATTCTTATGAATAATTCAATTATTTTCAAAAATAACAAAATTTTTCACAGAAATTCAATTCTTATTAAACATTTTGATAACATTTTTCACAATAATAATTCAATTATATTCATAAAAAATAAAATTCTTCTCAAGAATTCAATTATTTTAAAAAAATTTAATAATAAAATTCTTAGCAAATATTCAATTATTTTCTTAAATAATAAAATTCATCGCAGGATTTCAATTATTTTTAATACAATTTATTTTACAAGAATTGCTAAAAAAATGTAATTATTCTTAAAAATTTAATTTTAATCTTCGAAAAAATCAATTATTTAAAAAAATGTGTTTTTTTAATTCTTTGGAGGAATTCAATTATTTCTAATATACAATTTTAATTAAATTTTTTTGAAATAATTCAATTATTCTTTTCGATTTTAATAAAATTCTTCCCCAGAATTCAATTATTTACATATAAATAATTCTTCGAAAGAATTCAATTATTAACATAAATAACAAATTTTTTTTTAATTCTTTGGAGGAATTCAATTATTTCTAATATACAATTTTAATTAAATTTTTTTGAAATAATTCAATTATTCTTTTCGATTTTAATAAAATTCTTCCCTAGAATTCAATTATTTACATAAATAATTCTTCGAAAGAATTCAATTATTAACATAAATAACAAAATTATTCCTGAAAATTCAATTATTTTGAGGCATTTTAATAAAATTCTTTGCAAAATTCAATCATTTTCATAAGTAACAATATTCATGACAAGAATTCAATTATTTTAAAAAATTCTAATAAAATCGTTCGCAATGATTCAATTATTTTCACAAATAATAAAATGCTTTTCAGGAATTCAATTTTTTTTTAATATTAAATTTATTTTTGCAAATTCAATTATTTTTAAAAATTCTAATAAAATCGTTCGAAAGGATTCAATTATTTTCATAAATAATAAAATGCCACAGAGACATTCAATTATTCTCAAAAATTTTAATAGAATTCTTTGTAAAAATTCAATTATTTTAAAAAACTTTTCGCAATTCAATGATTTTTAATATCTACTATTTTCATAAAATATTTCATCATAATATTTTTTGGTTTATGAATTTTATGGTTTTAGTTTGAAAAGAAATATTTTTTCAGGTTAATAAACAGTGGGACTTATTATGGCCTTTCTTGGGGTGCAGCGAAACTTAGTGATAATGAATTTGCCACCTACTTTATGTCGGCGGGTGTTGAAATACCCGCTTATATTTTGCTCATGTGTACATTAAACAGGTGGGGCAGAAAAGCGATACTCTGTGGTTCTATGATTACCTCAGGATTCTTCCTACTTCTAATGACTGTTGTTCCTAAAGGTAATCGTCAGTTATCCATAAAATTTACTGTCGGGTCTCGTAATTGCAATTATTTAAAAATTTTCCACTTAATAAACTGTAATAAACTAAAAATTCCCACTAATAAACGACGACAAAAATTAATGAGCCAAACTGACTACAATTTTAAAATCACTTAACGAAGGGAATTTTTCAAACATAATTTATAGCATTATTTACTTTTCAGATATGGGCTGGTTAGCTATTACATTTTACATGTTGTCGAAATTAGCAATTACGGCCTCATATGGTGCTATTTATATTTTTACAACCGAACAATTTCCAACAGTTGTTCGAAATATTGGTCTTGGTGTTAGTTCAACGTGCGCAAAACTCGGAGGTGTTTGCGCACCACAAATTAATCTTCTAGTGAGTTTTTCACATTGTTCTTCAAAAATTTCTTTGTATAATTATTCATTTTCATCTTATTCTATTTTTCTGTACTTTATTTCTTTTTACCATTAATTTAATTTTTTAATTATAATTATTTTAAGTATTTCAATATTTTCAATTTTTTTTCTTTCTTTTTTTCTTCTTCTTCAATATTTTTTTTAATATTTTGAATTGAATTATTAATAACAAAAAAACATTAACATTTTTTTAGGGAGAAATTTGGTTCCCATTTCCACATGTATTTTATGGGACACTAGCTCTATGTGCAGGGCTAATAACACTGTTATTACCTGAAACGCTTAATAAAAGATTGCCGGACACTATTGAAGAAGGGGAGAATTTCGGAAGGTAAGTTTTTACTATTTCTTTTAAAAAATTTTCTAAACTAATACTTTGATAAATACAGTTATTAAACCTCCGTTGACACACTGGGTCATTTGGACCCCAATTAAGAATTAACTCAATTCAAATTTTACGAATAATTAATTTTGAAGTTGAATTTAGAATTTGATTTTTAAGAAACAGATTTTTGGAATAAAAAATATCGTAAGTAATACGAATTATTATATAGACTTATTTTATTTTATTTCTTTGAATTATAATTGATAAGTTAAAAACTGAAGAACTTGACATATTCATTGAAAGAATTCTTCATTTGTCCGAATTTTTAATGGCAAGAATTTTTCTTTGAAAGAATTCTTAAAATGCCGAATTATCATTTGACCGAATTTGCAAATGGCCGAACCATCAACTGTTAGAAATATTTCTGCGTGTTTTTTGAAATTTAACATTCGCAATTTACTTGATAATTTTTTATTGGTAAATTTCAAAATTCGAAATATTTCTGACATTTGTCTGTTCGGACATTTAGAATTTCGGTCAAATGATAATTCGGTGTTTTAAGAATTTTAATGATAAATTCGGAGAAATAGAAATTCGGACCAATAAAAGTTCTTTGAATAGAGATTCTGTCGAATATAAGTTTGATTATATAAAACTTGTGTCAATTTTAAATTATATTAAAATGGTACAACATGAAAATTTTATAAACTAAAAATTCCTATAAATACCACTTGTGAGAAATAAAAATTTCTACAAATTAATTTTCTTTTCCGACAGATTTTTGTTGAACAAATTCGTAATAATTAAAATTCAATTATTTTTAAGTTCTTCGTTTTTTAAACTTATCGATTTTAATTCAAAGAAATAATAAATTAGATAAATTATAATTCGTCTAATATAAATGCGTTCATAAAAATTGATGAGAATTCGAATAAATTAAAATTGGAAGTAAATCTTTTCCGTTAAATATTAAGGGGAGGGAACACCGATATTTTTAATTATATAAGAAAATAATTTAAATATTTCACAAAATTATTTTTAAGTTAATTTTTTATGAGGAATTCAATGGTCAAAAAATAAAACAAAAAAATGATTTCCCAAATCTTTAATTCGAATTCTTTAAAAATACGACTGTATTTCAATATATAAATTTTAAAAAGTAAACAAATAAAATTCATTAAAATATAAAATATATTTCAATGAACAAAATTTTCAATTGTTTGAATTTTTTATAATTATTTTTGGAAATACAACTGTTTTTAAAAAATTTCAACTACATTTATTCAAAACTTCAATACTTTTTGTTGAACAAAATTTTTAAAACTTATTCTTATTTTTTCACATGAATTAAAATTTCAAATAATTCCAATGAAAAACCTTTTGAAATTTAATTATTTCTAAAAATTGCAACTGGAATTCTTCCAAAATCAATTTTTTTTTGATAATAAAACAGGATTATACTGGATTAAGAGTGATTTATTTTTTCATTTTTTTTTATCAATATAAATACATAACTGGATGAAAATTTAAAACCATATCAATTATATTTTTTTCGAGTTTTTGAATAAAATTATTAACTTTAAAAATTTAACAAAAAATTTAGGTATAATTCATAATTTTTTTTAAATAAAAATTTTAATATTTTTATACTTTTGCTTCTTTCAAAATTCCAAAGAATTTAATATTTAAAAATCTTTTAAAATTCAATTTTTAAAAATTAAAAATTCTTAAACTTCCTGTAATAACGCTTTAAATATTTAATTATTTAAAAAAAAATCTAAATGAAATTTCTTTTAAATCAATTCCTATTAAAATTCTACTACGAGAATTGAATGATTTAAATAGAATAATTTTTGTAAATTCATAAAATTTAATGTATATATTTTTAAAAATACAATTATATTTGTAGGTGATTTTTAAAGTTGAAGAAATAAAATTCTTCAAAATATAAAATTTAATTTAATAAAGTTTTACAAAATTTCTTTCTGTTTCCGTTTTTTAAAAATTAGTTTTGGGAATTCAAGTATATCTTCAAAAAAAAAAATTTAATTACTTTTTTCAAAGACCTAATTTTTTTCAAAAAAATTAAAATTAAAATAATTTAAGTTAAAGTTTTGACTAAAATTCTTTTTTAAATCAATTCTTATCAGAATTCAATTATTTAAATATAAAAAATAAATAATTCATGAAATAATTAATTATTCTTTAAAATTATTGCAACTTTACCTCTTTACTGAGTTTTTAAAATTAAGATTAAATTATTTTTCCTTAAAAAAAATTGCCAAATGAAAAAACTGATTTTCATAAATTTCGAAGCATTTTTTTTTAAAAGAAAATCTTTGTTTTTAGGCTGAAAATACTATTATTATTCAATTCTTTTATTTGTGAACTCATTTCTTTATTTTTCTAAATAATCTTAGAAACCATAATTTTTTTTCAAATTTTGAAAAAATGTTTCTTTTGTTTATCATTATGAAAAAAAAAATTTCAAACCCCTTTGCAATTAATTTAAATTAATAGAAATTTTATTTAAATTTAGTAAAAATGATAAATTTTGAGTTTTTAAATTAATCCAATAAAAAAAAGTCTTTGAACATTATTATTGCTTGAATTTGCAAAAATGGAGAAACTAGACAAATTTCTGACTCATTTTCAAATTTTCTGAAATGTTTCAATGTCCATACGTTCATAACGTGGTTTTAATTCTTTTTTAATCGCATAGAGTCTCTTTTTTCCTTTTTTCAAAATTGAAATACTACATTGTCTCTTTTTTTTAGTTTATATGTATTTTCAGTTTTTTTTACTATTTTTTTTCAAATAAGAAATTTTTAACACGGCTAAATAAAAACATTGCTTGTTGGAAATTTCTTTATGATATAAAAGAATATAATATTGATTATATAATAATATTTATAATATTGATATGATTTATAATATTGATATAAAAGTATAAATACAAAAATACAAATATAAAAGTATAATTATACAAAAATATAAATATAAAAGTTTAAATATAGAATTATAAATACAAAAATATAAATAAAAAATATGAATATAAAAATCTGTGCTTATCTTATAATAATCATGCGTCAAATAAAGATTTCTTGTAAATTTTATATTATTTTAATACCTTAAAATCTATTTGGATATTAGTTTCATAATCAGTCTGCTTAAATATTAAATGTGGAAATAAAACTTTTATTAAAAAAAAGAAAAGTTTTTGAACATCTATTTACCAAAACTTTTAATGTTGTTTAAACTTTGTTTCCAGACAAACGAAGAACGTGTCTCTACAATCATTGACACCAACGAAGAAAGGTGTCGATGACAATCTAAATGGAAAAATAGCATAATGATAATAATAGTTATATTATAGTTATGCAAAAAACAAAGTACTTAGAAACATTCCTAAATTTTTAATTATTAGTATTAAATATTGAGTATTAAAATATTGAAAGTGAGCGTATGTACTGTTTTTGATTCATGCAAGAAATGTATGTGCCAATTTCAATTTTCTACAAACATAAGTAGTTAATTTTTTAATTAGTATTCGAAAATAGCGATATTTTATATATTTTTTTTTTCTTAAGTATCAATCAAATTTTCATAACATTTTTAGCTTTAATATTCAGCTGCAATATCTATTGCAATTTCGATTACGAAAAAAAGACTAAACATTTTTTTTTATACAATCATCTTCATACTTTTTTTTATATTGAATTAAAAATAAATTTAATGCTTTTAACGGTTATCTACATATTCCATTTCATTGAAATTAGTTGTTAGTTTTAGAATTTAGATTTTAAAAAAATGAAAGTGTTTTATAAGAGATTTGTTTTTAGAAATGTTTATAATTTTATATTAACAGAAAGTATGTTGATACTTGTGCAAAAGTACATTATTAAATATTAATCATTGCAGTATTCAATTTTTTTTTAATCATTGTCGATAAAATATGCGTTTGTCATCGTATAAGATATGTTATGCAATCAACAATATACGAAAGTTTTATTTAATTCCATTTATAGTATTGAAATAATGTTTAATTTATTACGAACAAAAAAAGTGTATTTTTTAAATTGTTTTTTATGCGATGTAAAAAAAAGTAAATAAAAATATACGAGAGATATTTACATTTTTGTTATAAAAATATGAAATGAATATTTCCTAATGTAAAAAAAATATCGTCAACACAATTGAATTGTACTTCGAATATTTTTTTCTCAAAAAAAATTAATTAATTTAATTAAAAGTTTATTTTCAACTTCACTGAAAATATTTCCAAAAAAAATGTTTAAAAAAAATTTTTTTAATTGTAAAAAGATTATTTTTAACTTTCTTAGAAATATTTTCAAACAAATAAAAGATTATTTTTAACTTCACTGGAAATATTTCCTAAAAAATGTTATGTTAAAAAATTAACTATTATTTTGTTGTTTATCAATCAATTAAATATTTATGAAACTTTATTAAGATTACTTCTTAAGTGATCTAGTTTAGAAATTTAGCCCCAGAATTGAAATCAATTTAATTCGAACCGAAAAAATTAGAATCAATTTAATTTCTTGTATTTAAAAATATTTGGTATTATTTTAAGTAAACACGCCGCGAGCTTTTAAAATTTTTAAAAGATTTTTGTCACCTTGCCAAATTTTCTCTCAATAAGTCATGGAAAATTTTTCATCTTCAAACAAGTTTAATTTTAATTTAAAATTTAATTTTTAATTTAAAAAAATAAAAAGTATTCTCAAAAAAAATTACAAAATATACTTAAATTGATAAAAATATAAAAATTTTTGAATATAGCGAATTTCTTACTTTAAAAATTTATTTGAAAAGAAGTGCAAAAATGAAATATGAAAAAAATAAGATAGAATTTAAAGAAATGAGCAATACAATATTTTACAAAGTTTATATACATACAATTAGATAAGAGATATAATTAAAAACTGATAACATAAATTTCAAGACATTAAGAAAGGTATTTAAGACTTTTAACGAATATAATTAAAACAACATTCTAACACATTTTATCTTTAATCATAATAAAACATTTTTTTTTAATACTGACGTGGTAAAATATTTTATTGTGAAATAAAAGGAAGTTCAATCGCGTCGTGCTAATTTTTTTCGGATGAATATTTTTTTAATTATTTTGTAATGCCGCTGCGATAATTTGCGAACTCTTTTTCTTATTTAGTACAAAAAAATAATTGTTTTTAAGTGAAAAATTTTTTTTAGAGAACAAAATAATAAAATAAAAAAAATATACATAAAATGTAAGATAATTAATATAAAAATATATGTATATGATACAATATAAAATATAAATATAAAAAACGATATAAATAAATATTATGAATGCATAAAATGTAAACAAAAAAAATTCATTTATTTTAAAAAAACAATTTTTTTTTCTTCAATGTTTTCTTAAAATTAAAATTATTTCTTGAATAATCATATACTTGTTTTATTTTAATTTTTAATTCTTCATTTTATGCAAAATTTAAATAATTTTTGTGTATCTTTTATTATTGTTATTAATGTGATAAATTTTTTCCAAGACGTTTTTTTTGCACGTTTAATAATTATATTTTTCTGCTAATAAAAAATTTTTTTAATTTTTCAAATAATTTCGTGCACGAAATTCAGTATTTTTTTCTTGGAAAAAATTATAGCATTAATAATAGTAAAATATTTGAATTGACTGTAAAATCACCTTTAAAAAACGTATTATCTTAAAATAAGGCGAAATTATTAATTTTAAGTAACCTCAAATTAATTAAATTTATTTTATTAATCTCCAATTTATTGAAAAAAAATTCTTTTTTTTAGGATTAATTTTAATTTTTAAAAAACAGAAAGATATTTTTTTAAAATTTTTAATTAAGAAGGGAATCTACTTACTATTTATTTTTCAACTCAGTGTAATATTAATTTCTATATAATAAATTCAATAAAATTGTAAAGAATAAAAAATAAAAAAATGTTTCTAGTTTTGTTATCAAAAGTATTATTTTCTATTTTTATTATTTTAATTTTAATAGTTTTTAGCTATATTTTTCAAAATTGTCAAAATGAAAATCTTTCAATTAAAATATTAATGTAAATACAAAAACAAAAAAAAATAATAATTTTGAAATTTACTTCGAGAATAGTAAATTTTACTCATTCGGAAACAGCAAAAAATTGTTGCAGAAATGCACATAATTTTATGTTATTCATGTTAATTTAAAAGTAAAATTAATTTAAAAAATTAATATATCTAAAAAAAATTTCAATTAAAAGTAAAATTCTGGAAATTTAGTTTTTACTGTAAAAATTTTTATTTTATTTTTTTATTTTAATTTAACAGACGTTAAATTTCAATTATATAAAAACTATAATTTATTTTAATATAAATTTTTAAATTACAAACAAAATATTTTTGATCTTCTTGAAATTTTCAAACTTTGAAAAATGGTCAATTTCTGAAAAATCTAAAAAAAAATTAAACTAAAAAAAAACTTAGAAACGGTAAAACTTTTTTTTTAAATGTTTTTGAAAATCTCTTTTTCAAAACCAAAAGTTTTACATTTTTTTTAACATTTATAGACCAAAGACTACAAATCAATATAAAGTTTATATTTTAAATAAAAAATTAAGGTAATTCTAACAAAACTAAATTGAAAAAGTAAAAGAAATTCAAAACTTAGAAATTTTTATTTTCCTATACATTTTTTTCCAAAAAATTTTGTTGACTATAGTAAAAAATTTTCTCATCATTTTTAATGTTGGAACATAATTTCATATTTTCAAAAAATGTTGAAAAATAAATTTCCCAAAAAAATTCTTTATTTCAATAAATTAGAATTTCACTGAAACTGTTAAAGTTTGAGGTATAAATTTAATAAAGTTTAAAATTTAAGTTCTAAATTAAAATTATTTTGAAAATTTTAAATTATTAAAAATTTTTTTAAATTAAGAAAAAGCTCCTGCTTTAAAAATAAGGGAAATCGTTTTTATTTTATAATGAAAAATACCCCCCACCCCCTCCAATTGTTGATTTCGATAAATTAGAATTTTTCTAAAACAGTGAAAGTTTCAGTTTAGAATTTAAGTTTTAAACTTAAATTATTTTGATAATTTTCAATTATACTTAAAGCTTTTGAGAACTCTAAAAAAGCTCCTGCTTTTAAAAAAAGGGAAAACGATTTAATTTTGATAAATTTGAATTTCACTGAAAACAATATAAGCTTCAGTTTAAAATTTAAAGTTTTAAATTATCTTGACAATTTTCATTTATTTAAAGCTTTTCAGAAATCTAAAAGCTCTTGGTTATAAAAAAAAGGAATCGGTTTACTTTCAATGTTGAAAAATAAATCCTTCCAAAAAAAATTTGTTTAATTCAATAAATTTGAATTTTACTAAAACAGTGAAATTCAGTTTAAAATTTAAATTATTTTGAAAATTTTTAATTATTAAAATTTTTTAAGTATTGAAAATTCTTAAGAATTCAAAGAAAGCTCCTGCAAAAAAGCAAAATCGATTGACTTTTGATAAGAATTTCATACTAAAACATCCAAAGTTTCAATTTAAAATTTAAGTTTTAAATTTAAAATATTTTGAAAATTTTAAAGTATTTAAAATTTTTGAGAACTGTAGAAAAGCTCGTGATATTAAAAAATGGAATCGGTTATTTACTTTCGATAAATTAGAATTTCTCTAAAACAGTGGAGGTTGAAGTTTAAAATCCAAGTTTAAAAATTTAAATTTTTTTAAATTTATAAAAAAAACTAAAAAATGGCCACTACTATAAAAGAAGGAGGGGGGTTAGCTTTAAAAAGGTGAAAAACAAATTTATAAAATAAATAAAAACGTTTATTATTCATTAATTAATAGATATGTTTTACAACATATATTTTAACGATTTTGTTATATTTGGGGTGTCAAAAATTTTTTTTGGTTCCTATTTTTTTTATAACTGAGTAGGTACATCAACAATATTAATTATAAAATAAATATATAGTAAAATAATTTTATTAATTATTATTAAATCATCACTTATTTTTAATTGACTTTAATTGAAATTTGAATTATAATTGTTACTTAGTATTTTACGTGAGCAAATATGAATATTATTTGTGGTGGGGGTAATAGCACCACTGAAAAGAAACCAATCCCAGGAACTTTTACCGAATCCTCTTCTCTCCGAAAGGTACAAGTGGGGTTTATGCATGGTATGATACGAGTATAATATAATAGTCTAAGTTGCGTCAGCTCCTCGTTAAGTTACTTTAGTTTTTGTATTTATTTCCTATTCTATACACTATGATTTTCGAAGACAGTCATAGTTAGTACGTGTCGCGTGTTAATGTGAAAAGTGTTTACTTCATGTCCCTTACTTTGGAAATAAGTAAAATTAGTTTTAAAAAAAAATTATTTTCGAAACAATGTCGAGAAATTAATTTTATTCAAATTGAAGAAATGTAAATTAATCGACAAATTTCAACTAAATTTTTAAATAGGTATGAGAGAAAAAAAATTTACCGACTAAATATAATAAATTCTAAATTTTTCATCACATCGAAAATTAAATACAAAACATTTTTTTTTTTTTTTTTGCAAAACTTACAAGATAAATTTTCAAGAGGGGGAAAATTGTTGATAAACTTACAATTTATTTAAAAAAGTACTTAATTTTATTTTTTTAATTTCCATGAAAAAATAAGATTTTCCTTCTTAAAATAAGAAAATTTTTGGTTGCTAAAAGTTTTGGAGTAAAAATTTTATTTTTACTCAACTTTTTTCTATACTTTAAATTCTATTTAATTTTTTCTATCACATTATTTTATAAAAAAAATAAACATTTAATCTGTGCTTATTCGTCAAAAATTTAATAGCTGAGTTTATATTTTTGTTAGTAGAGAACTTGAGGACTATACAAATATATTTTTCTTATTTATCCTTGAATATTGTACAATTAAATTAAAATATTCTTAATTATATTTGCAAGAAAATTGAAAATAGAAATTTCTTTGAATTAAAGTAAATAAAGTTTATATTGTACAATTCATAATTGATGTGCTAATTAAATAATCGCTGAAAAGTATTACATAAAAAAGATAATTTATACTTTTTTGTATAAATAAAAAAAATTTTAATTTAGAAATTTTTTAAATTAGAAAATTATTAAAATAACAATTTATTTTTTCATTTAAAAAGCATTTTTTTTAAAAACAATTAAATATTTGAAAGTAAATGAATTTTTGTTTTAAAAACTCGCTTACTCATTTTTATACAAAATGAAAATTTTGAAAAAACACATATTTCAAAGTTTTACGTTTAAAAAATTTTAAATACATTTTAAAATTTTTGAAAATGTTTTGACTTTTCATGCTATATTAAAAAATTGCAGTTCAAAATTTACTTCAAAAGTGTAATAATTCAATATATTAAAATTAAAATTAAAAGTATTTCTTAAATTAAAATTGTTTAAATTTAACAAATTTTTTATTTGAATTTGACTCAACAATTTGAAATTATTTACAACATTCTTTTAATTTTATTCCAACTAATTTTAATTTAAGAATTTTTAAAATTAATTAAAATTTTCTTAAATTTTAAAACCAATAAAACCCTACTATTACTTTTCTTGAAACATTTAATTTTTCGAAATTAAAAGAGCATTTTGCAAAAATTGTAAATTAAACTTTTTATAGTCACTTTTGGATTTCATAATAATTTTATAAAAATTCAATTTTTAAGGAAGTATTTTCGAATTTTCAAAGCGTTATTTTTAAAAAAATGCCTTTTTTTCCATAATTATTGAAATTATTTATTTTTTCACAAAATTATACTAAATTTAATAAAAAATCTCCAATTATTCTAAACAAAAATTTGCAAAAAATCATTTATCACAATTCAAATTTTTATGTTCATTTTGTTTTGAATCTTGAATTTCAAATTTTGAAATTTTTTTAGTACAAATTTAAAAAGTTTCTTTTTTATTAAAATCAATTTCAATTCGATTAACTAAATTTTATCTAGTAATTTACACAAGTGTAAATTTCAGTTCTCTAGGTTGAAAACTGCAAAATTTTAGGAAAGAGGGGGAAAAGGGGGTAATTATTTTCAAAAATATAAAAAAATGTTGTTAAAAACTATTGAAATGAATTTTAATTTGATTCTCTATATTTGTACTGTAATTTACACAAAAAAATATACACGTGTTCCAAATTTTAGTTTTTAGGTTCAAAATTACAAAAATAGAGAATTTTTTTTCAAATTTAAAAAATTTTCATTTAAAACTAATGAAATCAATTTTAATTGTATTCTCTATATTTTTACTATAATTTTCACAAAAGAAAATTACAAAAAAGGAGGAGATAATTTTTTTCAAAAATTAAACAAAATTTCATTTAAAACTTTTTGAAATCAATTTAAATATTCAATTCGCCATACTTTTCTGTAATTGACTCCAAAAAATATTTTTTTTAAATTTAAAAAATTTTATTTAGAATAATATTGAAATTAATTTTAATTCGATTCGTTAAATTTTTTTATTATTTACTCAAAAAAATACACATTTGTACCAAATTTTATTTTTTTATGGTTAAAAATTACAAAAATTAAGGGAGGGGGGGGGTCATATTTTTGAAAACTCAAAAATATTTTCATTTAATACTATTTGAAATAAATTTTAATTTGATTCTCTATATTTTTACTGTAATTTACATAAAAAAAGTACAAGTGTTTCAAATTTCAATTTTTAAGTTAAAAATTACAAAAATTGCAAAGAAGGTAATTTTTTTCAAAAATTAAAAAAATTTTCATTTAAAACTATTGAAATCAATTTTAATTCCATTCGCTATATTTTTTTCTATAATTTACTCAAAAAAATACACATGTGTGCCAAATTTTAGTTTTCAAGGTTAAAAATTACAATAATTAAGGGGGAGGTAATTTTTTTCAAGAATTAAAAAATTTTCTTATAAAACTATATTAAAATATTTAAAAAAAAGTACTTGAAATTTCAAAATTGTTTTTTATACACAGCGTCGACGTTAATTTTAAAAACCAAAGAATCCTTTTTTTCTGAAATTTTTCAAGTTTTTCCTGAAAAATTCAATTAAAATCAATTAAAAAAATTTCTGCTACATTTTTCGCGTAAACATGAGAAAATGCACTTTTAAAATTTATAATTAATTAAAAATAAATAATGTTATATTAGAATTAAAAATTAAAAACACATATAATTTATTTTTAATAAAAAAAAGTGTAGTTTTTAGTTAGACACCTTTTGAGACCCTTAAAAATTTAAATTTACTTTCACTTTTTATTATTCTAATTTTAAGCTTGAAAAAAAAAATAAAACTCTCACGTGGAAATCTGCCGTCAGACAGATTTCCGCTTAAAAAATCCACGCGGTCTTTTTTTATTTGGGAAAACGTCTTCACGAGGAAGTAATACATATGTTGAAACGCTTTATCGGTGATGTAAGCGACAGTTAATTAAATAATGAAATTTTATTGGGATAAGTTGCGAAATTTATTCCAAACAATATTTGGATGCATAATGTTTAAAAGCTTTTTAATATATTTAAGAATTTAGTTTGAAAACTTTTTAATATATTTAAGAATTAATTTAAGAGCTTTTTAATATATTTAAGAAGTTAGTTAAAAAATTTTTTAATAAATTTAAGAATTTGAAATCTATAAACTCTACTAAATCCCTAAATTTTCAAAGAATTGATAAAAGAAAATTTTAATCGTATGTACAAAATTTTTGACGAAGAAATACCGTGAACATAAAAAGAAACTTTAAAATTGTGAACAAAAGATTTAAAACATTTTTTTTTGTATATAAAATATAAATTCGAAATACTGCATTTTTAAAAATTTGTTGGGGTACCTTTTTAATAAAATAAATTTGTTTTTGTGTTAAAGTGATAAAAATTAATCCATCAATGAAATTTGCGGTTTAATCTTGGATAAAGAAAAAAACATTTTTATCTCCAACTGAAATTAGAAGTTTAATCATAAGTCGTTAACACTAAATTAAATTTTGTCAGTTATAGGCAGAAAGAGCTGATCATTTACTCTTCTTGGTGGAACATTTTGACAATTTGATTCAGTAGTCAAATTAATAAAAAAAAGTATTCGTAACAGAAAGTTATTAAAATATTTAAAAAAAAATAAAAATGGCTTACGACGACGTTATTATTTTAATGGGTGAATTTGGTCGCTACCAGCGAAAAATATACTTTTTATTATGTATCCCTGCGATTTTTTGCGCCATTCACAAAATGGCAGGTGTTTTTCTCGAAACTGCTCCCGACTTCAGGTAAATATGAAAATTTTTTATCTTATACAAAAAAAAACAAAATTTGGAATTATATTTAAAAAGTTTTTGTATTTTTGTATATAATATTTTTAAAATTATCTTTAAAATTAATATTTTTAAATATGTTTATTTATTCCTCAATATCAATATTTTCGAAGAAAATTTTGAAAATAAATTTGGAGGGACCAACCAACCATGTAATATTTTTATAAATATTAAAATTTTGAATATCTAAATCCTCTTAAATTTCTTAGGTGTGTTTTACCAGTGGAAAATTTAACGAATGCAGTGTTTAAATTACCGGCAAATTATGCCAATGTACTACTTCCAACAGAAGCAGCAACTAATACCAAAAAAGAAAGATTTGCTCAATGTAGTTATTACAATGTACCAAATTTACCGAATACAACAACTCTAGATGATTATTTTTTAATTGCTGCCAATAGTAGTAAGCCATTGGAGGAGAAGACTTGTAATAATTATATTTATGACAAGAGCAGATATTCAAGTACAGTTGCATCAAAGGTAAAATTTTATAATATGAATTTTGTATACATGAATTTTAAAAACCAAGATTTTTTTAGCTTTCCTCTTTTTTTTTGGTAGTAAAAGGAATTTGCATTAAAAATATATTTCTGGGTTCCTGAGTTCTACAAATACTTTAAATTTCAACTAATGAGAAAATCATTTAGCATAAATCCCTTTATTTTTCGTTTAAAGTTCAGTAGTCGAAAATAGACTTTTGCCGGATGGGACATTTTTAAAAGTGTTTAATAAAAGATATAGAAGATAGAGAGAAAAGTACAGACAATCGATGTGATCATCTTCCTTCTATTAATAATATGGCATGCAATGATTGTTAGTGTAAATATTGTTTAGAATTTGAGTCTTATTATGCTTATCAAACACATGACACTCTTGTATCGATCGTTAACGTCAATAGACGTAAAAATATTTGCTATTTTGTAGAGTCTGGAATAAATGTGTCAAGAGAATTATATTACCACTGCCGATTTATCTCAAGATTCTACATTTATAGAGATTTATATTTAAAACAGTGGCGTGTCAATACTGCGCATGTGTAGATGTTACAGAATACTACTGCGCATGTGTAGAAGTAACCGGACACTACTGCGCATGTGTTGAAGTAACAGGACACTACTGCGCATGTGTTGAAGTAACTGGTCACTACTGCGCATATGTTGATGTAACAGGACACTACTGCGCATGTTTAACTATAATAGGACACTTCTGCGCAAGCGTAACACTGACGTGTCACTACTGCGCACGTGTAGATGCCATAGGACAGTACTGCGCATGCGCAACATTAACAGAAAACTACTGCGCATGTAAAACTGATAATGAAAGATAAGTCGGTCGGTAGGTCGTTCTTTTTACAACTTAATTTAATAGAATGGATCTGCCCAAGTAAAAAAATTCTGCAAATTGTCCACGGACTCCTGGCTCTTCAGAAAGTCCACGAAAAATCTGGTGGTTTAATCCACTGCTGTTGCTAACTTGTCCCCATTCTATCGCCCAAAAAACGTAACTCCTATGGTCCCCACCAGGCGTCCAAAATGACGATTTTTGTCGATAGCGGTCATTAGCATCAGCAGAGAGTTCAAAGATTAAAAAACTTTGTGGAATAACAGTTTTTTAAATTTATGGAACCATCAGACTTTCTGCAGACAAGTGGCCGTTGAAGGTTCGCGGAAAGTTTGCAAATATTTTGTGGGCTTTTTTAATTGAGTTTATCCGAGAGGTGGATGACAACTTACCATCTAGGGAGTTAAATCTCAACATTCCTCGTTGATGATTGGGTCCTGACAGGACCCTATCAAACTGTCTGCTTCTTGGCTCCCCGGAGGCTTCTGTCAAAAATTGTTGGACCTCTTCTATCTGGGGAAAGTAATCCAAGTCGCAAATTTTAAAAGTTGTATTTCGATCCACATCTTATACCTTGACAACCTAAGTAATAGTCTTCTAATGTCAAACTCGCCTCCAATTTTAATTAAAAAGCCTCCCTTTTGTGTAGCTCTTGAGGCTTGTGTGATCAATGTCCGGATCAACTTTGCGACCGACTGATTTAATTAAAATAATATTTTAATAGCCTCGATATCTAAATCAGTAGACTAGATATTCTACTAAACTTTCCGCGAACCTTCAGTAGACCCCTGTCTATCCAGAACATACCCAATGAACACCAAAAAACTATTTCATAACTGTTACAGATATGGAACAGTTTTTTTGGTGTTCACTCGGTGCAAAAAACGATTACTTCTTAATTCTTGAATCCTTCAAAACCACTAGACTCTCTGCGGCCTTTTTGGAGCGACAGGAGTTCGCTAATGTCCGCGAAAATTCAGTCATTAAAATTCCAATGCAAAATAATTCTTTTCAGTGGAACTTGGTATGCGATTCTTCCTGGTGGATATCAACCGGAGATTCAGCCTTCATGATAGGAGTGATGATGGGCTCCATGATTTATGGCTTCATGTCTGACAAATTTGGACGGAAACCAACATTTATCATCTGCTTGCTTATTCAATTAGTATCGGGAGTAATAGTCGGCATAGCTCCAAATTTCCCAACATTTGTTGCATTCAGAGCAATTCTTGGTTCTACAACAAGTGGCGTTTTCATCGTAGCCTACGTAATTGGTAACTCTCATGACTCCTGACCAAAATGAAACATCCACTGACTATTTTTTAACCGACAACAATTTTTTTTTCAGCTCTCGAAATGGTGGGACCAAAGAAAAGAATGTTCGCAGGTGTTGGAGTAAATGTATTTTTCACTGTAGGTTACTTTACAACTGGAATTTTTGCATACTTTATTCGTGATTGGAGAATATTACAAATAGCTCTTGTTTTGCCGAGTGTACTATTCTTGGCATATTATTGGTTCATTCCCGAATCATGTCGATGGCTTTTGACTAAAGGTCGAAAGGAGGAAGCAAAAGCTTTACTGCAAAAGGCCGCTAAGGCTAATGGAAAGGATATTTCCGACGAAACAATGGAAATGCTTTTAGCGCAAAAGGAAACGGAACCAACATCCGAAACGAAGGTGCCTTCTGCTATAGATCTCATGCGATATCCAAATTTGAGACGCAAAACTTTGCTCTTGTGTTGCAATTGGTTGGTAGCAACATTTTCTGTTGTATAAAAACTTTTTGAATTTAGACTCTAATGATTATCTAATGATTCTAATGATTCTAACGATTCTAATGTTTATCACAGGTTGATAAACAGTGGTACTTATTACGGACTTTCATGGGGAGCCGCAAAACTCAGTGATAATGAATTTGCTACTTATTTTATGTCGGCGGGTGTTGAAATACCTGCATATGCTTTTCTCATGCTAACATTAAATAGATGGGGTAGAAAGCCAATATTATGTGGTTCTATGATAACTGCAGGAACATTTTTACTTCTTATGATAGCTGTACCTACAAGTAGGTTCAAAAATTTTGTTTTTAAAGTTTAAAATTTTTAGGCATACTTGTAATGGCATCTAAAAGATGACGTTAGTTACACGCACATCATTTAAAACTGTGAATTATTTTCAGATATGAGCTGGTTGGCCATTACATTTTACATGATTGCCAAATTAGCAATTACGGCATCTTACGGTTGTATCTATATTTTCACAACTGAACAATTCCCAACGGTTGTTCGTAATGTTGGTCTTGGTGTTTGTTCCACATTTGCGAAACTCGGTGGCGTTTTTGCACCACAAATTAATGAACTCGTGAGTATTTTTATTTCTGAATCACAAATGCTGTTAGTTTCTCTACTTAGTCTTATTAATATTAATGATTGATTAACGTAATTGGCTTTGTGGAATATTATGTTGAATAGAGAGAACAGAGAAGTAACGTGATGATCTTCTTGAGACCACAAAATTAATTTTAAAACACAAGAATAGAGCAATTCTCATAAAAAGAAGCAAAAAGTAGCTTTCAAACTAAAAAAAAAGTAGTGATCGAAGAATTAAACTGACAAACATTCCATTCTATATTTTATTTTTCTGACTTTTTCCTAATTTTCATCAAAAATATTTACTTCTTTCTTATCCTGCTAATAAATTGAATTCCTGTAACGAATTTTATTATTCATGAAAGAATTTAAATATTTATAAAAATAATTTAATTCTTGCAAAGAATTTTATAAAATTTTTTTAATAATTGATTTATTTCGACTAATTTTATGCAAATTCTAATTTAAATAATTCAATTCCTAAGAAATTTTTATTATTCAAGAAAAAAATTGAATTCTTACGAAGATTTCTAAAAAATTTTTTTAAATAATTGAATTCCATTTGGAAATTTTGTGAAAATAGTACATATTGAAAATCATTAAATTGAGAAAAGTTTTAAAAATAATTAAATTTTATAAAGAATTCTATTAAAATTTCTGGGAATAATTGATTTTCTGTGTGACATTTTATTAAATTTTTTTCGAAAATAATCGAATTCCTGAAAAGCATTTTATTATTATTGAAAATAATTGAATTCTTGCCAATGAATTCATTAGAATTTTTGAAAATAACTATAAATTTCCAAGGAAAAATTAATTACTTTTAAAAATAACTGAATTCTAGTGATGAATATTGATATTTATGAAAATAATTGAATTTTGCACAGAATTTTATTAAAATGCCTCAAATTAATTGAATTTTCGGGAATAATTTTGTTATTTATCTTTAATAATTGAATTTATTCGAAGAATTATTTATGTAAATAATTTAATTCTTGGAAAGAATTTTATTAAAATCTAAAAGAATAATTGAATTATTTCAAAAAAATTTAATCAAAATTGTATTTTAAATAATTGATTTCTTTTATTAATTTTATTGAAATATTTGAAAATAATTGAATTGATGTAAAAAATTCTAATATGTTTGTAAACAATTGAATTCTAAAGAATTTTAAAAAAATATTTTTATATTATTGCTTTTTTCGAGGAATTGAAATTAAATTTTTAAGAATAATTACATTTTCTTATCTATTTCTGTAAAATTGAATTAAAAATAATTTTATTATTTATGATAATAATTGAAAAGTTGCAAAGAATTTTATTAAAATTTTCAAAAATAATTGGATTCCTGAGAAGAATTTTATTATTTATGAAAAGAATTAAATTTTTACGAAGATTTTTATAAAAAAAATTTTAAACAATCGAATTCTGTTTGGAAATTTTATGAAAATAGTAGATATTGAAAATCAATGAATTGCGAAAAGTTTTTAAAAATAATTAAATTTTACAAAGAATTTTATTAAAATTTTTGAAAATAATTGAATGTCTGTGTGGCATTTTACCTATTAAATTTTTTTTGAAAATAATTGAATTCCTAAAAAGCATTTTATTATTTATGAAAATAATTGAATTTTGCAAAGAATTTTTATTAAAATGCCTCAAAATAATTAAATTTTTGTGAATAATTTTGTTATTTATCGACGTAAATAATTGAATTCCTGTGAAAAATTCTAATATTTTTGTAAGTGATTGAATTCTTCTAAAGAATTTAAAAAAAAACATTTTTTCAAATAATTGATTTTTTCGAGTAATAGAAATTAAATTTTTAAAAATAATTATATTTTTTGAGCAATATTGAATTTTTCATAATTATTTTATAAACATTGCTTTAAATAATTAATTTTTTCGAAATATAATAAACATTATAAAAATCTTAATTGAATTCTTGTGGAAAACTTTATTTGTGAAAATAATTGAATTTTTCGATTAATTAATTTAAAATAGTATTAAAAATAATTGAAATTCTTCGATGAGTTTTATTATTTGTATGAAAATAATTGAATTATTTTAAAAATTTTTATTTAATTGTTTAAAAAGAATTTAATTTCTGTGAAAAATTTTGATATTTTTGAAAATAATTGAATTCTTCATAAGACTTTTATAAACATTATTTTAAATAATTACTTTTTTTAAATATAATAATTGTTATGAAAATTTTATTTTAAATAATGGAATTCTTGTGGAAAACTTTATTTGTGAAAATAATTGAATTCCTGCTTAGAATTTTATCAAACATTTTTTTAAAATTGAATTTCGATCAAAAATGTTATTATTAGTGAAAGTAATTGAATTATTGTGAAGAATTGTATAAAAATTTTGTTAAATAATTGATTTTTTCAAAATTTTTTTGAAAATGCTATTCTAAATTAAATTAAATTCATGTGGGAATTTTATTATTTATGAAAATAATTGAATTTTGGATGAAGTTTATCAATTTTTTTTAAATAATTGTATTCTTTTTTGAAATTTTATGAAAATACTAGATATTGAAAATAATTGAATTTCGAATATTTTTTTGAAAATAATTGACTCGTTTTAAAGAATTTGATTATAATTTTTAAGAATAGTGTTTTGATTTCTTGTATTAGCGAATTTAAATTAATGGAAATTTAAAAAAAAATACAAATAGTATCTTTTAGTGGCTGAAATCTAAAAAAAAGTACTCAAATAGTAGCATAACGTAAAAAAAGTAGTAATTAGTAGGTTTTAGTAAATAAGTGCGAATCCTGAAAATATATTAAAATTTGTTTGCTTTTCTGTTTTAGGGAAAATTCTGGTTCCCCTTTCCACGAGTTCTCTACGGAACACTCGCATTATGTGCCGGATTATTGTCACTCTTTTTGCCTGAAACACTCAATGAAAGATTACCGGACAGTATTGAAGAAGGAGAAAATTTCGGAAGGTATGGAACATACATTCGACTTTAAAAAATTGTTAACAAAAAATTATTAATAATTATTATTATTTTAACATATTAAATCGTAATTTTTGCGCAATAAATCTTTAAAATTACCTTATCTTCTAAATATTTGATGACTCAATTTCTTCTATTTCATCCAAAAAAAATTCCCTCCTGTTTCCAATACACAAAAAATTAGAACTTGTTTAGAAAACTTAATTTCTTACTAATTCCAAAAATGAAAATTGCATTTCACTATATGTACTAGAATACATTTTCTAGATCTGCAGCACCAAAAATTTTCGTTCTTCTTTATTATCTAAAATTTATCAATTCTAACATATAAAATTGAAAATAAATATTTAAAGTTGAAACTTTTTCCCGACGTTTCTTGTTTTTAATCCTTAAAACGTCTTTGTTATGATAATTACACAAAATAACTAATTTTTCTTTTTACAGGAAAATGAAAAATCTCTCGCTACAGTCACTGACGCCGACAAAAACTGGCCACGAGAAAAATATAAACAAAGGAGAAGCATAATTAGAAGGGTAATCTCTTAATTATGCACAAAGTACTTATAGGACATTCCTCAACCTAGAGAGAGAAAGAGAATATTAGTATTGAAAGTGAGAATGTACAATATTTTTATTTTACCAAAAATGTACGTGACAATTTCAATTTTATTTTTAATTTTTTCTATGAAATAAGTAGTAAATTTTTTTAAATCAGTATTCATTATATAATTTTAATTATTTTCGCTCGAGTATCGATTTATACTTTCAAAGAAAGTCATAAAATATATTAAATTATACTGAATTATTTATTGTAAATATTTTAGCAATTATTTTCACTATAATTATTTGTGTAAATATATGAGAGAAATGAAAGTGATACTTGTGCAAGTTTGCAAATAACTTTTGTTGATGAACAACAGTATTCATTTTAGATTATATCCATTTAGTTTAGGCGCTTGTAAGTTTCAAAAAAAAGCATTATTAATTTCCTTTGTTATGTCCCTATACTTTATTAGAAATGTATTATAGTGTTGTAATTTTTAAAATAAGTGAATTTTATAAATTATTTTCTATGTAATGAAAAAAAATAAATATTTACCATTTTTTTGCGATTTAAATATAACTGCAATTTTTTTAATACAAAAAATTGATTCCTAATTTGCCTACGTCCTACGAAAAGAAACTAAACGATTAAAATCGTACGACATCAAAGTTATTCACTTTTTTTCTTATCCTGCAGGATAAGAAATAATAATAACTTCAATTCTAATTTTTATAAAATTCAATTATTTTTCAAACTATTATAGTTAAAATTCTTCAAAGTTCGATTATATTTTAAAATAATTTTTAAAAGTAGTAAAAATAAATTTTTTGAAAATATTAAATTTATTTCAATTAATTTTAACAAAATTTACAATTTATTGAAGAAAAATTCTAAGTAAAATTTTTTAAAAGAATAATTTTTAAATTAAATTATTCCTTACTTGAATAATTTTTGTTCAATAAATATATTTATTTATTTTTCCACAGGAATTAAAATTTTAAATAATTTTAATGTAAAAACTTTTTGAAACTGTTTCTAAAAAATTCTTACCATAACGCATTTGATAGTCAATTATAATCTAAAATTTTAACTGACATTCATTTTTAAATCAATTTTTATTAGAAAGTTCTAAAAGAATTAAATAATTTAAATACAAAAATAAATAATTCATAGAAAAATTTATTATTTTTTTAAAATTGAATAAGAATTTTATAAAAATTTTTGAAAATAATTGATTTCCTTCGCTTCGAAGAATTTTAATAAATCTTTTCAAAATAATGACATTTTTCGTAGAATTAATATAAATTGTATTAAAAATAATTGAAATGTTTCGATGAGTTTTATTATCTATGAAATTCTTGCAACGAATTTTATTAAATTTTTTTTAAATAATTGAATTTTTTTGAAACTCTTTTTATGAAAAATTAAAAGAATAATTAAATTATTTTGAATAATTTAATTAAAATTGTATTTAAAATAATTCTTGCTATGAATTTCATTATTTATGAGAATAATTTAATTCTTACAAACAAATAATATCAAAATTTTAGAAAATAATTAATTTTATTCAAAGAATTTTATTAAATTACTTTAAATAATTAATTCATTTCGAAAAATTTTCTTAAAAATTGTATTTGAAATAATTGCGTTCAAGTAAAAATTTTATTATTCACGATATAAATTAAATTTTTGCGCTAAATTTAAATAAAATTATTTTTTTTTAATTGAATTTTTATGAGAAATTTTATTAAAAATAATTGAAATCAAGTGAAAAATTTTATTTTCTATAAAAATAATTTAATTCTTATAAACAAATGTTATCAAGATTTTAGAAAATAATAAATTTTTTTCGAAGAATTTTCAGAAAATATTATAAATAATTGAATTTCTGTGAAAATTCATAATATTCATAATATTAATTGCATTTTTGTGTTGAATTTTGTTAATTTTTGGTTTAAATAATTGAACTCTTTTGAGGAATTATATATTAAAGTATGAGATATTGCAAAAATTATTCTGAATTTCGGTTAAAAATTTCGTTATTTAAGATAATAATTGAATTCTTGAGAAAAAATTTCCAAAAATTTTCGAAAATAATTGAATTATTTCAAAGAATTTTATAAAAAAAAATGTTTGAATTGATTCTAAGAGGAATTTTTACAAAATTTTTGACAATAATTTTTTTCAAAAAAACTACATTTTTCGAGGAATTTATTTAAAATTGTATTAAAAATAATTGAAATCCAATGAAAATGTTTATTATTTATGAAAATAATTGAATTCTTGCGAAGAATTTTTTTTATACTTTTTTTAAATAATTGAATTTTTTTGAATCTTTTTTTGTGAAAAATTAAAAGAATTTTATCTTGAAATTCTGTTGCAATTAATTTAATTTCTGTAAAAATTTTTTGATTTATTATATGAATTAAATTTTTGCGCTAACTTAAAAAAAAATTTTTTAATTAATTTTTTTTTAAATAATAGAATTCTTTCGTGAAATTTCTTTAAAAAGTACATATATATAGAATTTATTTTTTTAATCAATTTTTTGTTTAAATAATTGAATTTTTTTGATAAATTTTATTAAAGTAGTTGATATAGAAAATATTTGAATTTCAACCAAGAATTTCATTATTTCTGAAAATAATTGAATTCTTGCGAAAAGATTTCTAAAAATTTTTGAAAAATAATAGAATTGTTTCAAAGAATTTTATAAAAAAAATTTTTGAATTGTTTCTAAGAATAATTTTTTGTTCTAAGAAATATTAAAAATTTTGCAAGACTAATTTTTTTATTTTAACTATTAGCGGATTTAAATTAGTGCAAATTTTCAAAAAGGAAAGGTTATCATATCTTTTAGTGTCAGAAATTAAAAAAAAAAAAAAAATAGTGTCCAATTCTAAAAAAAAGTAATAAATAGTCAATTTAATTAGATAAGTGCGAAGTCTGAATTTAGATAAATAATAATAATTATATTATTTATCATTAAGCAAGTTCGAAAAAAATTTAAGGTACGGTTCAGTGATTTCGAAAAATTTCCAGTAAAAAAATTTTCCTTTTAAAAAAATTATTTTTCTAGAAAAACTGCAATTATAATAGTAAAAAAAACATTTTGATTTATTTACATCAGGCAAATATTTTACATTTATTATAAAAAACAATTATATTGTCATGTATAAAAATACCAGTTCTGAGAATCACATATTAATGTCTTTCATGTAAAAAAAATGTCTCTAAATTTGATGAAAACATCATTGATGATTATTTTCATCAACAATAATTGACATCGACTGAGATTCATTTTGTGAACGTGAATCGACTTTTTCATTACACTTCAAAGTTGTCAATGAATTTGCTCTTATACTAGTCAATATAAAGAGTATGGCACTGGCGGCAGTGTAAATATAAAAAGAAGCAATGTAAAATGAATTCCATCGTGAATCCGAGGCTGAAATTATATTACAAGAAATCAGAGTATAATATAAGACTTCTGGAAATTTAAAAACGAAAAGTGTTGCCACAGCCAATACTGTAAAATAAATATTAAATTATTATTAAACATTTTGTGAATAATTTTCGTCTTTCAAACTATATTTGAGCCATTTTGTATATTTCAATTTTCAAGTAAAAAAAATTTTATATTCCGAAAGTGAAAATTCTAAAAAATTCTAAAAAAAAAATTCTAAAAAAAGTAGAATAATTATAAGAAAATAACTTACATAAAAAGGTCACTGCCCTTTTCCTCCAATAAATTTGTTTTAAATTAAAATTAATTGCTTCTTGATTCGAAGAATATCCAGCCATAGAAATACTTTCGCGAATATTTTTTCTTATTCCAAAAAATAATATCAATATAATTATCATTGGTATGATGAAGAATATCAATGTCCATATACCTTGGACATATTTCGGCATTGTTTGATTACACAGCGATTGTTCATTCCCCTCTGAAAAAGATATTTTTTATTTTTTATTCTCTTAACTTTATAATACAAAATATTCTAACAATTTATATGAATATTTTATTTATGAATCTTTAAACAATATTTTATTTATGAATCATTATTATTATTATTATTATTATATTATTATTATTATTATTATTTTATTTATTATGTTGAAATCAACAATATAAATAAAAACTTGAAAAGAAAATTAAAAAGTTAAAAGAAAAGTGTTCAGAAATATTCGAAAATGTTAATTTTTATTTTAAAATAATTTTCGTTTACCTGAAAGACTTTTCACGGATATAACATTAAAATAGGAGAAAGGAATGGCACCAATAAAACTAAATAACAAAATTAGAAGCAATATGACTGGGTTTTGCTTCACGAACAATTTTGAGTGTCCTAAACATCTGGTATACTTGTACCAGTAAATAATTAGAATTAAAAAATGCATTACTATTGCGCTGAGAATTCTGAAAATAAAAGCAAAGATTGTTATTATTTAGTCAAAAATAATTGTAAATTTTCACACTTTTCAAAAATATTTTTAAAAATAAGTTGATAAATATAAGAAAATTTTCTATTTTAAAACAATAAAAGTTACTAAATAACTAAAAGTCTGCTAAAAAGAATTAATCATTTTAAACAAAATTTAAATAAAATCTAAATATTTGTGAAGCAAGAAAATTTAACCCAAATGTTAAAAACTCAATAAAGAGGTACAGTTGCAATTTTTAAGAATAATTAATTATTTTATGAATTATTTATTTTTGTATTTAAATAATTGAATTCTCATGGTTGAATTCAGATAAGAATTGATTTAAAAAAGAATTTTAGTTAAAACATTAACTTCATTTTAACTTTAAGTTTTCTAAAAAAATTAGGTCTTTGAAAAAAGTATCTAATAAAATTTTTTTTTGAAGATATACTTGAATTCCCAAAAATAATTTTTAACAAAATTGAAACAATTAGAAATTTTGTAAAATTTTATTAAATCAAACTGTATATTTTGAAGAATTTTATTTTTTTAATATTTAAAAATTACCTACAAATATAATTTTATTTTAAAAATTTTAAAGAATTTTTTAAATTAAATTCTTTGAAAATTTAAAAAAACAAAATATTTAAATTTATATTTTAAAAAATTATTAATTACATTATTTTTCTTTAAATATTCTTCAAGTTTTTAAGAATTTTATTTAAAAATTTTAAAAGAATAATTTTAGAATTCTAGAAGAATTTCAGTTGCAATTTTTAGAAATAATTAAATTTCAAAAGGTTTTTCTCATTGAAATTAATTAAAATTTTAATTCCTGTGGAAAAATAAAAAAGAATAAGTTTTTAAATTTTTGTTTAACCAAAAGTATTGAAGTTTTGAATAATTTAATTTAGAAATTCCGAAAATAATTTTTAAAAATTGAAACAATTGAAAATTTTGTCCATTCAAATAAATTTTATAGGTATTTTAATGAATTTTATTTGTTTACTTTTAAAAATTATATTGAAATATAATCACATTTTTGAAGAATTCGAATTAAAAGCTTGGAAAATAATTTTTTTATTTTATTTTTTGATCATTGAATTTCTCATAAAAAATTACTTTAAAAATAATTTTTTGGAATATTTAAAATGTTTTCTTATTATAATTAAAAATATCTGTGTATCCTCTCCTTAATATTTAACGGAAAAGAATTTTTTTTTAATTTTTTTTAATTTTTTTTAATTTAATTTTTAATTTTTAATTTTTATGAACGCATTTATATTAGACGAATTATAATTTATCTGATTTATTATTTCTTTGAATTAAAATCGATAAGTTTAAAAAACGAAGAACTTAAAAATAATTTAATTTTAATTATTACGAATTTCTGTTCAACAAAAATCTTTCGGAAAAGAAAATTAATTTGTAGAAATTTTTATTTCTCACAAGTGGTATTTATAGGAATTTTTAGTTTATAAAATTTCCATGTTGTACCATTTTAATATAATTTAAAATTGACACAAGTTTTATATAATCAAATTTATATTCAACAGAATGTCTATTCAAAGAACTTTTTATTTGTTCGAATTTCTATTTCTCCGAATTGATCTTTAAAATTCTTCAAACACCAAATTATCATTTGACCGAAATTCTAAATGTCCAAACAGACAAATGGCAGAAATATTTCGAATTTTGAAATTTACCAATCAAAAATTGCCAAGAAAATTGTGATTGTAAAATTTCAAAAAACAAGCAGAAATATTTCTAACACTTGATGGTTCGGCCATTTGCAAATTCGGTCAAATGCTAATTTGGCATTTTAAGAATTCTTTCAAAGAACAATTCTTGCAATTAAAAATTCGGACAAATGAAGAATTGTTTCAATGAATATCTCAAATATAAATTTAATAAAATAAAAATTCCGCCAAATTTAAGTTATTTTAAATAATAGTGCTGAAATTTATTAATTTATAAAGTCTATAACCTAAAAATTATAAATATAATTTATAAATAAAAAATTCTACATATTTCCCGATTGATTTCTTTTTGATAGAAATTCGTAATAATTAAAATTTAGTTATTTTCAAGTTCTTCAGTTTTTAACTTATCAATTCAAAGAAATAAAATAAAAATAAGTCTATTTCGTATCAAAAATAAATAAATACTGCGGTTATTTAAAATTTTATAAACTTCGGAACTGAATAGATTCAGAAGGTTGCAGTAAGTTAATTTCAACTTTCAGAAAATTTTCGGTGCTGTGTGGGCAGTAAAACGAAAATATAAAAAAATATTTTTCAGAATGACACCTTTCATTTTTTCTATTTATATAATTAAATAGGTCAAAAACAAGCCTTCTTGATTTTTTTCACACTAGTTTTCTTAAAAATTTGACGTACCAGAGCATTTTTATTTGCAGATTCGTAATTATCTTTACTAATCTTTATACTTATTAGAATCTATACCTACTAAATTAATCTATATTAATTAATAATTTATATATTTTTATATTATAAAGAAAATAACTTTTTTTACTTACACTTGTTGCAAGTAAGGAAATGTTTTACATTCAACGTAAGTCTGATGCAGACTATCAATTTTGAATTCTTTTATAAGATCTGAAAATAAACAAACTAATTAGTCATTGGAAGCCAAATTATATAAATAAAAAAAAAATTGGTTAAATTTCAAATTATAATTTTTTCATAAATTGAAATTTGTTTTGAATGTAAATAAAATTTCAAGTTAAAAAAATAATTTTTTTTTCATATATCTTAAAAATCTATTTAAAAGTCTCTTACTTAAAATTAAAACAGTTATATTACAGACAGCAAGGCTAATGAGGTAAGAATTTGTTTTCTGTACATGTCTCTTCCTTCCTATAACGTAAATTGTAATTAAGTTGATGACCAGCCCAACAATTGAAGCCAATATTTGAAGATAAGTTTCAGTCTGTTCCCATATATTGCTTATATCATCTAATGAGTTTGTGCTGCTATTGCTACTATCCAATAGTTCTATATTTCTTAGAGTCATTTTTATTTTTATTTTATCTTCAGCCAAAGATAATTATTAAATTCCTCTGCAATGAAAACAAAATTATTAGTTATATTAAAATCATTATATACAAGTTTTATGCACTGTGATTAAAATTCTTATAAATTATCATTAGTTTTCATGATGAAATAGCAGTTAAATTATGGCAAGGAAACTGAATTTTAATCAATAGTAAAAAGAAAAACTTGATATTTTTTTGTTAAATTTTCGAATTAATGACCGCAAGAAGATGGCACTTGCCATAAAGGGCGATAATTGTCTAGCTTGAATGCTCGAATTTCGCCCTTATGACAAATGCAACTTTTACCAGGTTTTTATTATATTATATTATATTATATTATATTATATTATATTATATTATATTATATTATATTATATTATATTATATTATATTATATTATATTATATTATATTATATTATATTATATTACGAACATTGAAAATATAAAATTTTTAAAATTACAGATTTTTAAATTTTTTCCTTTCTGAGTAAAAATGAGGAGAAATTAATAAAAAAGTGAAAAATAAAAATATTATTAAAAATTACAAAGACAATAAAAATAAGTTCAGTAACACTTACACTACTACTACATGACCTTGAGCTGAGTTGTGTGATGAATAACACAATACATTCTCACTGAAATCAGGCATTGCTATGAGATTTCTAAAATCATGGAAATTTTGTTCTCTATTTCATATTGAAATAAAATTGAGCAGAGATTCCTTATTTTTTTTATATAAAAACACTTATATTTTTATTGTAACATAATCGTATCGGTTGAACATCTGATTAAAATCAGACATATGTACATTTTACACATAAAAAAATAAATATAATTGTGAAAAAATTTCTTAACCGATTTTTAATGATACACAACGCTTCATCACTGACACCAACTGTGGTGGCAGAACTAACGCCACTGACGCCTTTCTATTTCGAGAATCAAGTCGTGATGGTAATATCACTTTACAGTTTGCAAGAAGGAAGGCTAAGGCCATGCTCTTGTTTGTGCAGCACCAGTTTGTCTCTCCTCATACAGAGAACTGCACAAGTTGCAATATATAATATATAAAGCTGCGGGCAAGTGCAAGGATTTATTGAAGGGCAGCAATTTGGTTTGCCTATGTTAAGGAGTTTTTGAGGAAAAGAACAAAATTTTTTGTCTTCAAAATTTTTATTTATTATTTAATACAGAAATTTTATCTATTCTACTTCTTTTTAATAAACCCAACTAGGGTTGCCACAAAAATTTTATTTTATTTTTCCCTATATAAATTAAAAAATTTAACTAATTTCAAAAAATTTGAATTATTAAAATTTTTTAAAAATCTTAATTCTTTAAAATTTTTAATTAAATTAATTGAAAATTGAAATTTTGTAAAATTATAATTTACTATAATTATTATTTACCTATTTATAAAAATTATAAACGCAACTCTTTTAAAATTCAATTAATTTTGAAATATTTAAGTAAAATTATTCGTTGAATAATTTATAAGAAAAACACAAAAATTCAGAATTTTCTCATGAATTCTAGAAATTTAATTTTATTCAGTATTTTTAATAAAATAGCCTGACATTTCTCTGACCTGTGGCAACCCTTCTAACAAAAGAATTCATAAATTTTATTTACCTACCTGTAAACAATGGTGAAACAGGTAACATAAAAGAAAACAAAAAATTACTAGTATTTCTAAGGAAAAGGAAAATGCTTCAAATTTTCAGCTCAATTCACTGAATATTTTATAATACATGTTACTTTCAATAACTTTTTTGTATTTTTATGCCACTGGATACCAAAATTTATATTCTAAATTAAAATTATAAAATTAGTTCTCATTTTATAATATAGTAAAATTAAATATTTAGGATAAACATTAAAAAAAAGCTCGATTATTAACTATAGTTGAGGAGTAAATTTTCAAAAGCTGATAAATCCATTTTTAAAAAAACTGAGATATTAAACATAAATTTAATATTTTAAAGACCTTATACAAATCGACCTGTCACTGTTAAATGTTAGAAAAAAAATTTATTAACAACGAATTTTCAATTTAAAAACTTTTTGACATAACCAGACTTATAATTTTTGTTTTTTATTAGAAAAAATTACCAATATACGTTTAAATCACTTAATTATGATAATGTTTAATTAAAAACAGAACGTCTTAAATATAAAAACATTGTTATAAAAATAAATTAATACAAATTTTTTAATTTAAAATTAACTATAGTGGTTATGTGAGAAAAGTCATTTGTTTCATTTTCTCGAAATAAGAAAATATGGATTTATCAAGTTTTGAAAACTTGCTCCTAAGTTAATTCCTTTATAAGCAATAAATAAATTTCAATATTTTTATTTGGAAAAAAAGGTTTCATTAGGGCAGCTATAGTTCTTGCAATTGCACAAATTATTAAGAATATTGTAAATTTTCTTCTTGTGCACAGCTTCAAAATCTGGACATACTTTTCGACCGTAGTGCATATTCATTTTTCGAACCTTAACCATTGCAAAAAATCGTAATTATTTAAATAATGGGTTAACTGTAAAATAGCAGCAATATAATACTCTGATTTTGCAATGAATGAAATTTATTTTGATTGTTTATTGTTTTTATTATAATTACAATCCTTTTGACCAGAACCGCTAGACACGAATTGTTTATATTGTGAATTCGAACGCAGAGAATTAAAATTATTTAATACTGTTTTTTAAAATATAAGTAAAGCATTTAATAGTGATTTAAAATTAATTTCGTTGTATATGTTTTTTTTAATTTACATATATTTTTATAAGAAATTTTTTTTTCTTTAATTTTTATCTACTGTAAAGACTGTTTAGCGAATCTGCTTTTCACATATTATATTTCTAATAGCAAGACGATGTTAATAAAAAATCAGCAAAAAATATGAAGGTGGATTTTTTGAGAAAATCGACTATATAGTTTTTATAAAAAATCGTCGACATTTTGTTAATAATGAATATTTTTGAAAAATTCTTGCTGATTATAAAAGAGTTCAAAAAACACATTAGAATTTACAAATGAATTCATAAATAAACGTTAAAATAAATTTATATACTATAGTTGTAAAAAATAACCTTAAACCTTCAAAAGCAATTCTATTAATTATATGTATTATACGTATAACATTTTATTCAACATATATTTTAGTCTCGGATTTAGTTAATTTCTTATTTATACTTACCTGATTACATTCTTCACATTTGTTCATTTTATCGCCTGGGTTTATCTTACTTTTTTATATTATTGTTTAACGACAAAACCGAGAAAACCTCCAATTATTTAGGCGCCGGGTAGAAATTAAACAAAGATGTAGATGGGAAAACTACATAAGGCAAAAAATATTAAATTCTAGCAATTCTATAGTAATTTTCACTTTTACGTTGAAACGTTGGAATCTGACATCTGGTGGCGAGTGAGCGTAATTTATATGAGAGAGAGAGAGAGAGAGAGAGAGAGAGAGAGAGAGAGAGAGAGAACTGCCAGTCTCGCGACCCATCTCTGACTAGGGGAAAGTTTTTCTCATTCTAATATCGTTCTTCGGATGTTTCACTGTATTAATCAACAACATCAACAATCAAGATTAGTCAAGTCAAAACAATTAGAATATTCCTTACAATTTTCACTTGTATTTTGCTTTCCCTACATTTAAAAATAAATTAGGTATAACTGCAAAGAAGGTAATTTTTAATCTCCAATCGCAAGGTAAAAAATATTATTTTGTAACAGTGAATACTCATAAATGTGTGAATATTCATAAATTGCTGTGAATTTCGTAAACCATTAAATATTGCGTAAATAAATAAACCATGTTTATTCGATGGATATCAAGATTACGTTTGTTTAATTATTATATATTTAATTTTTTGAGATTAAAATTGCAATTTCTTTCGATCCTAATATAATTTCTTTGTTTCAATGCACTCATCCTTCAGTAAATAAGGGGGGGAGGGGGTAAAAATCAGTCCGAAAAAGCGTGACGTAGTTTGTGAATGACCCCTAAAGTATTGTTTATAATAATTAATGTTGTCCCATTTATATATAAAGTTTTTTTTCGAAATAAAATGAAATAATAAATTCAATTAGAAATTTTAAAGAACTTAGCTTTTTGTAAAATTTTAATAATTCAAATTCTACTTAAATAATATAAGGGTAATTCCACGTGAAATTTTCCTGTGACATTTTAAAATCGGTTAAACGTATTCTTTTCTCGTTCTCTATAGAAAAATATTAAACGCGTATTTTTTTATTCCTGTATAATTGTCCAAATTTTCGAAAGAAAAGAAAATTTTTGTTTATCTTTAACCGTTACTTAATGTAAAAAAAATTATTTTTTAAAATTTATAATTAAAAAAAATTTTTTTTTTATAGGCAAAGCGAATTTTGAAGTGTTTTTTTAAAAAACTATTGGCTCATCTAAGGACTTTTAGGAAAATTTTCTCTATATTATCAGGTAAAAATAAATAAAGAAAAAATTAATCACGCCCAAATTAAAAAAAAATTAATTTGTTTAGAAACAAATTAATTTTAAAATATTATTGAACTGACTCGGAATGATCGTTAAATTCAATGTTTTATTAAATAATTAAAACAACCGTGTGATAAAATCAAATAATTTAAAAAAATTATTGAATTTTTTGAATAATTTAATTTAGAAATTCCGAAAGAATTAAATTAAGATTTTTTGAAAATTATTGAATTTCTGAAAATATTTTTTAAAAAATTGAAACAATTAAAAATTTTGTCAAATTTCATCGAAATAATATGTATATTTTATTTTAAGGAACTTTATTTTCATTTTACTTTTAAAAATTAGTTTGTAATACAATCGTATTTTTGAAAATTTCTAATTGAAAATTTGGAAAATAATTGAATTTTAAGAAAATTTAGAATTGAACTTATTATCAGAATTGTTCCAATGGTACACGAAGGTTCAATATTATTTAATCAAAAATATCTTACATTCAAGTTATAACTAAAAGTATTTTGTCGATTTCTATTTACGATTCGTTCAAAGAATTCTTAATTTTTTTTTTCTAATTTAAAGAAAAACTGTTCGAAAAATGATATTTTTTAATAAAGGGAAGAAATTTTCATTAAATTTTTTAAATTAACAATGGTTAACCATTTTTAAATTTTTATTTTTCTTAAAAATTGGCGGATTTTAAAATCCATGTGTAATTTTGTAAAAATTATGTTTTTTGAATCCACAAAAAATTACCAAATAAAAAAATTGATTTTCATGATTTTTTTAGAATTTTTGAAAATAAAAAGTCTTTGTTTTTATTCTGAAAATACTAAAAAATACTATTATTATTCAATTTTTTATATGAAATTTCATTTGTTTATTTTCCTAACTAATTTCACATAATTTCTATTAAAAAATAACAAATATATATTATTAATAATTTTTTTAGTTCATTTAAAAAATTACCCTTTATTTGTAAAAATTAAAATAAAGTTATTCATAATTACTTCAGTTTATACATCGAACTTAGACTTAAATTCGCTTTCTGCTGAATTTAAAATTTAACATTCTTCTTATTTTATACTTTTTTTAGAGTCAAAAATGGATAATTCGCTTGTTAAAAAAAGCGATAGCTCCACTTTACAAATGCCTTTACTGCAGCCACTAAGCATACCAAGTGTGACACTTCATTTGGAAGCCACTCGATATTTCAGTAACAGGTATATTAATGTTTTGTTTTATTTATTTGAACAAAACTAGAAAAATAACAAATTTTTTTTTAAAATTATACAAAAATTCTTATTCTTTGAAAATGTTGAATAACTATTTTATTTTACATTTTTTTCACCTTAAAAATTTTGAAATTAAAATGAAAAGAAAATCTTGAAATAAGAAGAAATGAGGAGAGATACAGTTGAAATTTTTTTAAATAATTCAATTCTAGAAGGTGTTATCGTGATATTTTTGAAAATTTGAGTTTGTAAAAAAGTAATGTTTGAATTTTTATTTTTAAAAATTACTAAACTTTTGAGTAATTTTGTTTAAATGTTGTGAGCATTTTTTAAAATTGAATTTTCAAAGAATAAAAATTTTTTAAAATTGATAAGTGAATTTTAAGAAATGCTTAAATTAGAATAAATTAAAATATTTAACTTTTTTAGGGTATTAAGAGCAGCATCGAAATAAATCGAATTGAATTAAAAAATATAATTGAATTTTAAAAGAATTTAAACTTTAAAAATTGATAAGTGAATTTTAAGAAAGTTTAAAATTGTAGATATTTAAATTTTTTAGGGTATTAAGAGCACCATCAAAATAATCGAATTGAATTTTAAAATATTATAATTTTAAAATATAAAATTAAAATTTTAGTATTAAAAAAATTTTTTAACCTTTTTTTTCTTTGCAGAATTCTTAGCGTTTCCTTTACAGAAGAGAACGGATGGTGTGTCAAAGAAATTGAGGTAATTATTTTTCAAGGGATCTCCGATAATTAGATTTTCGTTAAAAAAAATATTTATCCCTTCTTTCAATTTTTTGGTTTTTGCTAATTATTTTCAGTTCTTATTTATTCTTTTTAAAAATTTTAAATACAGATACCACTTGAGGCTTTAAATAATTTCAAGAAGCAGGAGGACAATAAGGCACCTTCTAGAATATCTAGAAGTGGAAGAAGACAGGTTATTAATTTTTAAATTCTTTACGTATGAAATTTGGAAAAATGCTTCTAAAATGTCCGTCAATTTGTTTCGATCTAAATAGAAATTAAATTTAAATATTTTTAAATCTAAATTAAATCTAAATTAAATCTAAATTTAAACTAACGTTTAAACTTTACTCTCAGTTTACAATAATTTAATAGTATAACAAAATTACGATTCTCGTCGAGTTTGAAATGAAAAAGTAAATAATTTTAAATTTCAAGCTTTTTATGATAATTTTTACCGACTAGTCGTTTTTATTTTTAGTTTCATTTTCCCCTAATTTATGACAATTTTCAGAAATTTATATTTTGTTTTTTATAGTCCACTTCAACTGATTCAAAATCGGATATCGAAGATGTAAAAGTCAAGAAGAATGAGAAGTTCAAGGATATCAAAGTAATTTTCTTTATTTTTTAAACTCGTAAAATTGATTTAAAAAAAAAATACAGAAATCTGGATGATAATTAATTTTATTTGTCTCTAAGTAAAATTTTCTATTTTTTTACAGGATATCAAGAAACTAATGAAACTGAAGTATTTATTATTCGGAACAACTTCGGATGAGCTTGCTCCTAAATCTTACACAGTAATGCTTAATGGCAAAGAGAAACGTAAGCAATGATTATAATATATTTTAATAATTGTTTCATTACAAATTTTTCAAAAAATTCTATTTTATAAATTGAAAATAATGTTTCCTTTTAATTTTTTAGGCTATCACTGTATCGAATGTTCTTTTAATTATCAAACTGCAGTGAGAGTTGCTGAGCATTTTTATACTGAACATAACCCAGGGACAAATTTTAAATGTCCTTATTGCAGTAACGGATTTAAATTGCGAAACACATTAAAAATTCATCTTATTACTGTGTGCAAAATAATACCTGTCGCTGACAGAGCGAATATCCTGAACACCACAAAGTTTGTTTCTTATCATCTTAATTTTTCCGTTTAATAATTTGCAGGCTTCGTATTCATTTACTAAAACCTACTATTTACTACTTTTTTACGTTATGCTACTTATTTGGGTACTTTTTTTAGATTTCAACCACTAAAAGATACTATTTCTATTTTTTTTAGAATTTACTTTTAAATTCCCTAAATACTAGAAATCAAAAAACTATTCTCAAAAATTATAATCAAATTCTTTAAAACGATTCAATTATTTTCAAAAAATATTCGAAATTCAATTATTTCCAATATCTAGTATTTTCATAAAATTTCGCAAAAGAATTCAATTATTTAAAACAAAAATTGATAAAATTCATCCAAAATTCAATTATTTTCATAAATAATAAAATTTCCACAAGAATTCAATTAATTTAAAATAGCATTTTCAAAAAAATTTCGAAAAAATCAATTATTTAACAAAATTTTTATGCCATTCTTCACAATAATTCAATTACTTTCACTAATAATAACATTTATCATGGAAATTCAGCTTTTTACAAAAAATTTTTGATAAAATTCTAAGCAGGAATTCAATTATTTACATAGATAATAAAACTCATCGAAGAATTTCAATTATTTTTAATACTATTTTAAATCAATTAATTGAAAAATTCAATTATTTTCACAAATAAAGTTTTCCACAAGAATTCCATTATTTAAAACAAAATTTCGAAAAAATTAATTATTTAAAACAATGTTTATAAAAATCTTATGATGAATTAAATTATTTTTGAAAATAACAAAATTTTTCACAGAAATTAAATTCTGAAAAATTTTAATAAAACTTTTCGCAATAATTCAATTATTTTTATAAATAATAAAATTCTTCTCAGGAATTCAATTATTTTTTTGAAAATTTTAATAAAATTCTTTGCAACTACCATTATTTTCATAAATAATAAAATTCATCGCAGGATTTCGATAATTTTTAATACAAATGTCCGAATTTTTTCATTTCTTTTACTTTACACAGACATTCAATTATTCTTAAAAATTTTAATAAATACTTTGCAAAATTTAGTAATTCTTAAAAACTTTTCGCAATTCAATGATTTTCTATATCTACTGTTTTCATAAAATATTTCCAAACAGAATTCAATTATTTAAAAATTTTGTTGCATAAATATCTTCATAAAAATTCAGGTCTTTTCTTAAATAATAAAATTCTTCTAAGGAATTTAATCATTTTTGAAAATTTTAATAAAATTCTTTGCAACTTTTCAGTTATCATAAATAATAAAATTCATCGCGCACGATTTCAATTATTTTTAATTCTATTTTACAGAAATAGATCAATAAATGTAATTATTCTTAACAATTTAATTTGAATTCCTCGAAAAAATCAATTATTTAAAAATTTTGTTTTAAATTCTTTGGAAGAATTCAATTATTTACAAAAATATTAGAATTTTTCACAGGAATTCAATTATTTTCAAATATTTTAATAAAATTGTTAGAAAAAAATCAATTATTTCAAGTAAAATTTTAATTATTATTTTTTTTTAATAATTCAATTATTTTTTTAGATTTTTATCAAATTCTTCCCAAGAATTCAATTATTTATACATAAATAATTCTTTCAAAGAATTCATTTATTAAAAATAAATAACAAAATTATTCCCGAAAATTCAATTATTTTAAGGCATTTTAATAAAATTCTTTGGAAAATCGAATTATTTTTGTAAATAACAATATTCATCACAAGAATTCAATTATTTTTAAAAGTAACAAATTTTTTCTTGAAAATTCAGTTGTTTAAAAAAGTTCTAATAAAATCGTTTGCAAGAATTCAATTATTTTAAGAAATTATAAAATGCTTTTAAGGAATTCAATTATTTAATAAGAAATTTAATAGAATGCCACACAGACATTCAATTATTCTCAAAAATTTTAATAGAATTCTTTGTAAAATTTAATTATTTTTCAAAACTTTTTGCAATTCAATGATTTTCAATATTTACTATTTTCATAAAATTTCCAAACAGAATTCAATTATTTAAAGAAAATTTTGTAAAAATCTTCGTAAGAATTCAATTTTTTTCATGAATAATAAAAATTTCTTAGGGATTGAATTATTTAAATTAGAATTTGCATAAAATTAATCGAAAGCAATCAATTATTTAAAAAATTTTTTTAAATTCTTTGGCAAGAATTAAATTATTTTTATAAACATTTAAATTCTTTCATGAACAATAAAATTTGTTGCAGGAATTGAATTTATTAGCAGGATCAGAGAGAAGTAAATTATTTTGATGAAAATTAGGAAAAAGTCAGGAAAATAAGATATAGAATGGAATTTTTGTCAGTGTTGTGAAGTGTAAAACGAGAGTTTGTTTGGTCGTCAAGTTTAATTTTTCAAAAGCTACTTTTTTACTGCTTTTTAAAATTTTTTTTTAGTTTGAAAGCTACTTTTTGCTACTTTTTTAAAATTAATTATCGAGTGCGAAGTCTGTAATTCGTCAAACATTCTTTACTTATCATTAAAATTAACATTAACATTAACATTAACATTAACATTAACATTAACATTAACATTAACATTTTCCATTAATTTACAGGAAGAATTTTCTACAAACTGATGTGTAAGGAGATTTCCAAAGATGACTTACGTTTCTTCCTCTTTTTTGCAAATTTCGATTTAATTTTTTAATATATTTATAATAATCAGAAGGAATATTTATTTTCTTTGTTAGTTAAATTGAAGATGATCTCGAATTTTTTGTTGTATAACTATTTTTTTTACTATTCTTCAATGTTTTTCATTGTAATTGTCTGGTTAGGTTAAAAGTTTCTTATCAAAAGACATGTAATTTAAGTGTCAGGAATGGATAATAAGATTTTTTTTATCAATATTGATGAGGTGAAGTATATTTACTAGTCGTTGAGTTTAAGAGAGAAAAATTGTGTTTAAAACGCAGAGCGGTAAATCATGATATTTAATGATTTTAGTTTCTGTAAATATCTATTTTGGTTTGATAAAAGTGACTGCAGAAATATGTTATATTTGTAGACGAATGAAAGAAGTTTCCTACAATTACAGAAGTTGTATGTATAAATACAATAAGCATAATGCTATAAAAGTATCTTTAAAAGTGTATCGAAAATGTTATTTATGCAATATAACTTATTTAATATGAATATGAAAATTATTTTTTACATTACTTTTTTTACTACATATGGTGAGTTTAATTCTTTTAGTTTTTAATTTATTTTTCTTTTTTGGTATTTCTTTTATAATTGTATTTACATACAAAATGGGATAAATTTGATATTTTAGATATTGAACCGAATCTTAACAAAAGATTGTTATCACAGAAAAGTTTTCCATAAAAGGAATGGGAATAGAAATGCATCCTTTCTAATTCTTAATTACAATTATTGTTTTAATAAAATTCAGTTTTTGAAAAATAACTAGGAAAAAAATGTTTATAAATTCTATTTGTCAATTATAAATTTTAATTCAAAATGAAATTGAAAATTTTTCTATTTTTAGAGAATAAAGGAAAAAATTCGAAAAATTTTCGAAAATTTTACTCTAAAAAATGTTATGTTACATTTATTTACGAATTTCTTTAATTGTAAAATTATTCGAAAACATCAATTACTTCTTTTTTAAATAAATATTTAATTATTATTATTTTTCCATAGGAACTAAAGATTTTCGAAAATTTCAAATTCAAAACTTCTTGAAATAAAATAACTTATAATAATATTAAAGATGACCGAGTGATAAAGTAATTATTTTATATTATCAATTATTATTTTCTAGAAATTTGAACTAAAATTCTTCTCTAAATCAACAATTTTTAATAATTTGAAAAATAAAAATTTTCAAATATTTTAATTTGAAATCTATTCAAAATTCAATTATTTCTAAAAATTCACGCTTTAATGCTTTTAATATTCAATTATTCTTATTATCAAAAATTTTTACTGAAATTCATTAGAAAATTCTACGAGAAATCCATTATTTAAATACAAAAATAAATAATTTATTGAAAAATTGAAAGTTTCTTTTTCTAATAATGAATTTTATAAACAAATTTCTAAATAATTGAATTATTGTGAATTAATTTAAAAATAATTTTTCAATTCAATTCCTGTGAAATTTTTTATTATTTTCGAAAATAATTGAATTTTTGAGAAGAATTGTATCAAATTTTTTTTTTTTAATAATTGGATTCTTTTGGAAATTTTTATTAAAATAGTAGATAATGAAAATCATTGAATTGATGAAATTTTTTGAAAATAATTGAATTTTAGAGAAGAATTATATTATTTATAAAGATAATTGAATTTTTGAACATAATTGAATATCTGCAAAGAATTTTATTACTTTTGAAAATAATTGAATTTCTGCAATCATTATAATTCTTGACAAAAATGTTATTAAAAATTTTGAAAATAATTAAATTCTTAAGAGGGAATTTATTATTTATAAAAATAATTGAAATCTTGTGAAGTATTAGGTTAAAATATTTAAAAATAATTTACTCTTGTCGATAATTTCTATTAAAATTTTAATGAAAATTATATATAATAATCGTCGTGATTCCAGATTTCCGGATCTCTGTCCACACTTGAAGTTAGTTAAAGTTATTCTTTTATTTTTTATACGTTTTGATAGAAAATAGAAATATACATATACATATACATACATTATAATAATCGTAAGTTTCCTTTCCGTTAGCAAATTATCTGCATTCATTTGTTTGTTTTGAAAATTTAATTTTGTGGGTTAAGTATTGGCATTTTTTATATATTTTTTAATGTCAAACTTTTTAATGTGGAAAATACTTTACTTATTAAATTCTCTCGACTCTTTGGTAAAAAATCTAAAATTATCGAAAATTATCAAAAATTCAAAAATCCGATTTTCTTAAAATTCAACATTTTTTCCTCTCTTTTATGGGATTTAGCTTCATTATTTTTGTGCTTTTAGAAAATACTTTACTTATTAAATTGTCTCGAATCTTTGGTAAAATATCTAAAATTATCAAAAATTCGAAAAAATTCAAAAATCCGATTTTCTTAAAATTCAACATTTTTTCCTCTCTTTTATGGGAATTAGCTTCATTATTTTTGTGCTTTTAGAAAATACTTTACTTATTAAATTGTCTCGACTCTTTGGTAAAAAATCTAAAATTCGAAAAAATTCAAAAATCCAATTTTCTTAAAATTCAACATTTTTTCCTCTCTTTTATGGGATTTAGCTTCATTATTTTTGTGCTTTTAGAAAATACTTTACTTATTTATTAGTCTCGACTCTTTGGTAAAAAATCTAAAATTATCGAAAATTATCAAAAATTCAAAAATCCGAATTTTTTAAAATTCAACATTTTTTGCTCTCTTTTATAGGATTTAGCTTCATTATTTTTGTGCTTTTAGAAAATACTTTACTTATTAAATTGTCTCGACACTTTAGTAAAAAATCTAAAATTATCAAAAATTCGAAAAAATTCAAAAATCCGATTTTCTTAAAATTCAACATTTTTTCTTCTCTTTTATGGGATTTAGCTTCATTATTTTTGTGCTTTTGGAAAATACTTTACTTATTAAATTGTCTCGACTCTTTGGTAAAACATCTAAAATTATCAAAAATTCAAAAAAATTCAAAAATCCGATTTTCTTAAAATTCAACATTTTTTCCTCTCTTTTATGGGAATTAGCTTCATTATTTTTGTGCTTAAAGAAAATAATTTACTTATTAAATTGTCTCGACACTTTAGTAAAAAATCTAAAATTATCAAAAAATCGAAAAAATTCAAAAATCCGATTTTCTTAAAATTCAACATTTTTTCTTCTCTTTTATAGGATTTAGCTTCATTATTTTTGTGCTTTTGGAAAATACTTTACTTATTAAATTGTCTTGACTCTTTGGTAAAAAATGTGAAATTATCGAAAATTATCAAAAATTCAAAAATCCGAATTTCTTAAAATTCAACATTTTTTCCTCTCTTTTATAGAATTTAGCTTCATTATTTTTGTGCTTTTAGAAAATACTTTACTTATTAAATTGTCTCGACACTTTGGTAAAAAATCTAAAATTATCAAAAATTCGAAAAAATTCAAAAATCCGATTTTCTTAAAATTCAACATTTTTTCTTCTCTTTTATGGGATTTAGCTTCATTATTTTTGTGCTTTTGGAAAATACTTTACATATTTAATAGTCTCGACTCTTTGGTAAAAAATGTGAAATTATCGAAAATTATCAAAAATTCAAAAATCCGATTTTCTTAAAATTCAACATTTTTTCTTTTCTTTTATGGGATTTAGCTTCATTATTTTTGTGCTTTTGGAAAATAATTTACTTATTAAATTGTCTCGACTCTTTGGTAAAAAATGTGAAATTATCGAAAATTATCAAAAATTCAAAAATCCGAATTTCTTAAAATTCAACATTTTTGCCTCTTTTTTATAGAATTTAGCTTCATTATTTTTGGGCTTTTGGAAAATACTTTACTTATTTAATAGTCTTGAATCTTTGGTAAAAAATCTAAAATTATCAAAAATTCGAAAAAATTCAAAAATCCAATTTTCTTATAATTCAACATTTTTTTCTCTTTTTTATGGGAATTAGCTTCATTATTTTTGTGCTTTTAGAAAATACTTTACATATTAAATTGTCTCGACACTTTAGTAAAAAATCTAAAATTATCAAAAATTCGAAAAAATTCAAAAATCCGATTTTCTTAAAATTCAACATTTTTTCTTCTCTTTTATGGGATTTAGCTTCATTATTTTTGTGCTTTTGGAAAATAATTTACTTATTAAATTGTCTCGACTCTTTGGTAAAAAATGTGAAATTATCGAAAATTATCAAAAATTAAAAAATCCGAATTTCTTAAAATTCAACATTTTTTCCTTTCTTTTATAGGATTTAGCTTCATTATTTTTGTGCTTTTGGAAAATACTTTACTTATTAAATTGTCTCGACTCTTTGGTAAAACATCTAAAATTATCAAAAATTCGAAAAAATTCAAAAATCCGATTTTCTTAAAATTCAACATTTTTTCCTCTCTTTTATGGAAATTAGCTTCATTATTTTTGTGCTAAAAGAAAATACTTTACTTATTAAATTGTCTCGACACTTTAGTAAAAAATCTAAAATTATCGAAAATTATCAAAAATTCATAAATCCGAATTTTTTAAAATTCAACATTTTTTCCTCTCTTTTATAGAATTTAGCTTCATTATTTTTGTGCTTTTAAAAAATACTTTACTTATTAAATTGTCTCGACACTTTGGTAAAAAATCTAAAATTATCAAAAATTCGAAAAAATTCAAAAATCCGATTTTCTTAAAATTCAACATTTTTTCTTCTTTTTTATGGGATTTAGCTTCATTATTTTTGTGCTTTTGGAAAATACTTTACATATTTAATAGTCTCGACTCTTTGGTAAAAAATGTGAAATTATCGAAAATTATCAAAAATTCAAAAATCCGATTTTCTTAAAATTCAACATTTTTTCTTCTCTTTTATGGGATTTAGCTTCATTATTTTTGTGCTTTTGGAAAATAATTTACTTATTAAATTGTCTCGACTCTTTGGTAAAAAATGTGAAATTATCGAAAATTATCAAAAATTCAAAAATCCGAATTTCTTAAAATTCAACATTTTTGCCTCTTTTTTATAGAATTTAGCTTCATTATTTTTGGGCTTTTGGAAAATACTTTACTTATTTAATAGTCTCGAATCTTTGGTAAAAAATCTAAAATTATCAAAAATTCGAAAAAATTCAAAAATCCAATTTTCTTATAATTCAACATTTTTTTCTCTCTTTTATGGGAATTAGCTTCATTACTTTTGTGCTTTTGGAAAATACTTTACTTATTAAATTGTCTCGACTCTTTGGTAAAACATCTAAAATTATGAAAAATTCGAAAAAATTCAAAAATCCGATTTTCTTAAAATTCAACATTTTTTCTTCTCTTTTATGGGATTTAGCTTCATTATTTTTGTGCTTTTGGAAAATAATTCACTTATTAAATTGTCTCGACTCTTTGGTAAAAAATGTGAAATTATCGAAAATTATCAAAAATTCAAAAATCCGATTTTCTTAAAATTCAACATTTTTTCTTCTCTTTTATGGGATTTAGCTTCATTACTTTTGTGCTTTTGGAAAATACTTTACTTATTAAATTGTCTCGACTCTTTGGTAAAACAACTAAAATTATCAAAAATTCAAAAAAATTCAAAAATCCGAATTTCTTAAAATTCAACATTTTTTCCTCTCTTTTATAGGATTTAGCTTCATTATTTTTGTGCTTTTGGAAAATACTTTACTTATTAAATTGTCTCGACATTTTGGTAAAAAATGTGAAATTATCGAAAATTATCAAAAATTCAAAAATCCGAATTTCTTAAAATTCAACATTTTTGCCTCTTTTTTATAGAATTTAGCTTCATTATTTTTGTGCTTTTGTAAAATATTTTACTTATTTAATAGTCTCGAATCTTTGGTAAAAAATCTAAAATTATCAAAAATTCAAAAATCCGAATTTTTTAAAATTCAACATTTTTTGCTCTCTTTTATAGGATTTAGCTTCATTATTTTTGTGCTTTTGGAAAATACTTTACTTATTAAATTGTCTCGACTCTTTGGTAAAAAATGTGAAATTATCGAAAATTATCAAAAATTCAAAAATCCGAATTTCTTAAAATTCAACATTTTTGCCTCTTTTTTATAGAATTTAGCTTCATTATTTTTGGGCTTTTGGAAAATACTTTACTTATTTAATAGTCTCGAATCTTTGGTAAAAAATCTAAAATTATCAAAAATTCGAAAAAATTCAAAAATCCAAATTTCTTATAATTCAACATTTTTTTCTCTCTTTTATGGGAATTAGCTTCATTACTTTTGTGCTTTTGGAAAATACTTTACTTATTAAATTGTCTCGACTCTTTGGTAAAACATCTAAAATTATCAAAAATTCGAAAAAATTCAAAAATCCGATTTTCTTAAAATTCAACATTTTTTCTTCTCTTTTATGGGATTTAGCTTCATTATTTTTGTGCTTTTGGAAAATAATTCACTTATTAAATTGTCTCGACTCTTTGGTAAAAAATGTGAAATTATCGAAAATTATCAAAAATTCAAAAATCCGATTTTCTTAAAATTCAACATTTTTTCTTCTCTTTTATGGGATTTAGCTTCATTACTTTTGTGCTTTTGGAAAATACTTTACTTATTAAATTGTCTCGACTCTTTGGTAAAACAACTAAAATTATCAAAAATTCAAAAATCCGAATTTCTTAAAATTCAACATTTTTTCCTCTCTTTTATAGGATTTAGCTTCATTATTTTTGTGCTTTTGGAAAATACTTTACTTATTAAATTGTCTCGACTCTTTGGTAAAAAATGTGAAATTATCGAAAATTATCAAAAATTCAAAAATCCGAATTTCTTAAAATTCAACATTTTTTTCTCTCTTTTATAGAATTTAGCTTCATTATTTTTGTGCTTTTAGAAAATACTTTACTTATTAAATTGTCTCGACACTTTAGTAAAAAATCTAAAATTATCAAAAATTCGAAAAAATTCAAAAATCCGATTTTCTTAAAATTCAACATTTTTTCTTCTCTTTTATGGGATTTAGCTTCATTATTTTTGTGCTTTTGGAAAATACTTTACTTATTAAATTGTCTCGACTCTTTGGTAAAACATCTAAAATTATCAAAAATTCAAAAAAATTCAAAAATCCGATTTTCTTAAAATTCAACATTTTTTCCTCTCTTTTATGAGAATTAGCTTCATTATTTTTGTGCTTTTAGAAAATACTTTACTTATTAAATTGTCTCGACTCTTTGGTAAAACATCTAAAATTATCAAAAATTCGAAAAAATTCAAAAATCCGATTTTCTTAAAATTCAACATTTTTTCTTCTCTTTTATGGGATTTAGCTTCATTATTTTTGTGCTTTTGGAAAATAATTTTCTTATTAATTTGTCTCGACATTTTGGTAAAAAATGTAAAATTATCGAAAATTATCAAAAATTCAAAAATCCGAATTTCTTAAAATTCAACATTTTTTTTCTCTTTTATGGGATTAAGCTTCATTATTTTTGTGCTTTTGGAAAATACTTTACTTATTTAATTGTCTCGACTCTTTGGTAAAAAATGTGAAATTATCGAAAATTATCAAAAATTCAAAAATCCGAATTTCTTAAAATTCAACATTTTTTCCTCTCTTTTATGGGATTTAGCTTCATTATTTTTGTGCTTTTAGAAAATACTTTACTTATTAAATTGTCTCGACTCTTTGGTAAAAAATGTGAAATTATCGAAAATTATCAAAAATTCAAAAATCCGAATTTCTTAAAATTCAACATTTTTTCCTCTCTTTTATAGAATTTAGCTTCATTATTTTTGTGCTTTTGGAAAATACTTTACTTATTTAATAGTCTCGACTCTTTGGTAAAAAATCTAAAATTATCGAAAATTATCAAAAATTCAAAAATCCGATTTTCTTAAAATTCAACATTTTTTCTTCTCTTTTATGGGATTTAGCTTCATTATTTTTGTGCTTTTCCAAAATAATTCACTTATTAAATTGTCTCGACTCTTTGGTAAAAAATGTGAAATTATCGAAAATTATCAAAAATTCAAAAATCCGATTTTCTTAAAATTCAACATTTTTTCTTCTCTTTTATGGGATTTAGCTTCATTACTTTTGTGCTTTTGGAAAATACTTTACTTATTAAATTGTCTCGACTCTTTGGTAAAACAACTAAAATTATCAAAAATTCAAAAAAATTCAAAAATCCGAATTTCTTAAAATTCAACATTTTTTCCTCTCTTTTATAGGATTTAGCTTCATTATTTTTGTGCTTTTGGAAAATACTTTACTTATTAAATTGTCTCGACATTTTGGTAAAAAATGTGAAATTATCGAAAATTATCAAAAATTCAAAAATCCGATTTTCTTAAAATTCAACATTTTTTCTTCTCTTTTATGGGATTTAGCTTCATTACTTTTGTGCTTTTGGAAAATACTTTACTTATTAAATTGTCTCGACTCTTTGGTAAAAAATGTGAAATTATCGAAAATTATCAAAAATTATCCTCTCTTTTATAGGATTTAGCTTCATTATTTTTGTGCTTTTGGAAAATACTTCACTTATTAAATTGTCTCGACTCTTTGGTAAAAAATGTGAAATTATCGAAAATTATCAAAAATTCAAAAATCCGAATTTTTTAAAATTCAACATTTTTTTCTCTCTTTTATAGAATTTAGCTTCATTATTTTTGTGCTTCTAGAAAATACTTTACTTATTAAATTGTCTCGACACTTTAGTAAAAAATCTAAAATTATCAAAAATTCGAAAAAATTCAAAAATCCGATTTTCTTAAAATTCAACATTCTTTCTTCTCTTTTATGGGATTTAGCTTCATTATTTTTGTGCTTTTGGAAATTACTTTACTTATTTAATAGTTTCGACTCTTTGGTAAAAAATCTAAAATTATCGAAAATTATCAAAAATTCAAAAGTCCGAATTTTTTAAAATTCAACATTTTTTGCTCTCTTTTATAGGATTTAGCTTTATTATTTTTGTTCTTTTGGAAAATAGTTTACTTATTAAATTGTCTCGACTCTTTGGTAAAAAATGTGAAATTATCGAAAATTATCAAAAATTCAAAAATCCGAATTTCTTAAAATTCAACATTTTTTCCTCTCTTTTATGGGATTTAGCTTCATTATTTTTGTGCTTTTAGAAAATACTTTACTTATTAAATTGTCTCGACTCTTTGGTAAAAAATGTGAAATTATCGAAAATTATCAAAAATCCGAATTTCTTAAAATTCAACATTTTTTCCTCTCTTTTATAGAATTTAGCTTCATTATTTTTGTGCTTTTGGAAAATACTTTACTTATTTAATAGTCTCGCCTCTTTGGTAAAAAATCTAAAATTATCAAAAATTCGAAAAAATTCAAAAATCCGATTTTCTTAAAATTCAACATTTTTTCTTCTCTTTTATGGGATTTAGCTTCATTATTTTTGTGCTTTTGGAAAATACTTTACTTATTTAATAGTCTCGCCTCTTTGGTAAAAAATCTAAAATTATCAAAAATTCGAAAAAATTCAAAAATCCGATTTTCTTAAAATTCAACATTTTTTCTTCTCTTTTATGGGATTTAGCTTCATTATTTTTGTGCTTTTGTAAAATACTTTACTTATTTAATAGTTTCGACTCTTTGGTAAAAAATCTAAAATTATCGAAAATTATCAAAAATTCATAAATCCGAATTTTTTAAAATTCAACATTTTTTGCTCTCTTTTATAGGATTTAGCTTCATTATTTTTGTGCTTTTGGAAAATACTTTACTTATTAAATTGTCTCGACTCTTTGGTAAAAAATGTGAAATTATCGAAAATTATCAAAAATTCAAAAATCCGAATTTCTTAAAATTCAACATTTTTTTCTCTCTTTTATAGAATTTAGCTTCATTATTTTTGTGCTTTTAGAAAATACTTTACTTATTAAATTGTCTCGACACTTTAGTAAAAAATCTAAAATTATCAAAAATTCGAAAAAATTCAAAAATCCGATTTTCTTAAAATTCAACATTTTTTCTTCTCTTTTATGGGATTTAGCTTCATTATTTTTGTGCTTTTGGAAAATATTTTACTTATTAAATTGTCTCGAATCTTTGGTAAAAAATGTGAAATTATCGAAAATTATCAAAAATTCAAAAATCCGATTTTCTTAAAATTCAACATTTTTTCTTCTCTTTTATGGGATTTAGCTTCATTATTTTTGTGCTTTTAGAAAATACTTTACTTATTAAATTGTCTCGACACTTTAGTAAAAAATCTAAAATTATCAAAAATTCGAAAAAATTCAAAAATCCGATTTTCTTAAAATTCAACATTTGTTCTTCTCTTTTAAGGGATTTAGCTTCATTACTTTTGTGCTTTTGAAAAATACTTTACTTATTAAATTGTCTCGACTCTTTGGTAAAACATCTAAAATTATCAAAAATTCAAAAAAATTCAAAAATCCGAATTTCTTAAAATTCAACATTTTTTCCTCTCTTTTATAGAATTTAGCTTCATTATTTTTGTGCTTTTGGAAAATACTTTACTTATTTAATAGTCTCGACTCTTTGGTAAAAAATCTAAAATTATCAAAAATTCGAAAAAATTCAAAAATCCGATTTTCTTAAAATTCAACATTTTTTCCTCTCTTTTATAGAATTTAGCTTCATTATTTTTGTGCTTTTGGAAAATACTTTACTTATTTAATAGTCTCGACTCTTTGGTAAAAAATCTAAAATTATCAAAAATTCGAAAAAATTCAAAAATCCGATTTTCTTAAAATTCAACATTTTTTCTTCTCTTTTATGGGATTTAGCTTCATTATTTTTGTGCTTTTGTAAAATACTTTACTTATTTAATAGTCTCGACTCTTTGGTAAAAAATCTAAAATTATCGAAAATTATCAAAAATTCAAAAATCCGAATTTCTTAAAATTCAACATTTTTTTCTCTCTTTTATAGAATTTAGCTTCATTATTTTTGTGCTTTTAGAAAATACTTTACTTATTAAATTGTCTCGACACTTTAGTAAAAAATCTAAAATTATCAAAAATTCGAAAAAATTCAAAAATCCGATTTTCTTAAAATTCAACATTTTTTCTTCTCTTTTATGGGATTTAGCTTCATTATTTTTGTGCTTTTGGAAAATACTTTACTTATTAAATTGTCTCGACTCTTTGGTAAAAAATCTAAAATTATCAAAAATTCGAAAAAATTCAAAAATTTGATTTTCTTAAAATTCAACATTTTTTTTCTCTTTTATGGGATTAAGCTTCATTATTTTTGTGCTTTTGGAAAATACTTTACTTATTTAATAGTCTCGACTCTTTGGTAATACATCTAAAATTATCAAAAATTCGAAAAAATTCAAAAATCCGATTTTCTTAAAATTCAACATTTTTTCTTCTCTTTTATGGGATTTAGCTTCATTATTTTTGTGCTTTTGGAAAATACTTTACTTATTAAATTGTCTCGACTCTTTGGTAAAAAATCTAAAATTATCAAAAATTCGAAAAAATTCAAAAATTTGATTTTCTTAAAATTCAACATTTTTTTTTCTCTTTTATGGGATTTAGCTTCATTATTTTTCAGTGCTTCAATTAATACTTTCGTTATTCTAGAGAAACTTATCGCTATTTGAAGTAAAACTTTTTTCAGTGTGTAATAATTATTATTTCTTTAAAAAATTTAATTTAAAATGGCCTTATAAAATAAGCAATGCAAAAGATGACCCAGATACTAATTGTAATTGTTGAAAGCCATAGTTTAAGTCTAGTAATGTAAATTCTATTTAAATTGAGACCATTGAGTGAAATTATTTGAATTTTAGTTAGTTAAATCTCTTTGTTAGGTTATAATAATTATTTCTTTAAAATTTTTAAAATTGTTTAAAATAAGCAGCCCCATACAACATTCCCGCGCGCTTGCGCGCGGATAGTTTGGCTAGTATATGAATAATTCTCAAAAATTATAATCAAATTCTCTAAAACGATTTAATTATTTTCAAAAAATATTCGAAATTCAATTGTTTTGAATATTTAGTATTTTCATAAAATTTTGCAAAATAATTCAATTATTTTCAAAAAATTGATAAAATTCATCGAAAATTCAATTTTTTTTATAAATAATAAAATTTCCACAGGACTTCAATTACTGTAGAATAGCATTTTTAAAAAAGTTTCGAAAAATCAATTATTTAACAAAATTTTTATACAATTCTTCACAATAATTCAATTACTTTCACTAATAATATTTTTCATACAAATTCAATTTTAAAAAAAAGTTTGATAAAATTCTATGTAAGAATTCAATTATTTTCACAAATAAAATTTTCCACAAGAATTCAATTAACTAAAACAAAATTTTCATAACATTTATTATATTTAGAAAAAATAATTATTTAAAACAATGTTTATAAAATTCTTATGAAGAATTCAATTATTTTCAAAGATATCGATATTTTTCACAGAAATTTATTTATTTTTAAACATTTTAATACAATTTTTTGCAATTAATCAATTATTTTCATAAATAATAAAATTCAGGAATTCAATTATTTTTGAAAATTATAATAAAATTCTTAGCAACTATTCAATTATTTTCATACATAAAATAAAATTTATCGCAGGATTTCTATTATTTTTAATACAATTTTATAGGAATTGCTTAAAAAATGTAATTATTCTTAAAAATTTGATTTCAATTCCTCGAAAAAATCAATTTAAAAAAATGTTTTTTTTAAATTATTTCGAAAAATTCAATTATTTACAAAAATATTAAAATTTTTCACAGGAATTAAAATAATTTAATAAAATTGTTAGAAAGAAATCAATTATTTTAAATACAATTTTAATTAAAATTTTTTATAGAATTCAATTTTTCTTTTAGATTTTAATAAAATTCTTTCAAAGAATTCAATTATGCACATAAATAATTCTTTGAAAGAATTCAATAATGTCGATAAATAACTAAATTATTCCTGAAAATTCAATTATTTTGAGGCATTTTAATAAAATTCTTGGCAAAATCCAATTATTTTTATAAATAACAATATATTTATCAGAAGATTTCAATTGTTTTTAAAAGCAATAAATTTTTTCTTGAAAATTCAATTATTTTTAAAAAATTCTAATAAAATCGTTCGCAAGAATTTAATTATTTTCATGAATAATAAAATGCTTTTTAAGAATTCAATTATTTACAAAAAAATTTAATTTTTTTTAATTTTTCAAAAATTTTAATAGAATTTTTTGTAAAATTGAATTATTTTTAAAAACTTTTCGCAATTAAATGATTTTCAATATCTACTTTTTTCATAAAATTCTTTCCATGATTAATAAAAATTTCTTAGGAATTGAATTATTTAAATTAGAATTTGCATGAAATTAGTCGAAAGAAATCATTTATTTTTTGTCAGTTTTGTGAAGTGTCTAAAACGAGTTTTTTTTGTCGTCAAGTTTAATTTTTCAATAGCTACATTTTTACTATTTTTTTTAGTTTGAAAACTACAATTTGCTACTTTTTTAAAATTATAATTATCGAGTGCAAAGTCTGAAATAACAATGCATTGAATTTCAGTTTCGAGGACAATTCAAATTGAAAATTCGCCCATAAAAAAACTCACAGATGACTCTCGCATTGTAGGTGGGACAAAAGCATCAATTACAGACTTTCCCCATCAAGTATCCATTCAATTAAATGGATTTCATATTTGTGGCGGTAGCATAATCGCCAAAAAATGGGTCCTCACTGCAGCTCACTGTATATCTGATTTCCAATTGAAATCACTTAAAATCCGAAGTGGCTCAACATTTACAACGCATGGTGGAACAATTCATTTAATTTCCCAAATAATATCACATGAATTTTACAATAGGACAACAATTGTAAATGACATTGCTCTAATTCGTGTGAAATCGAGTTTCAAGTGGAAAAATGTGCGAAGAAAAATTGCACTTATTGATGCAAGGAGTAGAATAAAATCTGGTGTTATGGCGAATGTTATTGGATGGGGAGTGAAGAAAGAGGGAGGTGAAGTTTCTTTGGATCTGCAGAAAGTTGAAGTTCCAATAGTATCATTTCGAGTGTGTAAAATTTATATGCGATACATAGAAAGGGGGCATATTTGTGCTGGTTACAGGTCAGGACGTTATGATGCATGTTATGGTGATTCGGGCGGTCCCCTTTTGGTAAATAATTCACTTGTTGGAATTGTGTCCTCGGGAGAAGGTTGTGCTCGACCCGGTAAACCAGGTGTTTATACGGATGTGGCATTTTATCGCGATTGGATTCAAAGTAAAATTACTTGTTAATTTGCGTATCAAAAGATTTCTGATTATATACTTTAAGGTCATGTTATTTTTAGAATTTATAAAAGAAAATTCTGAATTTTAGTGTCTTTTTTGTCTACCTCATAAAATATAAAATTACCACGAATTCTAATACAAAACCTTCAATTTTTCTATTTCTGACAACAATTTATTTTTTAATAACTTAATTTTTGAAGAACTTTCATAAAATTAATAAACATAGAAATTATTTTATTTATTTAATTAATTAATTAATTATTTAATTTATTTATTTAATCCTGAAGGGGCTTACAATTAAAAAAATTTAATGAATAATTTTACTTAAATCTTTTAAAATTAATTGAATTTTCAGAGTTGTGTTTTAGCAACAAAATTGAATTTTTGAAGAAGTTACAAATGATTGCAGAAATTCAATTATTTTTTCAAAAGTATTAAAATTCAATTAAGTATATCCAAAAAATTTTTTAAAATTCTTGTCAAAATTTCAATTATTTTTATAAATAATAAAATTCTTCTCCGAAATTCAATTATTTTCTAAAGTTTTCTTTCTTTCTTTAAGAAACATTCAATTATTTAATAAACTATTTATTTTTGTATTTAAATAATTTAATTCTCGTAGAATTTTCTAATAAAAATTGAATTTTAGATAAAATTTTAGATAGTATTTAAAATTCCAGATAAAATTTTAGACAATAATTGAATTTTAAAAAATCCGAATTTTGCAAAAAATTCTGTAGAATTAATTTTTTTTAAAAAGTTTAATTGAATTTTTTTAAAATTATTATTAGTTAAAAACACTAAAAAATTGAATTTTTGAAAAATTAGAAATAATTGCAAAAATTCAATTATTTTCAAAAGTATTAACATTCTTCGCAAAAATTCAATTCTGTTCAAAAACTTAAAAAAATTCGTTTCAAAATATCAAATATCTTTATAAAATAATAAAATTCTCTGAAATTCAATTATTTTCAAAAGTTTTCTTTCTTTCTTTAAGAAACATTTAATTATTCAATAAACTATTTTATTTTGTATTTAAATAATTGAATTTTCGTAGAATTTTCTAATAAAATTTGATTTAAATTGAATTTCAAATAAAATATTTTAGATAATAATTGAATTTTAAAAAGGTTTCAAATTAAATAAAGTATAAAGAATTGATTATTTAAAAAATCGTTGCTAAAATTCTTTATGAGAATTCAATTTTGAGAAATATTCAATTATTAAATGAATTATTTACTTTTGTATTTAAATAATTGAATTGAATTGAATTCTCTTCTTCGAAAATCATTTATTTTAAAAAGTTTTAATAAAATTCTTAGTAAAATTCGAATTTATTTTCAAAAATTTCCCTGAATTTAATGATTTTTTGACACCTATACTATTTCATTAAAATTTTCCAAAAGAATTTTAATTATTGTCATAAATAATAAAAAATTTCACAGGAAATTCAATCATTTACAAATTTTTTGTACATTTCTTCACAATAATTCCATTATTTTTATAAATAACAATTTTTTTTACAGAGATTCAATTATTTGTTCATAAACAATAGTATTCATTACAAGAATTCAATTATTTTCAAAAATTTTAATAAAATTCATGGCAAAAATTCAATTATTTTCAAAAATTTTTCTGAAATTCAATAATTTTCAATATTTTTCTATTTTAATAAAATTTCCCAAAACAATTCAATTATTTTTAAAATTTATAAAATCTAAATATTTTTAAAAATTTTAATACAATTCATTGCAAAATTTCAATTATTTTCTAAAATAATGAAAATTTCACAGAAATTCAATTATTAAAAATAGAATTTGCATAAATTTAAAAAGAATCAATTTCTTAAAACTTTTTTATAAAATTCTTCAAAATAATTCAATTATTTTCATAGATAATTGGAATTTTATTAATTTGGAAAATAATTGAATTTTTTTGGGAAAATTGATTAAAACAGTAAAATGTTGAAAATCATTGAGTTTTAGAAAAAAATTTTCAAAATAATTGAATTTTTGACATGAATTTTATTAAATTGTTGAAAATAATGGAATTCTTGATTAAAACTTTTTTATAAAATTCGTCGAAATAAAATTCAATTATTTTCATAAATAATAAAACTCATCGCAGAGTTGCAATTATTTTTAATACAATTTTAATCGACTTCCTCGAAAAATATAATTATTCTTAAAACTTTTATTAAAATTCGTCACAAGAATTCAATTATTTAAAAATTTGTTTATAAAATCCATTATACGAGAATTCAATATTGAGAAACATTCAATTATTATTTAATAAAAATTATTTATTTTTGTACTTAAATAATTTTACTCTCGTAGAATTTTCTAATAAAAATTGATTTAAAAATGAATTTTAGTTGAAATTTAAAATGATAATTGAATATTAAAAGCATAATTATGAATTTTTAGAAATAATTGAATTTTCAAAAGGTTTCAAATTAAAATCTTTAAAAATCTAAATTTTTCATAATTTTAACTAACAATTCTGTAGAATTAATTTTTATGAAAAAATTTAATTCAATTTTTTAAAAAATTATTTGAAGTTACAGTTATAATATTCTTATAAATTATAAAGTAATGTTTTTATCACTCTGTCATCATCATGTTTTATAATAATATTTTTATAAGTTTTTGGATTTCAAAAAGATTTGAATTTGAATTTTTTTAAGAATTTTAATTCATATGGAAAAATAATTATGATTCAATAATTAAATATTTATTTAAAAATGAAGTTATTGATGTTTTTGAATAATTTTACAATTAAAGAAATTCGTAAATAAAATGTATTAGAAGATTTTTTGAGTATCTAAAATCATTTTTAGAATGAATCAGAATATTCTTTAGGGTTAAGGAGAAAGAGAAAGTTTTATCTGGAAATAAGGGAATGTTTGGGAAAAACCAAATTAAATTTTTGTGGCAACCCTGTAAAAGAGGGCTTTGTAATTTTTCTCAAAAAATACATTTTTTGAAAAATTAATTATTTTTAGCCTAACATTTTATATTACACTAAAAATTTCAGAAAGCATGTAATTTTGCAGCCAACTAGTTGAAAATAATTTTCTTATTATAGTTTTTTTAGATAAAGAATAGAATTAAATGTATTTTAGTTTTTTTTTAAAAATCGGTTTTGTTATACGAGATAAATGTGTCGCCCCTTTTTGAAAAATGAGTTTTCGAGAGAAACACGAGTTTCTCTCGAAAACACATTTTTCAAAAAGTATTCATTCTTCTTCAACTATTTCTCGTTATGTACTTGAGTGAATTATAAGACACGGTCATAAAAAAGGCTATAAATTTTTTTTCTTTTGCGTATTATTCTTTAAAAATCTTTTGGGACAGTAATTTTAGGCTATACTTTAAAGGCACGCATTATTTAAAGCAAAAAAAGGAAAAATCCATATTTTTTTCAAATCCTTGACCAGAAAGCAATCCTCTTAATAAAACAGAAAGTTGGTTAAATTAAAATAAGAAGTTTAAAATTTTGAAAAGTTTGTTTCTCCAGAGCACACAATAAGATAAATATATACCTATTTTATTTTTATAATGATATCCATAAAAGATAACTTTCTTGTAATATCCTTATTTATTGTTATACTGTTGTAAACCCCATTTGGTTTCAACTTTCATGCTTCAGTTTATGATTTATGTATTTCTAAATGCTTTTCTTAAATCTGTTGGCAAAACTACTATACCCCTGGGGATTAAGGTTCTTCTTAATTGCGTTCGAGTGGATTTTCCGCAAGGTATTTTCTTTACGGATTATAAGTTGTTATTTTGAAACAATGTCATCTGTTATATTATATTGAAATTTGCAATAAGTTGTAATATTATTTTTGTATAAATATAATTAAAATGCAATATACAGAAAATATAATTTTATGCCAAATTCAAGAAAAAAAAATTATTAAAAAATGAATTAAAAAATTCAAAAAAATTATTTTGAATACTATAAATATTCAAAATATTTTTTTTGTATTTTATCTATTCACTAGCAAATGTTACGCGCGGAACGTGATATTCAATTTATTATTATTATGCAAATTACAAAAATTTTTATTTTCAACAAAATTTTAATAAATCCTTCGAAACAATTCAATTACTTTGTAAAATAGTAAAATTTTACAAAAATTATTATCAATTATTATCATGATATTATCATATTATCATTATTATCATTTTTCTTAATTCGTTGTAAAATTTTCCAAAAGAATTTAACTTATATTTCATAAATTTTAGTAAAATTCTTTCTAAAAATTCAATTATATTCAATACAATCTCAATTAAATTCCACCAAAAAAATTTAAATTTTCATCGACATAATTATATTATTTTTCAAAAATTTTAATAAAAATCTTAGCAAGATTTCAATTATTTTCATAAATAAACAACATTTTTCAAAGGATTTCAATTATTTTCAGAAATTTTAATAAAATTCTTCGCAAGAATTCAATTATCTTCATAAAAGGAAAAATTCTTTTGAAGATTTCAATTATTTTCTTAAATAATAAAATTCTTTCGAGGATTTCAATTATTTTAAAAAAATTTTAATAAAATTCTTCGCATAAATTCAATATTATCTTCATAGAAAGAAAAATTCTTTTGAAGATTTCAATTATTTTCTTAAATAATAAATTTCTTCCTAGGATTTCAATTATTTTAAAAAAATTGAAATAAAATTCTTTTTATAGATTCAATTATTTTCATTTCAAAAATTTGAAACATATTCTTGTCAAGAAATCCTTTTTGAAGTGAAATTTGTAACGAAGTGTTTCGTTACTTACTCGGCCTAATTTACAATGTGTAGAAAAGGTATTTTCAGAGTTTAGAGAATCGTTTGTTTGTCTCTTTCTTATCAGAGGTCTGTCTCGTTTGTTGTCAAGTCTCTTGTGTATTCCTTTCGTATCAGCGTGTGAGGAGCTGTGGTTTTCGTGAAATCAGAATTTAAATGATTTTGCGCATGATTAACTGTCAGCGTACGTCACATGGTCAGCGACCCTTTCCAGGTTTCTTCTAGGTGCCGTTCCGTGGGGATAAGAAGAAGGGTTCTTCCGAAAATTGCGAAGGAAAAACAAGGAAACGATTTCGATAGCGGAAAAGCCTTTGGGGACAATCAGATGGTTCGACACTTACTTGCGGGTTTCCGAGAAGTCGTGACGCGGTTTTGACGAGTGTCAGAGACGAGAGTTATAGTTGAGAATATGATTTATTAATTTTGTAATTTTGTTAATTTCGAGTTTTGAGTTTTATTAATAAATAGTTATCGTTTGTTAATTCTGTGTTTTAATGTGTTTTGCGTTCATTGTGGACCGGAGGAGAGTGCCAAAGAGTAGAGAAAATTGGTAGCGTCTCAACGGTCGAGTTTGAATAGTTCGTTGGTTGTTCGTTGTTCAGTTGACCGGTTTGCATCACGGCATCGTCTTGGAAGAATTCCCCGATGAGATTTTGTGTTTTGCGGAAGCTGGAGAGTTGCGAGTAGCAGAGTGTGTTCTTGGACGGGATTCGATGCAAATGTTTCGGGTTGAATATTTAAATATATTAATTCGATTCATCACTAATTTCTACGTCACAAATTAAATTACTTTTTTTAAATAATAAAATTCTTCCGAGGATTTCAATTATTTTAAAAAAATTTTGATAAAATTCTTCGCATAAATTCAATTATCTTCTTAGAAAGAAAAATTCTTTTGAAGATTTCAATTATTTTCTTAAATAATAAATTTCTTCCGAGGATTTCAATTATTTTAAAAAAATTGAAATAAAATAAAATTCTCCTGAGGAATTCAATTATTTTCAATTAAACTTCAAAAATCGAATATTTCATTTTAATTATGAACAATCACGATTATTTTAAAAAGTTGAAAAAATTCTTTGTTTAATTCAATTTATTTTCAAAAGTTTGAATTAAAATTATTTAAAAAAACTACATTATTTAAAAAAAATACGCAAAGAAATTCTTCAAAAGAATTTAATTATTTACAAAAACTCGAAATAAAATTGTTTAAAAGAGTTTAATTTTCTAACAAGAATTCTAATAAAATTTCAATCGAAAGATTTTAATTATTTTCTATATTTTAATAAAATTCCTTGCATGTATTAAATTATTTTAGAAAATTAAAATAAAATTCTGAAAAGAATTTCAATAAATTCTCAAATTTTTTGCAAGAATTCAATGATCTTTAATGGATTAATTTTAAAATTGAAAATATTTGAAAAATATGCGTCAAAAAAGATAGTTTTTTTCAGTTTGAATAAAGTTCGTTCTTTTTTGAGAAATAACATTTAAATAAAAATGTTATAATCCCTTTTTTACCTAAAACCTAATTTCCTATTTTTTTCTTTTTTATCCCCTTATAAACACCTAAAATCATAAATTTTCTTTTCCCTTCATTTTTAAAAAAACTTTTAAAAATAATTGTCATTTTTGGTAAGTTTAAAAAATTTTTATTTATGTTTGCAAAAAATATTTTTACTTTTCGCAAACTTTCAAAAAATTAAAATTTTTTTGAAGCTAAAAATCTTTTTATATTATTTCTCTTAAACTTAGGAATTTTTGCATAAAAGGTAACAAATATAAAATAACTTTTACTTCTAAGAAAAATTCAACTTGTTTAGAATTTTTGACAAATTGTATTAATTTCAGAATGAATTTGACTAAATTCAAAGTATATTTTACTTATTTTCAATTAAATTTACTTCTATTATAAAATTTACTATGGAAATAAATGATTTTTAATAGCAAAATTTACTACTTTCAATGTCAATTATTTTTATAAAACTCATTCAAATTTTTCTCAAACATTACTAAATTATATACCTATTAAATATTCTTATTTTTAGAGTAAATTTTACTTTTTTTGAAAAAAATGTCTTATTTTTTATTTAAAAAAAATTGTCTTTGAAAACTTCTTTTTCATTTCGCAAAAGTTATTTTGGAAATAAAAATTTTTAATATCAAATTTTACTATCATTTTGAATGTAATTTTTCCAAGTCCCAAGTTAATTTTACTAATTTTTTTCTGAAATCTACTTCATATATCATAAAATTCAGGTAATTTTAAAATAATAAAAATTTTAACTATAAAAATTTAAAAAAAGCTACGGACTTTGGAAAAAAGATAAAAAAATATTAATAATTAACAGAAAAAGTTCAACAACAAAAAAATAATTTGATTTAAAAAAGCTTAAGTTAAAAGAAAAAGTAAAAAAATTTTTTAAATAAATTTTATGCGCTATAATACAATAATTTTTACATAATTTAAAAATTCCCCTTTTATATAATTTTTAAACTGATTTTTTTTTGAAAAATAAAATCCTCTTTTTTATCCAATGTTGCATGAAAAAATCACTGTGATCCTTAAAATAAATAATAATTTTTATAAACAATTACTACAAGCTTAATTTATTAAAATAAATCTTTACTTTTGGTTTTAGTTTTAATATCAAAAGTTCCATAATAAAAAATTTCAGCCAAACTTTTGAAATAATTAAATTAAAAATTAAAATCTATTTTTATTTATATTAGTACCATCAAATGGGTCAATTTAACATTTCTGTTAAATTTTCAATTATAATTACCAAATTTTATTTTTGAAATATTTCTTTTGAAGATTACTTTTTTTTGAAATTTTTAATCATTAAATTTTTCAATTTTAAATTAAATTTTAATTTAAGAATGTTGAATTAAATTTTAATTTAAGAATGTTGAATTAAATTTTAAATTAAAGTTTAATTTTTAACTCCTAAACTAGTGAAAAATTGTCTACTAATTTTAATATTTACCATAAATTTAGTATTTTTTTTAAAGAAATTTTTACTAAATATTTAAATTGGTAAACGATTTTTCACTATAATTCTTAGAAAGTATAAAGTGGCGACGAGTCAAGTGTGGAAGGTTTACCCCCACTTATGGTTACGTTGAAGAAGAGTTTTTCACCACCTCCATCGGACTACATATTCGAAATTTTGGTCTTTGGTGGGGGCATGAACGGGTCCTAGGCTAATAAGCTCATAGGGCTTTAGGGCGTAGGCGTACCAAAGGAATTCAGAGTGCATTTGCCTATGGAAGGAACATGACTGATTTTCTTAATACCTAAAAATGTTTCAAATTTTTCTTTTTAAAAACTAATTTTTTTTATTATTATCCTAAAATATTATAATTAAATTTGCCTTCGAATTTTAATTTAGTGTGTTATTTTTACAAAAATTTTTAATTTCATTGTTTTGATGCTTTTTTTCAAAATGGAAAAGAAAATCTCTGAGTTGAAAGTGATGATGTGTAACATAAGCGTCTTCGTATCCAACGTGGCAGATCATCATCTTTGGTTGCAGTTTCTCGATAAGTCACAAAAAATCTCATCATTTTTATGAATTTTTAAATTATTGTCTTATTTTCTTTATTTCGGATGTGGGATCATATTTAATTATTTATTGAAATTTTTATTTTATTAAATATTTAAATAATGATTCAAAAATGTGTTCTAAAAGTTCCAATGGATAATAGGAAATCTTTTGTTTTATTGGACAAATTTCTCAAGTACCATATTGAACAGTTAGTTGGAATAGTGGATTTTTGAAAATTCTTTGACACTATGCAACAGCATGGAATAAATTTTTGATAAAAAAATCGAAAATAATTTTTAATTTTCAAAAAAAGGGTCAAATTTTGAATGTTTTTTTTATAAAAATGTACGCATCATTGAAATATACAAGAAGAAAACTGTATGTTTAGAAAAAGTTTTCTTCTTCTATTTCAATGTTGCATACACTTTTTTAAAACATTGAATATTTGACCCTTTTTTTGAAAATTCGAAAATTATTTTTAACTTTTTCCATGGACCCTTTCTTTATTTTTTTCTAGTCTCAAAATTAATGCTTAGGATATAAACTTTTAACGAAATGAAAAAATTAAGGTTTTTTTTCTTTTTGAGATATTCATTATTAAATAAATAAAAAATAATAAAAAAAAATAAAAAATAATTAACAAACTAGTAAAATTTGATCCTTTTTTTTATCTCATTTTCATCTTGTTGGATATGCGAGATTTACTAATAGTCTTAAAATTATTTATTCAAAACTACCCTCACTTTATTTTTTTTATAAAATGTGTTTTTTTGTTAAATTTTTGTTAATTAAATAATTAATAACTCAAAAACGAGGAGAAAATAATTTTTTTTTCATTTTGATTATTAAAAGCATACACATCCTTTTTTTAAGCCTGAAAAAAATTAAAAACATAAAAGGATCCTTTTTCAAAAACAACAAACAAGACTCACAAATATTTGAGAATGAAAATGTAAAATATTTTTATTTATTAAAAAATAAAATAAAAAACAAAAGGATCCCTTTTCAACAAACAAGACTCAAAAATATTTGATAATGAAAATGTAAAATATTTTTATTTATTAAAAAATAAAATAAAAAACAAAAGGATCCCTTTTCAACAACAAGACTCAAAAATAGTTTTGATTTTCAAAAAAAGGGTTAAATTATAAATTTTTCCAAAATTTTTTCTACATCTGAAAGAGCACAAAAAATACTTGTGAAAGCAAAGGAAAAAATTTTTTTACGCTGTTGTATAATAGCTATAAAAATGATTTTTAGAAATCATATCAAACTTAAACAAAATCTTTAATCCGTATCTCCCTGTATATTTATAAGTGAAATTTTTTAATACTTTGTGGTTGAAGTAATCACTAATAGTAGTATTGCAAAAATTTTGTTCGTAAAAAAAGTGTCTTGTTGCAAAAATTAAAAGTTTATAATTTTTATAATTCATCTTTCTGATATGTGGTGTCAATATTATATGTATTATAGAAAAGAATCTTATAATCATTTAAACGTTTAGGATTTTATTAAAATTCTATAAATCATTATAATGAACTATACTTTTTATTAATACCTAATCTTTCAATGAAGTTGCAAAAATAACAAAACCATTTTATCCAATTTATTAATAAAAAAAATTTAACTTAGATAAAAATAAAAGAAAATAAATTTCAAAAATTATCAATATTATTTTATTATTTTAACACCAAAATGGATTATAAAATAACCAGCTTTAATGCATCAAGGTTTAAAATATTCCATCAAAGGATAATTTTTTCAAAATGATTTATGATTTATTAGTTTTTATTTAGACGCATTTTTGTCATAGAAAAAATTAATTCAAAAACATATTACTTTATTTTTTTTTTAATAAAATTTGTTGCAAACGCTTTTTATATTACCTCGTGGTTTGTACTGCGTAGTTTTATAAAAATTATAAATTCTTTAACAAATTTAGAACAAAAAACCGAAATTCTGTAAAGAACCTAAAAAAATGCAGCATTTTTCATTTTAAAATAGAAAAATTCGGGTATTCAAAAAGTAGAAAAGAATAAATTTTAGTTTTTCTTTTCATTATACAATACTCGAAAAATTTACCGGCTGTAATACACGTGTTTAGCGTCCGGTTTGTAGCATATCTTCTGCACTAAAGTTATACTTTCAAAAATATTTCCCTTCAAAGGAAAGAAGAAACAAAGAAAAAAAAAGATAAAACCTATCTATTCATTTCTTTTCCACGTATTTTTACCAGCTTTCACTCATTTTTCTTCCTTTTCTTCTACATTTTGCTTATGAATATATTATATCATACAGACTTAAAAATATGATAATTTTAAAATAAATAATATTTTGTAAAACTTTTACGCATTTATTAAAGGACTTTTGTTTTGTTCCATTTTGAATTTTTTTTCTAGAATTTGTTACGGATTCGTAAAATTATAATGCAACAACCAAGCTTCGAAAAAATATTCGAAAATATTTAAACAATTTTGTTTAAATATTTTTTCAAAGTTTACAAAATTTGTAATTTATAATTCCGCATAATAATTGTGAAAAAAAATATTTTTTCAAAACTTAAAAATTTTTTAATACTCAGGTATAACGGATATTATATATGACTTTTTCGACTTTTGTCGACTATTTTAAAAAAATAAGACTTTTATCAACTTATTTTCAAAAATTGCGACTTTTTCGACTTTTCCTCTAAATATGACAACAAAATACCATATTTTTTAGTATAAAAATGCAATATTTATTTCGTGTGAAAAACGACTATACAGACAAAAGTTTCAAAAATTATTTTTGAATAAGTTTTGTAATTATATTTTCGAAATGTAACATATTAAATAATAATTTTTGAATAATTAAAATTTTTGTAAAATTTAAGTAATTGAAAATAATTGAATTTTTTTTATTGTTTTACAATTTTTGAAAATCAACTTTTAAGGAATTTTATAATTTCAAATTTTGATAATAATTTCGTTTTCATAAATTTTAATGAAAAATCTTCAAGCGTAAATTTAAAAATTAAAATTAGCTTTTCAAAAATCAAAATTATGTTTAAAATTTTTTATAATTATTTTTAATATTTTGGAAAAAACAATCATGTTCAAAATATTTAATTCAAATTATTCAAAAAATTAATAAGTTTGTTTAAATTGTATAAAAATTCTTTCAAGAACTTTAGTTGTTTCCGAATAATTACATTACAATATTTTTAAAAAAATTAATTCTTAGAATTGATTTACCGTAATTTCTCAAGATTCAATTATCTTTGAATAAAGTAAATTAGAATTTTTAAAAACTTTCTTTTTTAGTCTTATTAAAATTTCGGAGAAATTCAATTAAAAAATAAAAAAAATAAAAAAAATTATTTATTATTATTATTAATAATTAATTAATTAATTAATTAATTATTTTAATAATTAATTAATTAATTAATTAATTTTTTATTATTTATTATTATTTATTTTTATTTTTTTTTGTTCGTATTTATTTAAACAAGTAATAATATTTTGTAATTTTTTTTTTTTTTTTATTAAAGATCAGACTTTTGTCAACTATTCATTCTATTCGTAGGTATAATATGTTAGGTACAATGCTGTTAGATGGTGGGTGAGCTTGGTATTTAACTCATCAAAAGTTACTCAATCCCTTGATTCTAAACCTTATCTTATTTCATATAAATTAAATTTATATGAAATTACTTAAATACAGAGTTTCGGCTGTTTTCCTAAAAATTACCAAATTGACATAAAAATAAATAGTTCAAGGGATTACAAATACAAAAGTTTTACACCCTCTTTGCTAGATATGTTTTACAACTGGAAAACGTTTATTTTGATAATTCCTAAATCTTATAGGTTTATCATCTAATTTATTTTCTTCAGACGTACTGGGTGTGTACGTAACTAATTGAGGTGATATGTTGTTTTTAATTTCATTTTTTGTACAAGACAGATGAATACAAATTTTTGGGATGTTGTCTCTTGTACAATTTTAAAAATTCCACATTTATATAGTATAAATACAATGGTACATATATTATGAAAATATATATGTTTTTAAAATATTTGTTATATTTTACTGTTATATTACTTTTCTTTAATTTTATTATTGAATCATCAAGGCTTAAGATGCAATTTTCTTGGGTTGTAATTAATGTTGGGGAGTTAATTGTTTTTTCACTATTCTGAGAATTACATAAAATTTGTAAATTCATCGGAGATTGTGGTATAAAGATATATCCTTGTTTGGTCCTTTAATTGAATATAAACATATTTATCAATTTTCAACACGCTCATTTCACAAGTTCTAATATCAATAGATTTTGTTTTTGATTTAATGATCTGTGTTTCGCATGTTTGTACTTCCGATAGAATATATGCAGGATGATTTCTTGAAGAAATAAAATTTTTATCAACTTTTTTACATTTCTCTATTTCGTTTTCGGATATAGGGACATAAAAGGTTTTATAATGGAATTTATTAGGATATATTGTTCTCTAGGAACTGGAATAATAAAGTGATCTCCAATCTTTTGAGGAATAGGAATTAATTATTGGATATAATAATTATCGGATTCTAATACAGGAACTTTAATTGAGTAAATTAAGGTTTGACTATATGAATGACAGTACTTATTTCAGACATATCTATAATATGTTGAAACATATTTTTATCTGAATCATGTTCGTTATTTATTTAAACAAGTAATAACATCCTTGTAGGACATTGTCCATCATGCGTTATGGAAGGTAGCAGGTGAATTTTTTTAGACCAAATGGCATTCTATTGAATTCGAAATGTCCTTCTGGTGTTGAAAAAGCAGTGTATTTTTTTGAATCTTCGGACATTGGGATTTGATGAAATCCGGAACTTAGATCAAAAGCGGAGAAGAATTTAGCATTTTCAAGTGACTCCAAAATGTCCTCAATAATCGGAAGTGGATATGCGTCTTGATCTGTTTCATCATTGAGTTTACGAAAATCAATGACGAGTCGACATTTTCGTTTTCCTGAGGCGTCAACTTTTTTCGCAACGACCCATAATGGAGAATTAAAAGATGACATGGAATCACGTATAATTCCTTTTTCATAAAGTTCTCCAATTTGTTTCTTAACTTCTTCTTTTTTTTTTTGGTTTGATAAAGTAGGTTTATTTAAATCTTTTCAGTATACATAAAAAAAAGGTATAATACCTCTTACAAAGACCTTATACAATAAAAAATTTTAATTAGGTATGCTATCGATGATAGATCTCGCCTAAAAACATTTATGGTGTGCATCTAGCGTTATTTTGCTATCTATAATTATAAAAATATTTTTGATATGCTTATACATATATTATTAAAAAAATTTATTTTTAATAATCTTGGAATTTATTTTATTCCGTAAATAATAGTTTTGAAATATCATTAAAAAATTTTACTTTTAATAATCTTGGAATTTATTTTATTCCGTAAATAATTTTGAAATATTATTAAAAAATTAAAATTTATTTTAATTTATTTTATTTTATTCCGTAAATAATAATTTTGAAATATCATTAAAAATTTTACTTTTAATAATCTTGGAATTTATTTTATTCCGTAAATAATTTTGAAATATTATTAAAAATTTTATTTTTAATAATCTTGGAATTTATTTTATTCCGTAAATAATAATTTTGAAATATTATTAAAAAATTTTATTTTTAATAATAAACTTGTTAAAACTTTGAAAACTTGTTTGAAAACTTTGAAAACTTGTTTAAAAACTTTGAAAACTTGTGTCAAATTTTGAAAACTTTGAAAACTTGTTTGAAACTTGTGTCAAACTTTGAAAACTTTGAAAACTTGTTTAAAAACTTTGAAAACTTGTTTGAAACTTGTGGCAAACTTTGAAAACTTGTAAAGAAGAAATTAAGAGTTGTTTTTACTCAAAATAGGAAAAAATGAGAGTAGTGAACTTAAAAATTCAAAGTTGAAATGTGTCAGTTTTTTTTTAAAGTTCAAATTTTTATAGTCTTGTCCCCTCTAAATTTGTTTTTAATTTCAACAGTTTTTTTAGTTTCACAATGTTAAAATTGTGTTCATAGTTTACTAAAACTTAATTTCTAAATAGTATATTATTTAAACAATTAAATAAATGAATTTTAGTAATTTTTTTTTCAAGTCTACTTAGTTCAACTTGAGTATACGTATTCTCTGGTAATTTCCAGTGGAATTTCTCCACCGTTTAATATCGACAATATAAAAATTATATTGCAAAGCTTTGGTTCTTTTTTTTCCAGAGATAGTTGCTTTTGAACATATTCGTGGCAAAACCATCCTGACAGGATCGGCAATTTTGTGACGGGTTTTAATAAATATTAAGTATATTTATTTACTTTATGAAGCTTTTATTAATATTTATAATAATTGATAGTTGATTTCCAAAAAAATACTCTTTGTTCAAACAAAGATGCTTCCCCTTTTCATATAAAAATTTCCCATTAACTTGATGCTTCTTGAATCATTTGTGGCCTAATTCATCAATTAATGCGTAATCGTTTGTCGTGTCGTTTCACTTTTAAAGTGTTCACTAACTTTTATTTTATTAATTTATTTAAAAACTGGGGTTTTACGCTGACTTTAAGGGACTAGCAAGGAATGAATTAATCAATAAGGATATACATAGAATAATTCTTTATTCTTATATAGTTGGAAGAACAGCAGTGCTTCCAACCGTTACATCGAGTACTTAAAGATAAGATTAAGACTGACTTTTTAGTATAGACGATACAACATGAAAATGACATCCATTGCAATATTTTCCAAAAAGCTGAAAAGCAGCCTGTCACGGGTAAAAACGTGAAATAAATATTTTTGTATAATTTTAAATAGACTTTATTTAATTTTACAAATGTTGGTTAGTGTTAATTTTGACATTCGGAGAAATACTGAATTCTACTTATTTTAGGGCACATTATATAGGGTTAGGGTTTCAACATAATAATCTTATCAATGTAGGCTAAACTAATGTTAAGACTCATCGAGGTCGAGTATCGCAGATTTGGCTGACGAAACACATGTGTTTTAGAAGAATTATTGGGTCACCGTTACAAGCCACATTTAAATAATCCAAGTATTATGATGATTATTATACTGATTAATCCAATATATTGAAGTGTCGTATAACCTGTTTGAATCCAAGCATGCTTTGATTGTGAAGAGATAAGTGTATCTAAATCAGATGCCATTTCATCTAATGTTTTTAATGATTCTTTAAGGTCTTCGAAATCGATATGTCTGCTTGAAAATGTGGGTAATGTTAGTAATTCATTTTGAAGAAGTGTAGTTTCAAGATGTGTAAATGTTATAATGTTAATTTTATACTCTGCTATACCTGTTAAACTTGTGTGACTTCGTGGTAGATATATATTTGTTTGGGATGATCCTCGACAATGTGGTGATAACTCAAAAATAGAAGGGCTAGTTATGACAACAGTTCTATCAGGAGAATTTGGACAGAATACCGAGATGGTTTCCGTATTCCGAGGTAAGATATACCAAGTGTAACCATTCGCAAGGGATAGTATAAATGTATCTAATAAGGAAAAGTATTTCTTTTTACATTCTGTGTCCGTTTTATCCCTTATTAAGTATGAATAGCAGCTACTTTCTATAGCTAATCAATGAATTGGATTCGTTATTTCGCAAATCCTAAGTGCATTAATGATAATACATTTTTCTAAGTCTATTAGAGTATAATCTGATTGCTCAATATTGATTGCAATTGGTTTCGTGGCAACATTTTCGTAAATATAATATTTCGTCCAACTAGCTATAGGTACAGGTATAAATTTAAAGGCATGACTTAGTTATATATACATCGTATAATTCTGAGGTACCAGAGAAAATGGAATTGCTTTTTTTTATGTATTGCTAATAACTTGTAAGTTACTTAGGAAATTTTGAGGTAACACCAACTGAGGTGAAACAATTCCTACTTTCTCTGAATTAATGTGATTGTTTCGATCTTTCCCTTTCTTGATTCTGTATTTTATCACGCGCAGAAGAGTGATAATTTTTATTTTCGGGTCGATGAAAACTTGATTTACTTAAATCAACTTGTTTATCAAAGGAGACTTGAGCCATTTTTCTACAAAGCTCTCTTTCCCGGATTGTGCTTTCAGAATTTAAAGCTAAAGCCATTGCTTCTTTCAGGTTGCGTGGCGCTTAAATATTCTAATTTAGTAAGTAGTGGGTCACTTGACAGTTATTCCTTCTACATTATTTAAAATATTACTTTTCTTTCTTGGATTTGTTATAGTTATTAACGTGCATAACATGAACATGTCTGCAGAGAAAATGAATTCGGTTCTAATGGAACTGATGTGTTTAATAAATTTTTGGAAAAGATTTAAAAATAACGGATCAAATCGAAAAGCACAATTAAATGCTAATTGTACAATTCACTCTTCTTTAAAATCAGAAAAAAATCCGCTCTTGTTTTTTTCCAATGAACTTCAAATAATGTTTTTTGATACACATGAACTACATGCATTAATCAGTCTGAGTCATTTCTTTGAACACATTAATCACTGACCAAAAATCCTACTGAGAAAGTTGATTTATAACGATTGCTTTTTAGCAGCTAACTATAATTAATAGATTTTTGAAAAAAGTTCTATTTTGCGCACTAAAGATATTAAAAACAGGAAATAAATACCCATCTACTTAAAAAATTTAATAAAAAAAAATTAAAAGAGTGAGAGATAAATATAAAATATTTTTAAAATAAATATACAAGTTTATGCAACTGTATGGGTGACGTAATAAACCTGAAAGAGTTTTTATCCGCAGATAAACTAAACATATTCTTTTTCATTTTAGTAAAATTATTTATTGCTGTATTAATATTCCTTGTCGTATACTTATCTGTAAAATTAATACATACAATTTTAAATTTATCAAGAACAGAATTTAAAGAAAATAAATTATAATTTAAATAACTTAATATAGTAAAAGTAACATTCATTTTCAAGCTATTTTTACCCTTCAAATCAGAATCAGTATATTTAATGTAAAAATTATTGTTTAAACATTCTGAATTAAATTGTAATTTTATTGGCATTTTTATGCTTCAAAACCAATTTTTATAAATTAATATGGATAGTAAAAAGGAAAAATATATTTGTAGTTGGCTTTTAACTTAAAAAGTGCATATCTTAATACAGTTTTAAATAAGACAGTCGCCAGTGGAGGCTACAGTGCACCAGGACACTAGGAATAACTTAATATCTAGCTGTGAGATCTGAAAAGTTTATTCTAAAGTGAAATTAGAAAAAAATGTTCTAATTCACAGAATAACTTAATAAGTAATCAGAATGGCGGATTAAGAAGTGTGCCGAAGCTAATTACGACTTTTAAGATACCAAAGTTGACTACGATGATATTTTCTAATTTAATTAAAAATCAAACCTAACAGTTTACAACAGTATGTACTAAAAGTTATAAAGTGAAAATTGCCAGTAAAATTACAATTTCTAATACCTTTTTCCTTTAAAAATTAAATGCTAATTTATTTCGATGTGTTAAAATTTAAACTAATTAAAAATTTTACTTGACAAATTTAATTTAATTTTATGACGAATTTCAATACACTTTATTTCTTTGTTTACTTAGTAACGTGAACGTATAATTTTAATCTTAAGTTCTGTTTTTAAGAATTCAAGTCAAGAAAACCTTTTTAGACATTAAATAAATTGAAAATTTTCAAACTTTTTTTTTGATAAAATAGGTATATAATTTTCAATGTTTTACCTATGACTGAAAAAGAGGTTTTAAAAGTGGGTTACCTTAAAATCCGGGATAAAAATTTTTAAGACTGCTATTAAGAAAATTGTTATGACAACTTTCCCGAAAATGACTTAATTATTGGAAATTGAGTCAGTGGAAAAAAAATTGAATTATCAAAAGAATGAAAATGTGTTCAAAGAAAATTTGTCTAGTAATGCATATCCATGAACATTCAATCATAAAAATAGATTATCTTTGGTCACATACGTTACAAATAAAGAATTGATAAAAATTAAAAGAAACAATTGTCTTCAACAACAATTCTTCGGAATTGGGAAAAAATAAGAAAGAGATTATTTTATCTGAAATTAGTTTCAGGAATGAATCTAATTTGAGATGAGGATAAGTCAATGAGCCTACTAAATGTTGTGAGACAATATTTTATTTCAAAACCAACCAAGAAAGAAAAGAATTAACAATAATACAATGAGTATATTTACAATTAATAATCTTACTTTTGAGGAATAACAATTACTTATGATTTTGAATTGTTATAAAATCGGTGTGGACGTAGAAATTCTCATGAAATGAATAGTATAATTTCATAGGATGGTATATAGTTACAATGAATCCTTTGTCATGACGAATAGCAATTAGTTATAAAACCGTAATAATAAAAGGAAACAATGTTATGTAGTGAATGGAATAATAATAATAAAAATACATGTAGAAAATTTATACTCTATCATTGTGAAAGTAATTATCATTCCCGATAAGAAACAGCTTTCAACTGTGCACGATGTGCACATGTTTAATAATAAATATTCTTTCAAAACCGCTTCAGTAATTTGGTGAAAATAATTTTTTGTCCTCTATTGAGCAACTGTTCTTTCTGCACAAAAGAGTAAATTTACAAAATCAAAGAATCAAAAGATCAAGTAGTATGAACTCGCAAAAATTGTTTATTTTATTTTCTATTATAAATCATGTTGTGCAATGTTCGAGCTGTAAACCTCAAGTAAATATATCACAAGGAATTGTTCAAGGTGTTAAATTGAAATCCAAAAGCAATAGAGATTTTTCTGCTTTTATTGGAATCCCCTATGGTGAACCACCAATTGGAGACTTAAGGTTTTTGTATTTTTATTAACAAAAATATCCAAGTAATTAGAAAGTGCACGAACTTGTAGAGATTAATTTTTCGATAGTGTTGTAATATTAAATTTTTAGATTTAGCAGTCCAGTACCAAAAAAGAAATGGACAGGTGTTTATCATGCTGATAGTGAAAAATTAAAAATCCAATGTCCTCAGGTGGATAATAGTAAAGTGTTGGGTCAAGAAGATTGTTTATACTTGAATGTCTTTACGCCAAGGACAAATTTTGATCCCTCAAATGTAAGACCTAGATTCTAGATGTTTCTTATTTGATTTCTCAAACTCATTTCGAGACTCTGATCAAAAATACTAAAAAGCAGTCTTATGCTGATGTTTGCAGACCAACGAATCTAGAAGTATTAGTTTTACAGTCATGGTGTGGATTCATGGAGGAGCATTTATAGTTGGAAGTAATTCATTTGATGAATATGGACCAAATTTTTTTTTAGATAAAGACATAGTTCTTGTTACGATAAACTATCGATTAGGAGTTCTTGGATTTCTTTCTACTGCTGATTTAGTGTCTCCCGGAAACTTTGGCCTAAAAGATCAGGTTCTAGCATTAAAGTGGGTTCAATCCAACATCCATTCATTTGGAGGGGATCCAAGTAAGGTGACAATATTTGGCGAAAGTGCCGGTGGGATGTCGGTTAGTTTTCATACACTTTCGGATTCTTCAAATGGTAAGATCCGATTTTTAGTAAATTCTCTTCAATATCTCCCAATTTAGAAAATTTGTAATTTTTCGATTCTAATATTCAAAAGGTTTATTTCATCAGTATATACTGCAAAGTGGAAATGCTCTTTGCTCCTGTGCTTATCGTGACAAAACTGATTTCAAATCAGATGTCGATGAAGTAGCCAAAGTTCTAGACTGTCCAGTTAGTAATTCTACGCTTACTGTAAATTGCCTAAAAAATGTAAATTTCAAGACATTGTTGAATGCCAGCAATTTTTATGATTTGAGGAAACCAGAACTTACCTGGATACCTACGAATGAAATAGCTTCAAAGGATGCGTTTTTAACAGATAGTCCTGAAAATTTGCTGCGAGATAACAAACTAAAGGATTATCCGTTCATCAGTGGTAATGTAGCTGATGAAGGACTTTACGTAACTTCAGGCAAGTTTTTATAACAGCCTCTTTCTATTTATTGACTAAATGTTGAGTAAACGAATTGACTAACCCAACTTTCTGTAAATAAAATATTAGTCTTGAATTTTCAATAACATAATTTCCAACAGAGTATTTTGTAAATAAGTCGTCTTTACCAATAAACAAAGTTTTCAACAACAGTCTTAATTTGTCATTCAAGCAATATGGAACTGCTAATAAAGAAGATCAATTTAAAAACATTATCAACGATTACTATTTCAGTGGATTTGTAAAGAAAAATGATACAGATGTTAAGGTACAATGACTAAAACATGTTTTAAATTAATAACCCTCCGTCCAACCCCTACTTATGCAAACTTCAAACATTTTTTATCCTTTTCAGTATTTAAAAAATTTAACAAAATTCGTCAGTGACAGTATGTTTCTCTACCCAGATGAAATTTTAATAAACAAAATAGCAAAAACCGCAGAAAGTCCTTTTTATCGTTTTAAATTTGGATATCGTGGTACAATGAACAGAATTTACTTGATCTTCAATACAAAAGAGAATATTGGTGTTGGACACAGCAATGATGTACTTTATTTATTTAATTATGGACCCTTACATAATATGACGCAATCAGACGAACATATCGTAACGGTCATGATAGATTTATGGACATCATTTGCCATAGATGGGTATATAATAATTTTCTAGTAAACATTGTTTCGTTTTAGAATTTCAACAATAGAAAAGTTAGATATTATTTATAATATTATTATTTTTTGTATTTATAGAAAACCATTCAGTAATGCCTTGAAAAATCCACATTTATGGCAGAATTATAAAAACAGTGAATCATTTCTTCAGATTGGAAATAAAAGTGATAATATGGATCCGACAGTAACTTTGGAAAAGGAATTTGCATCAAATCGTTTAGATTTCTGGAAGAAAAATTTTCCAGTTGAATTATAAAATTAAATAGATGTTAAACTCATTATAATTGATTTTTATTTACTACTGTTACGTCAAAACAGAAATCCTTCTAAACTTACCCTATGTTCCTCGTTTTAAATTAGTTTCAACTAAGAACCTAATTTGAGATGAGGATAAGTCAATGAGCCTACTATGTTTGGTGAGAGAGAAATTTTTATTTCAGAACAAATCAATGAGTTATTTTTAGTTTGATGATAAGAAAGTTACTAGAATTAAAAAATATAAACCTTACTCGTAATGTTCCTTATTTGAAGATTTCCGGATATTAAATATTTGGGCTTCCACAAGTGTTCGAAGACCTTTTGAGTAATTGTAGATGATTACTTGAAGACTGACTAAATTACATTTTATTGTTATTGTTGTTAACAATTATTACCATATTACTAAAAATGATTTTACATACTAACATATTACTAAAATTAGTAAAAATGAGTTACGATGACGTAACAGATCTGTTCGTAAAAATATCTTTATTTGGAGACGAGGTCTTTGCCGTAATAAATGTTTTACAACGACTGATTTTTATTTTCTATATTGCCTGTTTATATACCTTTAAAAAAAGGTATCATTTTGATATGAAAGGTAATATTAGAATGTGAGTTTAGGAAAGAGTTAAGAAATTAGAGAAAGGGACTTAAAAGGGACCATCTATATAAGAAAGTTTAAAAGGAAAAAGTAGAACATATTATTTAACATATTACAATCGCGACTTTTGCAAACAAAGCATTCGCGTTTTCTTTGTGGTGCTTTCTAACAACTGCAACAGTCATAAAACAAAATTTCCTGTGCTAGTAAGTTTTAGTGACTTTTGAATTTCTCTAAATTCCCAAAGTTACCAGAGACGACACTAGGCGTGACGTCACAGAATCCATCTGGCGGACTGTGTCCCCTTTATTTACATTCTGTACGCCACTTTATTCCTATAGTATAGTATATACCTACAAACATAAATAAAAATAAATATAAAATGTAAAGTTCTCAAAGTTATTCTACATTACCTTGGATTTCCAATATTTATTGACAAAATCATTTTACTATCTTCTTTAATTTATCACTTTCAGGTAAGTTTGCTTGTCGTAAAATTTTACAAATAGCAAATATACTTTAAAAATATTTTCACTTATTTTTTTAATATACATATTTACAATATTCATTTATATGAAAAATGAATAAAATTTTTAAAAAAAATTTGAAGCTAAATGAATCTAAATTTAAAAAGAAATGATTTTATTCATTTTTATATTTATGTATTTGAAGTATAGAATAATTCTGAAGGCTATGCTATAGCAGACGACAAAAAATTGACGAATCTGTAAACAAAAAACGTTCCAGATAATTTAAAATAAAAACTGTGTTAAACATGTTTTACTGTTTAAAATGCTCGAAAATATTCTATAATTAACATTTTTGTCTAATTATTTTATGTATATTAAGCAGATTTCATTATTCACGTGTTTTTTACGCTTTACGAGAGACAATAAATTAGAATGTTAAAACTTGAAAACTTTCTTGTAGTACTCTTTTTATCTATGCTTTTTAATTCATACTCCATACTGTCAGAACTCTTTTTTTTAATGATTCCCGGTCGCTTTTCTGAATACAATTTTCCCAACAGGTGGCATTCCGAATTGATTAATTTCTGAAAGACGGATTTCTAAATGTAAATTTCTAAAAGTAATTTTCTAAATGTAGATTATTATTTTGACCTTATTAAAAAAAATTTTATTTAAACAATTTTTGCTTATTGAATAACAATATTACGAGCCAGAGTTCTTATTAAATTGTTATTTATACAAATTTTAAATATATAAAAATTAGAAATTTTTCAAATGAAATAAAATTTTTTATATTTAAATATAAAATTGTTTTTTACATATTTTTTGTGAATTTTTATAATTTAAAAATTTTTTTAATTAAATTTAACTTTTGAAACTTATTTAATTTAAAAGTCTTTCAATCCTCGCCCTTTTAAATTCATTTAACCTCAATTTCATTCGACCCATGTTTAATAATATTATTTTTATTAAAAATTCGCGTAATTCCCTCAGTTTTAAAATTCATTTATAAAATAACAATTTATTTTGCATTGTAACGTATGAATTTAAAATAAATTAAACTTTCTGCTTAATGCCAAGCAAAATTTGACGCTTTTAACAACTCAAAATTAAAAATTTAAATAAATAAATTTCGCCGTCAGGCGACAATTAATTTTCATAGTCAAATTAATAAAGTATTTTCTGATACAATAAACTCAAAACAAATCCAACACCTTTAAGTGTTTAATAAATATTACTTAACATTTTTATTGCAATACAAAGAGACATTTTTTTAAATATCCACCAAATTTTATTATTAATTAAGTAGCAACTTTATCTTGAATTTAGTAGCTAAAAAATTGAATTGATTAATTAAACATTTTTTCTAAAATCATTTCAGAAATATTTTTAGTTTGACTCTGCAAAAAATTATGCAAAAAAAGATTTAAATTTTAGAAAGTCAGTTTCGAGTGGTCCAGTTTTAAAATTTTTACCCCATTGTTTCTCATATTACACTCCCACAGTTCCGAAAATTTATTAAATATTTACTTGCAATGTTTAAAATATTTTAAAGCAAATTTTAATAAAAATTGTGTGAAGATTTAAATGTCCCTATTAAATACATGTTTATATAGCGTGAAACTTTTCTGAAAATTTAAATTACATTTTAATTTTAATAGAATTAGGCGAAAATTTAATTTAAATGTTCAGGATAGTTTCATCCTAAATTTTCAGGAAAGTTTGATGCTAAACATTTATTTAATCGGGACATTTAAATCTTTACACAATTTTCTCTAAGCTTTGCATTTAAATATTAATATATAATATTTAAATATTCAAAACATTGCAAGTAAGTTGTGGTTGAATTCGAATAACTATGTTCAACCCATTAACAATACAGTTTTCGTCGCTCAAAATTCGTGTAGGTTGATTTATAGTTGTTTGAAAGATTTTGGATTTGCATTGAAAATCTAATTGTACAGAGTTTTTAGGTATAACTTATTCTTCTAAAAATATGTATTCGTGATCGGGTATGACTGCTAGGAATACGGTATTAGATTTTTTTTGAATTGAAATTAACTGGTATGCTGTATATTCGGTTTCTGCGATGACTGGTAAATGAATAGAATAGATTAATTTGAATTTTAATATAGCCACATTCACCTCTGAAATATCAATTAAATTTTGATAATGATTCTGAACTGATGGAAATGAGTATTTGACATTATAATGTTTTTCAAATTCTTTTAATTCCTGGATCAAAGTAGTGGGGGTCAGTACTTGAGGGTTCCGTCAATTAATAAACAAATAATATATTTTCGTAAAAATAAAAATATTCCGAAATTCAGAATACTGAAAATTCACAAATATGATCGAAAATGCTCTTATTATGATTTTTTATAATACTAATTTCATAATTCTCTATTTCACTAACTAGATACATTGTTTGTGTTCTTTTACAAATATACTGGTCTACTAATTTCTTACATTTTTCGAAAAGTTTTTCGTCACTTGGTATGTACAAACTTTTTTCAGAGTTAATCATAACTATTTCATATGAAGGAATAGGTGCTAGGAATTTGTTTCTACGTTAGATAGGAATTGGAATTAGGTGTAGAGTTTGGAACTCATACCTTGCTCTTATTTGAGTATTAATTAATTATATCTGTGGTAAAAGAACCATTCGTAGTATTCTTGACAAAGTTGTGTATCAATTTGTGTAGCAATTTGATACACGTTTTGCATTTTCATCGTTAAGTAGCATTATATTAGAATTTAATGTACTTTGAAATCCTTCTATTGATGACATTTTGGAAGACAGTTGTTCGACTGAATCTTTAAGACTACAAAGAATTGCCTCTAAATTTGAAGGATTTGACATTTCTGTATCGGGAGGTTCAGGAATATTAGGGTCAATTTGAGTGGATTTTAAACACTGAATATGATTAAATTCGTAACTGTTATTTATTTAGTTAATACAAACAATTCGATGAAATTTACGTTATTTAATAATTATGTAATCAATTTGTTAATTAATACAATATTCAAATATTAATTGTTAATACTTTGTTTTAACATTCATAATCATTAAGTTAACAACAATAAAATTAATGATTTCAATAATTATCTATTTATTATAACTAATACGTTGTAACGTGAAAAGTAACTCACCTCTTAACATTTGTAGTCCTCGTTTTAAATAAGAAATTCCGAAAAAATCTTATTTGGGAATGAGGAAAAAGAATCAATGAAAAGTCTAATAGTTAATTAAATGAAATTTATTATAAAATTGTATATAATGATTTCTTGAAGTTCGTTATTTGTATGTTGCCGAGATAAGACCAGTTCCTTTTCCAATAAACACCTTTAACAAATAGGCGTTTAATAGATATAGAAATTGTAATGAAAAGATATGATGAAAAGATTTAGTTAATTACCTTTATTGCTTCTATTCGAAGCTGGTAACCCGTTCTCCGCTCGTGTGTCCACAGTCAGCTCAGATGCACCGCCTTTCCAATTTTACTGCCTTGGAGATTGACAATGGTTCGTTCACACACAAGATGGTTATTACTTAGACTGTGATTTTCGTAGGTTACGAGTATAGATTCGCACTGACTACTGGTACAGAGATGATATCGATCACTTTGATTTAGATTAGATACTGACTTGATTATTATTTCTAATTCGTAAAGGGTTGTAATCAATAATAGAAAAAAGAATACTTCTTTTTACACTTAATTTAATCGTTTACCTAATTTTGGAAATTTTCATAAATTTCATCATCCGTGGTTCCTTGCTAGTTTGCTTGGTAACAGGTGTGGTCTAAGGTTATTTAATGGTCATGCACGTGGCACGTGACAATCGTTATATAATAATAAAATTTTAATAACCAAACTCTTTTATTTATCATTAATTTCGTCAATTTCTTCAGACTTTCTTTTCCCTACTGGTTTGTTAGCACTAACAATTTCCTTTAGACTCAATCTTTAAATTTATTGGCAACACATACTTCTCAGATTTGTGTACAGATTTAGGAGTACTTTGTAATTGTCTGCTGCAGCATAGACACAGTTATAGACTAGCTAACATGACGTTTGGCGATGAACTTTAAATGAAAGGGAACTGTTTCTTCTAACTGTTTCTTCATTTTCTTTTTTTAGAAAATGGACGATAAGAAGTCAATTCAGTCCCATGTTGATGACAGTTACACTCAACAGAGGATACCCCTTCTGGACTTTAGCGAAGACATCAATCTTCAAGACAGAAGAGGAGAAACTCAACTCCATAAAGAATTAAAGGCCGGTATTTTTCGCGCGAAGAAAAGTAAATACGCTTTTGAAACAACCAAGTTATTATTGGCAAATGGTGCGGACATGAATATTTGCGGTAGAGAGGGAACGAGTCCCCTGCAAGAGGCTTTACTTTCAGGAATTCCGGAGGCTGTTGAAGCATTCATCCCCGAGGAAGATCAACTTCTTAATTGCTCGAATGCAAAAAATATCATAAGATGTCGATATCTTATAAAATATTTTCTAGATCAAGGAAAACATTTGAACGTTTCACATTCAAACTATTCGCCACTTTTACATTTTTCAGCATTGAATGGTGATAAGGAGAGTTTCAACGAGATTTTAGAAAACAGTGAAGCGAATCTCAACGCTTTTAACGCTAAAGGTTTGACGTTGTTGCACGTTGCAACTTTGCATGAAATGAACGATATGATAGAGTCACTAATCAGGTACAAAGCAGATCCCAATTTACAGATTCAACTCGATCAAGCGCATCAGAATTTAACCGAACGAATCGGAGGTTTCACTCCACTTCATTTGGCAATTTCGAAAGGTTTTTTCGATATTGTCGAGACTCTGGTGAAAAACGGTGCAAACGTAAATGCCTCATCGCCATACGGACCCCCTTTACATGTAGCTTGTGAAACATTTTATTTCCCCGCCGTCAATAAAGTACATCGTGTAAAAAACGCAAAAATAGCGAGATTTCTCGTTCAAAATGGTGCTCAAATCGAGGCCATAAATGGCGAGAAAAAAACCCCCCTTCAAAGAGCCTGTGACAATAAATTTGAGGAAATGGTCGAAGTTCTCCTCCAGGAGGGCGCAAGTTTCAAAATGAAATTTCATCAAAGACGCAGTGCACTACATTACGTTGTCGGTATCAATAATTCCCGAATAATGAAACTCTTCCTTGATCAAGGTCTCGATCCGAATGTTAAAGATTTCCGCGAAGAAACACCTCTGATCTACGGTTCAAAATCATCAGCGAAGGGAATTTCAATAGACATTATCGAACTATTAGTTGAATACGGCGCCGACATTGATGCTGGTGATCTCAACGGTGTAACAGCCCTTCACATTGCAGCCGGTTTTTACAATCTTAAAATCGTCAAATATTTACTAAAACTAGGTGCAAACGTCAATATTCGTACCAAAAACGACCTCACTCCTTTGGATCGAATTCTAATTAAATTTCGTGGTTGTAAAATTACACGAAAAAATACAGCATTCAAGACACTTGAATGTTTGTGCGCTTATACAGCATTAAGTGTACACATGGGCGAGAAGAATGTAAATTTCAATATGATCAAGGGACAATCGGCAGTTGACGAATTTTATCAACAGTGCGAGGAACAAATTGATCTTTTAAAGAGAGACATGATTTGCACAAACAGTTCAATTTCCTACTTCGATTTACTGAACGTTCAGGTTGAGAAGTTGATTTTATTTCTGAGAAATGAGGATCTAATGGAAGCTCTGATAGCAAGGAAATATTGGGATATTCCCATATATGGTGATTTATTGAAGGATCGCATCAAGAAGGGTAAAGTGAGGAAGAATCTAATTGAAAGTAACACTGTTCTTTTAAAACAAATCACAAAACGACAGTTGCCTTATTTTGTCAATGACATGATATTCAATTGCCTCTCTTTGAAGGATCTGCAAAATTTCGACCAAGCCTTTCGTACGAATCGAACGAGAAGTAAGGAAAGTTTACCGAATTCACAAAAATAGAAAAATCTACTTTGTGAATCTTTTTTCAATTCTATTGTAGATATATTTTATTTATATGTACATACATTAAAGTTTTATATAAATTGATCCATAATATGAGTTTCCCCTTGCATACAAATTGTATTTTGTATTTCTGATTTTTCAAATTATTTTTTTATTCTCAAAGGTATAATTTTTTTGTGTTCCGTACTTTTAAAACAATAAGATTTGTATAAAGTTAATAATGGCATAAGTCTTCTCTTTTTACGACTGAATAAAGTAATTTTAAGTTTTTGATATTGTATCTAATAGTGTATTTAATTACCTGACTTTCCAAAGCATTCGATAACAAACTTGAAAAGGAATTTTATTTTCTTTACCTTTTTTCTTCTTTTAGTACACACTTTTTTTATTATGCACAAATCGAAATCTAATTACAGATAAAAGTCTCCAGTTGCAAAAAAATATTTCAAGTCATTTTTTATTATGCACAGGTCGAAGCATAATTATACAGCAATTTTTTAATGTCACAAGAATTCTTCTCGTGTAGTTATGTATTTTTTATTAGCGCTAGAGAATGCCGTAACTTGTTTCACCCTTTTCTCAAGAAATAATCGAAATATTGACAGGATTTCCCATCGGTCAAAGGAATTAAAATGTGGTTTAGTCTTAACAAAACTTTCATGAGGTAAATGAGAAATATTTTTTCCATTTGGAATTGCAAACAAAGGACAAACTATTCAAAATTAGAAAACTACAAATCTCAGGAAACAATTATTAAAAACCGACAAATTAACTTTTTCTACTCGTCAAGTAAATTAGATATCAAAATAATTTTTAAAAACCGGTAGCTGTTAAAATTTTATTGTGCGGGGAAAATAAATGTTTTTCAGATTCCAGAATTTTTCAAATTACAGCTAAAGGGAAATGGAGGATATTAAAGTGGAAAATAAGTTAAACATCTACATGGGTCAAATATCATTTGGTTTACTTAATTTATTTGGAATGTGGAAGCCACTCGATTGGAAATTAAAATGGCAAATGTGGTTGTATCATTTTTTCTCTGTGTTTATGATTACACTCTACTTTACGTTCATATTAAGTCTACTCATGCATTTCGTTAAAGTATCACAACCAATTGAAACTATAACGGAAAATTTATTTTACTTTCTTTGCATTGTCGCTACTTTTATCAAGCAAATCTGCATTATGGCGAAACGAAAAACTGTCGTTGAGTCGAGAAAGAAACTTTTGAATAATTTCTGTGAGCCTGAAGATCATTATGAATCTGGGATTTTACAGAAGTGTTCTCAAATTTGCAGGTATTAAATATTTAAAAACAAATCACTTGAATGCAACATTCATTGAGAAACTTGATTTTTGATACGTTTTGATAATATAAGGGTTAGGAGTTGTAAAAATTTGTGGATGAACAATCCCGTATGTATCATAATTTGTAGCGTCGATAATGCTGTTAAATTATTAACTGTGGATTTAGGTTTTCGTTTAACGTATCGAATAAAGTTCTTGATACTGTTACCTCAAATGTAACATACCTTCTTAACATTTTAGTTCCTCGTTTTAAATAAGAAATTCCTAAGAAATACCGAAGACATACCGTGAGTTGACGTCATAGGGTTGTAAAAGGATTGCTCATGACTCTACTTTTTAATGCTTCTTCTGATATCTGTTGATTAATAGGTCGGGATATTAAGGAAATTAATTAATTTAATTCTTTCGACTTGAATCAAATTTGATACTACTATGATTTTTATCAGGAAATAAAAATCTACACAATGTCCTTCATTTAAAAACGTGCACCTAAATTTAATTTATTTAAGTTAGGGGGTCAGAAGATTATTTTAAAAGAATGACAGATCCTATTAAAAATAAACTATCATATTTTTTCCTAAGGGATGTTTAGAAGAAGGTTGTCTAGGAATTTCACTTCACCTCCCAATTGATTATTAATTTCTCATTATATTTTAGGTCAAACACAATTATTTTCTTATTTTTGGTCAACGTAACAGCATTATCTATAATAATAGGCCCAGTGATGAAGAAAAATAATATTGTTCTTCCTTTACAAGCATGGTATCCATTCAGTCTTAATTCAAAATGGATTTTTTTCATGACATATTTACATCAAATAGTAGGTTTAATTATGGCAGCCAACACATCTGCATCTGTTGAAGGTCTAACTTTAACTTTTATGCTACAAATATGCGCACAATTAGAAATAATTATCCATCGATTGCAACTATTACCTCAGTTACGAAAAACAAATGAGTCTGAATGGAGTATTGCTAAGAGAGAATCAAGACTTATATCGAAATGTGTAAATCATCACATCTACATGTATTCGTAAGATAAACCTTTTTCAAAAACCATATATGAAAGTTTTGTTAAAAGACCGCAAAATTATTATTTCTTAACAGATTAGGAGAAAAGTTAAACGAAATATTTGGTCTGGTGATATTTGTACAATTTTTTACGTCTATGATAAGTCTTTGTGCTACAATTTATCAATTATCGAGATTAAGTTCACAAAATCCAACTTATTGGATAATGGTCACATCTGTAAGCAGTGTGATAATGCAAATTTTTCTCTACTGTTTTTATGGACAGAGAATCAGTGAGAAGGTGATAAAAAATTAGTATATTCTTCATTACCAATAAACCATAGTCTGTTATAACTTAATTCAAAATAGAGTACAGATGTTGCAGATGCAGTTTATTTGACGAATTGGACAAAATTAACTAATCGAACAAAAAAGGATCTTGTTCTGATGATGATAAGAGCCACTAAACCTATACAATTGACAGGTTCATCAGCTATTGTCATGTCTATAAAAACATTTGTAAAAGTTCGTAAATTTTATCTATCATTAGCTGCCTTAAAATTTGAATTAAAAATATTTTATTGCTTTTCATTTACAGATTATAAAATCTGCATATTCTGCGTACAATCTACTGTCAAGTACTTAAAATAATGAGAATTGAATTATTAACATGAATCTAGACGATAGTCTAATAGTTCGCGGGAATCTTATCATCTTAATTCGATAAGTTAAATTGTCTTAAAAATGTGTTTGAATAAATTTCGAGAAAGAAAAGAAACTAACAAAGGCGGAATTTAAATATATAGTCTACACTGAAAAACTGTTGGTGTCACATACCCCACTTTTTAGATTATGTGAAAAGTGTAAAGATGGCGTTTTCGATACTTCTTAACTACAAAAGTAGACACCTGAAAGGTGGAATATTTGGCAGGAACTTTCAAATAATGAGAGTTGTTAATTGTTGATCATCTTGATATTATTTATTAGAATAAACATTTCTTTAAGTTTAAGAATTGTTGCGTCAAAACAAAAACCTTTTTAAACTTACCTAACGTTCCTCGTTTTAAGTTAGTTTTCATGAAGAACCTAATTTAGGATGAGGATAAGTCAATGAACCTACTAATGTTTTGAGAGAGAATATTGCTAATAGAAATTTCTATTTCGTTTAATGATTTTACTAATGATGTCAATTGTTCGGCATTAATTTGTTTTTGCAGAGGGATTAAGTTTTCTTGAATTAAATTAAGTTCTTTCTCAGAATAAGGAATTGTTATATTTTTATGATAATTTTTATATTTAACTAGGAAATTACTTTTTTTAATTCTATTATGGAATCTTCATAATTTAGTGTTACGTCCCAAAATTATGGTTCGCAATGATACTTTTATTAAATTTAATTAAATATTAAATTTTAATTAAATTTAATTATATTTTATTTATTTTAAGCCTAGACTTGCGTCCAATAGCTTGGGAATACTTTCAATAATTATTTCTCTTATTTGATTTAATTAATGAAGAAACGACAAGAATTTTAATAGAAACGATTCCATACATTCACATAAGACGTATGGAATTTTGTAAAATAAAAATTTTAATAGAAACTATTCCATACATTCACATAAGACGTATGGAATTTTGTAAAATAAAATATTTTTAAAGAAAGTAGGAAAAGAAAGAACACAGCAAAATTAATTTCTTACTCACTTTTTAATAACACTTTAAAGATGAATTTCAGTTGAAACTGGAACTGGAAGCAGAGATGAAGTTGTAGAGGTTGACTTGTTATTCTTTTTATAATTTTTAAATTAAAATTTGAAATAAAACTTGAATTAGAATTTTGAACTTAAATTAGAATTTTGAACTTGAACTTGAAGAGAACTCTAAGTTATAGTTGATAATTGTTCGAGAACTCTAGTTTTCTTCAAAATATGTTTTTGTATAAAATACAGAAATTTCGAATATTTAAAATATGACGTCATTATTACAGGACGTTACATTAGTACACAATTTTCTTTTGTAGTAATTAACGTTGGTACACTAATAGTAATTTCTTTATTCTGAGAATTACAAAAAGTATCTAAAGTAATAGGTATTTCTGGTATAAAGAGATATCCTTGGTTACCTTTTCATTGAATATAGACATATTTGTCAATTTTTAGAAAATTCAATTCACACGTCTTGATGTCAATAATATTAGATTTTGATTTTATAATCTGGTTTTCACATGTCTCTACTTCTGATAGTAAATAGGTAGGATGATTTCTAGCGCATACAAACATTTTATTTGCTATTTTACATTTGTCTATTTCATTTTCACTAATTGGAACGTAAAATGTTTTAATACTGACAACGTTAATAGGAATAGGGTTATGAATAAAATTTCCTAAATTATGGTCTAAAAAAACAACTACTTTAACTGGGTTTTTGGAGCACTGTGTCGTGAAGAACCACTTGTAATAGATGAAATTTTTAGACTGAAGATCGTTTGATAGTCTGGTCCTTCTTATACCCAAATTTCCCCGTATATTCCAGAAATGGTTCACTTTTACATGTATTTCACGAATCGTTCACTTTTTCATGTATTTTACGAATTGTTCACTTTTCCATGCATTTTAGAAACCCCTTTGTTACTGGAACACTTGTGGTGACTCACTATTAGATCGCACGTGTACATTCCCTATTACTCATGTTATTTTATAATAATTTGTTACACGCTTTTTTGGCGCAGGCATCTTCTTCCTCACAATCTCCCGTATGAGCATTGAATCTTCTTTCGAGTAAATTGGCCCTTCCATAAATTTAGCCACCAAACCCCATTCCGAATCATATCGTATGTGCACTGTACAAACGATATCCGCACTTTTTTTCTCTTTTGTTGAGAAATCGAGAAACTCAACAACTCTAAAAGCTTTGGATTGAATTATCCAACAAACTAATGTAACTTATTGGCACTTAGTGTCCTAATAATAATTTTTTAAACTTATTATACTAATAAAAGTTTAAAATTAATAAACTAAATCCTAAATTAATGTCTTAATACACAATTCACTCTAAATAGTAACTAATTTTAACCTATATCAATTTGATATAAGAATGTCAATGTAGATTCCAGGTAGACTTTATGGCCTGTTAAAAGTCTATCTACAGTCTACATTGTACGGCCTACAGCAGACCTACATTCGTTTTTCATTCATACTAATGGATAAAAATCCACCATTTTCGGAAATTATTCCAAAATTTCATGTATACAAATAACTAGTATACATTATTCATATAAGCTTATTATTTATTTATAAACGAATTGTAACCATACTTTTCACTGCATAGCTTGTCTTTTGGCAACAAATTACCAAAAAAGATAACTATTTAATAAATAATTTATTATTTCAAACCTGGACTCTAGTCCAATAGTTTGGGAATACTTTCGAACTGAATTTTAGTTATGATTTTATTATTTTGAATTATTGAATTTAAAGGGAATAAAGGAGTGTTAGCAACAGCAATATGAAGCATTAACCACCTTTAGATTCATAGGTTACAAATTAAGGATTAATAAAAATTAAAGAAATAAATATCTTCGATATAATTCTTTGGAATCGGAAAATAGAAAGAAATTTTGAATATAACAACTACCCCTATGGTGTAAAAGTATATATATTATTCAAACTTTGGTTTGATAATAAAAAATGAATTGAATAACCCTTTAATCAATTTTTAACTCACTTTTTATTCAATAGTCGAAATCTTTTGAATTATTTCTGGAACGTGAAATAATATTTTTTAAAGTAAAGATGAATACACGTACTGAATTGAATAATGAACTGAACGGTTTAAAACTGAATAAATGAATTTGATTTTTGAACGTGACTGACTGGCTGAATTTTTAAACTCGAACTTTTTTGATGATTCAGAATGTTTGGTTGGTACTTTTATTTAGAGAATATCAAAACTTAACAGGATAAAAATAATGTAGTTAATATTTACTATGCTTTTAAGTTTTATGATTTCGAAGGAAAATAAGGTAAATTTTTTCCAGAATCCAACTCTTTTTCTATCAAAGTTTTAGGGTAATTGCATCAGTGAAAGAACAAATTGATTATTTATCACGATATTTCACAAATTATAACTTTTAGCAGTTATGATTTTTTAGTTTTTATTTTTTAGTGCCTTATTTTTTCAAAATATAGTTTATGATAAAAAATAATAGATTCAGTATGCAAAAGTTATTTATGAAAATAATTTTTTAATTTTTTGGTGAATTATGAACGTGACAAATGAACAAAGGATAAACAGAAAAAAGGTTAAAAGTTTCAGGTGCAATTAAATAACTGTTCTTTTACTGGTCAACGTTATTTTACTGATAAAATGGACATTTTTCAATATTTGATTAAAATTTGATATATTATGTTACATTTATAAAATTTGTATCACAGACTTCAAATTCTTTAGAAATTTTGCTATTCATTGCATATGTTTAAAACGAAATTCAAGAATATCAATTAAAAATAAAAAATATCGAAAGTAGGTATACATTTCCTTAAATGTTCTTTCACTGGTGCCACTATCCTACAATAAATTTTTAAAAAAATATGCGAGTTGTAAAGTGTCTTATAAATCACATTATTTTTATAAAAATATGTAAAAATACTTACTGAAGAATATTTAATTTCATTTTAGCCCTTACTTGTGCATCCAGGAACTTTGTTTCTTCCGAAAAGGGATACAAGATTGCAGATTCGTAGGGATTGAAACATCTACCTGCATATAGAGGAATACAAGTTTGATTTAAAGAAGAGGCAATCTTGGAAATTTTTTCAACATTGTAAGGAGAATTTTAATATTAATACTTATATCCTTTTGTTCTATTTTCTAGGCAATATATAAAAAAACAAATCTTTGTTTTCAGCACATTCTGATTAACATCAAATTTTGGTCTCTTCCAAGAAGAATGATGAAACAGAATAATTTATTATCAGTGAACAATAATATAAAATTAAATATTCGCCGCAATAGCGAAAGTTTTTTTTTTGCAACAGTTAGTAATATAATTGAAAATTTAAACGATATAACTTAAGTACCTAAATACATAAAAATTATATTAATCGTATGAACACACATGAATAGTTGAATTGATAACGAAAAATGTTACTTAGCAAATAAATCCAACTTTATTATATTCTTTAAGATCTTAAATATTATTTAAATAATAATAAACAAAAAATAAACTCTTTTTATGTGTTTTTTCCACAGTTTTTTTTCTTCAGATTTTTAATGTAAATCTTGAATTTCTCGCAACATAAAATCAGGGCTCAAACATTTTGAGCATCTCGTGACGTCATACAAAAAGATTGTCTGTAACAGAAAAAAAGAATGTTGCTTATAAATAATGAACCATTTCGTAATTAACAATATTAGATAAATTTTATATTTTATGAAATATACATCTTTCTATATTGAATTAAAAAGACCCCGTAGGAAAGCCATTAATTTTGGGTCCAAGTCGATTTTCTTATAAATTTTAAATTTTGTTTTCAGTACGAAGAAATTAATGTATTTCCTGTAGGTTCCTTTTGTAAATTTTTATATTATATTCAATTTTTGTAAATAAAATATTTTTAAAATATTAATTTTCTGAACAATCATGACGTAGGAAATGTTTTATACGGCTTAAAATTAAACTATACGGATATTTTATAAATATATACTAACATGAGGATGTGATGGACAGTGCAACTTGAGACGTCCTTCTTGAAGATGGCCACAATTTCGGCAGAAAACGCCTCCTCTGGGCCTGACGCATACACAATGGTATTTCATTTTTTAAATGAAGTCTGAAAACAAAATTTAATAAACAATTATTTACAGTTTATAACACAAAAATTCGAAAATAGACTTTTCGAAGAAAAAATATTTTAGATTATTCTTATCAATACACGTTTGTCTTTTTTTAAAAAAAATATTCAATTCTCTTTTCAATTCTTTCTATTTATAACAATAATTAAACTTTACAAAATTGATATTTAATTTATTTTTAATAATTTAATTCTTACAGAACAAACATAAACTTATTTAGTGAATAATTTTAATCAAAAATTAAAAATAAATTGAACCTTAAAAAATTTGTCTAAATAATTTGCAAATATTAAGCGCACGAAATGTATCATTTAATTTATTATTCCAATGTAAATAAAAACATTTATTATTTTCAAACATCAACTTCAATTTTTAAATAATTTCAGATTCAAAATTTAAAAAAATTCATTATCTAATTTACTTATTTATTATTATATATTATTTTCAAAAATTTTAGTAAAATTCTTCAAAACGATTCAATTTCTTTTTAAATTTTAATAAAAATCTCTACACGAATTCAATTATTTCCATAAATAGAAAAAATCTTCGCAAGAAATAAAATTATTTTAAATAAAATTTTAAGAAAATTTCTCTAAAGAATTACATTTTTTTCTTAAAATTTAATAAATTCTACACAAAAATTTAATTATTTTTATAAATTATGAAATTCTTAAGATGAATTCAATTATTTTAAATATAATAATAATGATGACTTTATCGATCACTCCGAGTCATTTAAAATAATGAAAAAAAATTAAGAGAAAAAAAAATTTTTTGTTTTTTTTTTCTTTACGTTTCAACGGCACAGCCGTCCTCTTCAGAAACATTGAAAAAAAATATAAATAAAAATTTGGACATTATTAAACAATTTGTCGATTGTTAAAACGTCTCGCTTGACACGATTGCTAATAGACACTTAAGTGATCGATAAAGTCATCATTATTATTAAATAACACCGAGTGATAAATTCAAATTGATATTATTTTAAATATAATTTTATTAAAATTGTTCTCAGGAATTTAATTATTTTCATAAATAATAATTGAATTCTTCAGAGGAATTTTCAAAAAATGTTACACAATTTTTGATAAGAATTGTCAATACAATTATACTTAAATACATCGAAATAATTTCATTTTTTTGTTGAAATTTTCATAAAATTTTTCAAAACAATTCAATTTACTTCAAAATTTTTAATAAAAATCTTTACACGAATTCGATTATTTTTATAAGTATAAAAATTCTTCACAAGAAATTTAATTATTTTAAGCAAAAATTTTAATAAAATTTCTGGATAGAATTAAATTATTTTTAATAAAATTCTATATAGGAATTGAATTATTTTTAATAAAAATTTTAATAGATTTGTCGAAAAAAATTTTCAAGAAGTTAATTATTTTCATAAATTAATAAAATTCTTCAGAAGAATTTTCAATTATTTTCATAAAATAATTAAATTTTTCAGAGGAATTTTCAATTATTTTCGTAAATAATTAAATTTTTCAAAGGAATTTTTAATTATTTTCATAATTAATAAAATTCTTCAGAGGAATTTTTAATTATTTTCATAAATAATAAAATTCTTCAGAAGAATTTTTAATTATTTTAAAAATTTTTTATAACATTCTTTATAAGAATCCGATATTTTTTGTCATTACAATTATAAATAAATCCTTCGAAATTTAATAATTTTTTTTAAATTTTCTAAAATTCTTCAAAACATTTCAATTTTTTTCAAAAATTTAAATAAAATTCTATGCAAGAATTAAATTATTTTAGATTCAAAATTATAAGAAAGGTACAAAAATTCCAAAAAGTAATATAAAAATTTAATATAGGTTTAAAACTTAAGTTCTAGAATATTTGAATTTTACTAAATTTTAATTCAAAATTCTAAAGAAATTAATTTTGCCAACAATTTTTATTAACATTTTTTGGAAATTAGTTGAATTTTTGGAAAACTGATTTAATTAAAAAATAATTTTCAAATTATCAATATTTTATGAAATTGAATTGCAAATAAGTAGATTTCAAAAATAATTTAGGTCAACTTTTTTTTTATTGATTAAATAATAGAATTCTTAAGGAACTTTCTTAAAAATTATTAAAAATTTATTTATTCAAATATTAAGCTAGAGAAGAAATTTTAGTTAAAAATTCTAGAAAACAATTGAAATAAAATGATGTAAATTATTTTAGAGAAGTTAGAGTAATAAAATGATATTTTGAATAATTATATTTTTAAAATTTCAAAGTTGAATATTAAAAAAAACTTTGTATTTAAGAGAAAAGTAAAAAAATCAAAGATATATGGCGGGGAACTCCCACGCAATGTGCAGCGTTGCAGTGTTAACGTCGACTGAAGGTCGTATGTATTTTTTATAATGGTGAACGCGAAGATGACGCCATTAGAGAAATGCAGTTGAAATACATTTTTTATAAACATTTCTCTTAAATTTTTAATAATTAAAGTTCAATTATTTAAATTCGTTTATTTTTGAATTTTATTTTATTAGGCTTCTATTTTTTAAATATATTATTATTATTATTATTTAATGAAAAAAATAATAATAATATAATTATTATAAATTAAATTATTTAATTTCATAATAAATTATTAATTTAATAAATTAAATTATTTAAAAATAATATATTTAGAAAATAGAAGCCTAAAAATATAAAATTCTAAAAAATAAACTTGAATATTTTTTTATTTTACTTTTTTTTACTATAAAATATTTTATTGCATAAGTATTTATAAAAAATTAGAAATTGTAAACCATTAAAATTTACAATTGTAGGAAAAATTTCAATTTTTCATCAATTTTAAACATTTGGAAACGATTTTTCGTTTATCGTAACCTAAAATTTGTTAATCGTTTCTGGAATTTTTTAAAATTTTTATACCGACTGTACAGTTTTTAATATTTAATTCAAAACTGTAAATCAAATTACACAAATTATTATTTAAACTTTTCAATTAAAAATTATTTTATAATGACAAAAAAGTGTTAGATTTATTTTTTTCCCCGACTGTCCTTTAAATTTTTTGTTAATATTTCCAATGCCTGAGAATAAAAAAAAATTAGGTAAATAGTAAATTACAATATAAGAGAATTTGGAATATGTATAAAAGTTTATTGGTGAAAATTAATTAAAAAATTTATTAGCCTGCTGAAAATTAAAAAAATAAAACATAAATAAAAAAAAACAAATTATAACAGCGATGTATTGAAATTTTTCAGTCTCAATATAGCAGAAGGAAACTAAATGCGTATTGTCAAAAAATAAAACATAAATTTTTAGGAATACATTTTTAATTTCATTCGATTAAAATATAAAACTTTGTTTTCCAATCGAGTTCTTTACGTTAATTTTACCTATCTATTTGAGTGTTGTTTTCTTTTCTAATAAGAGTGACATTGCGATGAAAAATTTCAAAACAAAACATTGGGACATAGACACATGAGAAAAAAATTTTTATTCTGGATTTTAAATTAAAAAGAAAATTGAATAAACCTTTGAATATAATCAGCAGGATCAAAAGATCAAATATCTCCTTTTTCACTTTTTGAAAGAAGAAAATGAAGTTATCTTGAATGTTTCACATTAATAAAAAGAATATATAATAAACGACTTTGACTTTATCTTTGGAAATGTCGGATATTTTTCTGTAAAAACAGTGTGTGTATAGCCAGGGATGGGAATTTAATATGAACTTAATTGGAAAAATTTGGTGGGGGGAGAATGACCCATCACTTGTTCCAAAATGAAAAGAGCTTAACGATTATTATGCCGAATTCACAGTTGCCGAATTGCTATTGGTTCTTCAATAGTAGACATTGGAAATTGAAAAGAGTTCAAATGTGAATTAAATTATTTTATCAAAACTTAAAATTATCACTGAACTAAATGAAGAATATTTAAGTTATAAATCAAACTGTTTATTTAAAGTTATTTATATGAATATTAATTAAGTCCAACGCACAATAGGTTCGTGAAAGTCGTTCGCGAAAGAGACGCATGAGATAGACAAGGACACAAATATATCTCTGTCCTTTTCTAACTCATGCTTTGCGTTCGCGAACGACTTTCGCGAACCTATTGTACACTCGTGCTCATTAATGCCTTCCCTGAGGGAAGGCATTAAATTTCACGAACTTTGCCTACCATCTATATTGTATAAAAAATCAGCCAATGGAAAAGTAAAATTCCTATGGAATTATTGGCACGAACTATAAAAAATATAGAAAGTGGGCAAAACGCGTCAAATTAGTTCCTTCCCTGAGAGAAGGCATTAATGAGCACGAGTGTACTTAGCGGCCTTTAAAATAACTGAAGTTAAATTATTAAATTATATTAAAATGTTTATTTAATTATCTAAGGTTCTTTAAATAAATCACACTGATATTTAATATCATAATTTAAAATCATGTGTTGTGGTATTTTGTTAAAACGTCTGAGGACAATTTTTTTATATATATGTATACTATATCTTTATATACTATATATAAAAAATAAGCTAAAAATAAATAAAATATATAATTGTAGATTTTCAATAATAGTGTATTAACAATAATAATTTATTTTGATGAGAATTATCTCTTTTTTAAAATGAGAAACCGAAATCTACAATTATATATTACCACATGAGAAGTATTGAGAGTGGATAATGAAGTGTTTCTCTTTATCAGAATCCTCACTTCTTTACCAAATAAATTCCAAGTACAGCATTGCACTTTCAGTTAAAAAGTGATATTTTAGAAATCTTGTTCTTTTTCCTCACTCGAGGTATTTTTATACGTAATTTTTCTGTATTTGTCTGGAATTAAGAATTCTCTAAAGTTTCTGTAACATTTCAGTACTTTTTTTCTTAATTCAGCAGTTTTTTAGCCACGAAAAACATTTGGGATGATTGGACCTAATGCATTGGATAATTGCTTGAGCAACCAGTCCAATTGTTCAAATGCCGTTTGGACAATTGAGCAGACGGCTTGCTCAATCGTCCAAAATGCTATGTTAAAAAATCCTTTTTTACTGGGTATAATATACATATTATATATATATGACTCACACATCTTATTTTAATTAATTTCTTTAATAAAAAAACAAAATGAAAAATGTATTAATGATAATCTTTGGGTTTAAAATGTAAAATTAATATAAACACATAATCATGTATGTATCATGTATGTATTCTACTCATGTATGCACATACATACACATACATATATGTATCTAAAAAACAAGAAAATTTTAAAGATTCTAATTTTCAGGTCCTAATCCTATGTCAAAATTATCCGGAACAGGGTTAATTTCTGCAACCCTAGGGTTGTTCATATTTAAATTTTGGAAATCTGCTTGAATATTTCCGAGAACATTCAAATTTTCGTGGAAATGCGGACCAAGATCAAACTATATGGCAATGGATTCCTGGCAAAAAATAACGCATCTAATTGGACTTCGTCCAAAGGAAAGACGTGGTTTTCGTCATTTCCTACATAATTGAACATCGTTCATCTCAACGATAGGAATTGTTTCCTCTCCAGGCATTGTAACGGGTTGAAAATCAATTTCACCGTTTATATCTTATAGTGAATTGAAATCCAGAAGAAATCGGATAATGGAGGTTGCTCAAAGGGGGTAGGTATTTTGGATGATATTAATTCGAAATGATCAAAAGGAAAACCTTCATTTAATTTTACGTGAAAAACATTTTTATAAATGTCAAATGGTTCCCAGTTCTTTTTCTAGAGTGTAAAAAGGCACGCCATACAATGACCCGCTGGCCTTATGGTAAAGGGAATTTTACCGCACTCTAAACATTTCTTGGGCAACAATAGTATGGATGGTCCGGTCACGTGGATTTCTATCACTCTGGGATTTGCGAAGAGCCTGGGAAATTTGGATTGATACAGACATTCACAGGCAATTTGACCAATCAAATTGCTGACGTCATATTATTTTATGTTCGTTTAACCAATTAACATAAAATAGGCGTAGACTAAAATCTAGTAATTCTGCGAAAAGGTTGCGCAATCGATGATTGACATTTTTGGTTTCGTATTTCGTTTTATGGTTTTTAGGGCGCGACTTCGTGGCGCCAAGGGTAATAAACACTGTAAAAAAATCTGGTGTAAAATAACACGAAACTTGTAATTTCACACATCAAAATTATAGGTTGTACGTAGTAAATTTATTTCGTTCCAAAAGTAGTTTTACTATTTTTAATAATTTTACATTATACGACTATGTAATTTAATAGTTTTGTGTAAATTTACTACGTCCGACGTAGGAAAATTTGATCACTATGTCCGACGTGGTATTTTTACATTGCGTGTATTTCTACACTTTGACGTAATATTACGTCGCACGATCTGTACAATTACATGGCGAATGTAATTTTCTTATTCCTTTAAGATTTTCAAAAAATTTTCAAGTTTTTATAAATAACTCTAAAAAAGTGTATATAATGTACATTTATAGAAAGTATATGCTAATTTATAAGTAAATAATAATATAACAAAAAGTTTTGGGCTATATTTCATAAATACAAAAAGTTACGACTGAAAATATTATTTCAAAAAATATTTGCAGGTTATGTAGATTACAGTCGGCGTGTAAAAATACCACGTCGGACATAGTGACCAAACTTTCCAACGTCGGACATAGTAAATTTACAGCAGATTTTTTTACAGTGAATGATACTATTTTTAGTATCACTTCCTAGAAAACTACCCTTGTTCTGAGTAGTATTGCGCATGATCGTCGCGTAAGGTTCGTTGACGTTAAGGTTCACACGCGTGTATAACCTTGACTTTTAACCGCTTTTGACACGTGTACAAATTTAGACACGTGTAGTTTATTTATTTATAATTATACATAATATTTTAATAAAATAGAGAGAGAAATGCATCATTACATTAATGATTATTAATATTAATCTAATTTATTTATCTAATTTGTTATTTAATTTATTAATTCAAATACTAGTGATTTCAGTCTACGAAATTACTTAAAATGAAATTCCCCATGTAAATAAGTCGTAGTGACTTTTGTATTTTCATAAAGTTCACTGCATCACCAAAGACGACACTAGGCGTGACGTCACAGGCATAGACTATGAACCATATGAACAACTCTGTAGTAGTATTAGCAGACGACAAGAAAAGTCACCGATAGCACCGATAGTCTTCTTGGTCTGCAGAGTTAAAATCACGTTAAAATATTGCTAAAACTATAAAATGATAGAAATTATAGAATAAAGTGTTTTGATAAACTAATAGTTTCACTAAAAATATTTGTGTAATAACTTTCATATTTATAATCACAAAAAGAAACGTGAAATCATATGTTCAAAACGTGCAACGAATTATTTACTGTAAGTAATAACAAATTTTAAAAATTCTCATCTTGTTTTAACGAATATTTCATGAAATAATTGTACTTCTTTTGTAACAAATTTACTTTTATTAGAGAAAAGCTTTTTTCCGTAATTATCTCGTTCATATAAATGAATTTTAAAAAAATTTCAGTTTAGTTTCTCAAAGAAAAAATAGTTTAGATATTTTTTTTGGAGTAATGAAAAAGAGAAATTTACAGTCCACTTTTTTTTCCTCTTTTTCCCTTTTTTTAATTCTTGAAATTAATAAAATCTCCTGAAATGATGAATATTCTCTCCTTTTTTAAAACAAAATTTGTTTTTTTTTTGAGTTAGAAAAATTTGTATTTATTTTAACGGAGCGTTATTTTAAAAAGAAAATTTCTACTTTTTGCAAACTTTGAAGTTTACGCCTTCATTACATCCAAAATAATTAATGAAAACTGACATTTGTTTTAAATTAAACACAAAGATTTTTATTTAAAACGTAAAAATAACACAAACATAACCTTAAAATAATTTGCTTCTTAGGTATATACCCAAAAATAATTTGAGTGTTTATTTTATTTCGTGAACAAATCTTTCAAGAATATTATTTTTGAATAATTTTTTTAATTAAATTTTCAAAACATACCATATTAAAAAGATTTTGTAAAATTTTATTGAAAATATTTGAATTTTTTCAAGTAATTTATTTCATTTTCGAAAAATTACATTACAATATTTTTAAAAAACTAATTCTTAGAATTGTTTTATTGTAATTTTTTAAAGTTCAATTATCTTCGATCAATATAAATTAAAATTGTTAAATAATTTACTTTTTAGATTTATTAAAATTCCATAGAAATCATGTTTATATTTATAATTTAAATTCTTTAAAAACTTCAGTATTTTTTAAAAATATTTTTCAAATATTCAATTTTGAAAGATTTCAACAAATTTCAATTGTTTGGAATTTTTTCAATTGTATATAATTAAGAAATTATAATCTTTCAAAAATTATTTTAAAGTACTTTTAAAAAAGTTAATTTTTAAAAAAATAATTTAATTTTTTTAAGAATTTTTTGATTATAAACTTTTGAAAAATCTTATACTTTAAAAAATAAAAAAAAACATGAACAGTTACAGTTACTGTAAAAAATGGAAATTTTTGTATTTAAATAATTGAATTCTCGATAAACGTTCGATAAATTATTTTTTTTTATTTAAAGATGAAGGTTTAATTAAAAATTTGTTGAAAATAATTTAATTTCAGAAGAGTTATAGTTACAATTTTCAAAAATTATTAAATTTTAGAAGGTTTTAAATTGAAATTATTTTAATTTTATGCCCCGTGGAAAAACAATTAAGTATTTACGAATTTATTTGACAACTTTATTCAAGTTTTAAAGAATTGATTTTAGAAATCAGTGAAAGTTCAGAGAAATATAAAATAAAATTTTTGTTATAACTCTGAATTAAATAAACGCCTTTTTCGTTTTTTTTGTGTTTTTTAATCGAGTAAAACGTTTTTTGCATTTTTTCATATAAATTATAGGAAAAAATGCAAAAAATTATTATTATTATTATTATTATTATTATTATTATTAATATTAATATTATTTTTTAATATAATTATAATATGAATTATTAATAAAAATATAAAAAAATAAATATAAAAATAATATTAAAAAAATAATGAATAATAATAATACTAATAATTCGATCCAAGGCTTATTATTTAGAATAATATAATTATAAAAAGATATATTTATATTCAAATTGAATCTAATAAAAAAATTTGTCTTCACAGGTATTTCCGAGTTGACCAACTGATTTAGAAATTATTGGAAAAATACAAGATTGAAATAATGCCGCTGGATATTTGTGAATCCTTAATGAAATTCTGCCGCTTGGGGGATGTAGAAGCAGTGAAACATTTTCTCTCTCACTATAAATTGTCTGATTATCAAAAATTGTCGTACGGCTATTTACCAACTTATGAAGCATTGAATAACAATAATACCCAAGTTGTAAAATTACTTATCGATAATGAGGCAAAAATAAATTTTCCCGAAGAAACACCAGCAAAATCCCTACTTCATCTCGCAGTAACGAAAAATAATTTCGAAATCGTTGAAATCTTATTGAAGAAAAATGTAAAAGTTAATAATTTAAATAAGAAGAAACAAACTCCTCTACATATTGCAATTAATCAAAAAAATGAAGAAATTGTTCAACTTTTGTTGGACAATGGCGCTGATATTGAATTAACAGATCGTTACGATTGTACACCACTTCATTTGGCAATAAAAAATGGAAACATCAAAATTGTCGAGAATTTATTAAATTATAAAGCTGACATACATTCTAATTATGACGAAAAAACAATGCTACATATTGCCATAGAAAATGATCGTATCGAAATTGCAAAATTACTTATAGAAAATGGAGTAATCGATAAAATAAATTCCACCGCCTATTATTCACTTCTCATTTTTCTCGTGTCAATGTGCAATCATAAGATATTAATTCTTCTCTTGGAAAATCAAAAAGCTAAAACACTGATGTTTGATCTTTTTTCCAAAAATACGGAGAGTGAGAATCTTAATGAATTACTAAAGTTGGCGATTGTTGGCGGTAAAATAGAAATTGTCGAAGTACTTCTAAATTATAATTTTGATATAAACGCGAAGGATAAATGTGGAAAGATGACAATGTACTATGCTTACGATAAGAATAATTTGAATATTTGCAAGTGTTTGTTGACGAAAGGATTTTTTATTAATTCGAAAATATATGAAAATTTTACTATTCTTCACATGAGTGTGAAGAATAATGATGAAGAATTTACGGAATATTTACTGGATAATGGTGCTGATGTGAATGTGACAACGAATGATGGTTCAACGGCACTTCACCTGGCTTGTCAAATAAGAAGTGAAAAAATTGTGAAATTGTTGCTAAAGCATAAAATTGATGTTCATGTTCAAAATAAATTTGGTTTCACATGTCTTCATGAGGCTGCGAGGAAGAATAATGAAAAAATTCTAAAACATTTATTACGAAAAGGCGCCAATATTAATACACTGGATAATAATAACATGACTGCAATTTGTCACGCCGTTGAATTTAGCAATAGAAACGTAGTCGAAGTCCTTTTGGGCAAAAAACCGAACCTTGAGGATAAAAGTAACAAAATTGCTTTTTACCTCTCAATACTTGGCGCAACAGCAGAACATCGTTTAATAACCGAATTATTTCTATTCAATCGATTTAGCATCAAAGAAGAAACATTCGAAAGTATCCACATACCGGAAATTTTATATTCATCGTATAAAAAAGAATATGGAAAAAAAGAATACAAAACAATATTCACTCAACTCTTCCAGTGTGAACCATCAGTTACAGCATTTTTCAAATATCAAATTCTGTTCTCAGCGGTGGAAAAAGGTTACGTTGAGATAGTGCAGGATTTATTGAGTACCGAGGCAAATGTTAATGTTCTCTTGGAAAAAAATTCGACACTATTAGAAATTGCCGTCAATAATGGTCAATGTCGGATAATGCATCAACTTTTAAAATTAGGCGCCGATTTACATACGAGGGACACTCATGGTAATACATTATTGCACATCAGCGTTCTCACTGACTGCATTGCTATTATCGAATTTCTATTGAAGCACAACAGTGTCGAGGCTCGTAATAACAAAGGCCAAACTCCACTCTATTTATCGATTTATCGAAATAATGTAAAAGTCGTCAAACTAATTTTAAAATCCGGCGTCGATATCAATTCAAAAACAAATTTAGAAACAACTCCTCTTCACATTGCGGCAAAAATTGGTAATTTAAATGTAGTTAAATTACTCCTCGATTATGACGCTTCGGTGAATGTTAAAGATCTCAATAACCAAACTCCTCTCGACATAGCAATTTGTTCCGAAAGAAGTGAAATTATAAGTATTTTATTACTTCACAATGCCTTATCGAATAGGGACGATTTATCTCTTAAAGATGAAGTTCGCAACAAATTAACCAAACATTCCTTAATGCACAACGAATTGTACGAATGTCGAAAGAATTCTGAACCGTTAAAGGGTTTTTCATTCATGTGTAAGGAGGAAATTAAAAGAATGCAACTCTGTCAATTGGAAAATAATATCACTTTGTTGGATTTAGTAAGAAAAACTGCGACTACTGTGGAAATTTATATGCGTAATGAAAAAATTTTACGGCGACTAAATGATTTTCAATCGTCATTTCCGATTTATTCGAGTATGCTGAATGTTAAAATAAATAAAGCAAAGCAAAGGAGGGAGTTAATAAAATCAGCGAGTCTTTGTATGGAGAATGTGTTAAAAATAGAAATTCCCTATTTAGTAATCGAGAAAATATTTTTCTATCTTGATAATTTGAATTTACGGAATCTGATAAACGCGTCTTATTGTCATTAGAGGAATCATTTTTTGTCCCTGATAAAACGAATGAATTCAAAATACTTATTTTTGTATTTTTTTATGTGAAGAAGAAAGGCATTTAATAGATTAGTAACTTTTTGATATTTGTTGTGAGAAAATGGAATTCTTAACGAATGTGATAAATTTAGTTTAGAAGAGTATAACTTTTCTAGTGTTATTATAAATTGTAGATTAATTTTTCGCTCTAAACTTGGTTAAAAGTTTTTACTTTGTGTTTATATTAAGGCGTTTGATTAAGAGTGCCATTTGGCTTTAGTGTTCTGTTTTTATATTTGAATACATATTAGGCTAAACTACTTTGTACTATGAAATACGTAAAAAGTAAATAAATATTATTGCAGTACTTTAATTAATTCTTTCGTTTTCCAGGTAATCAGTGACTCCGAAAACATTTGAATAGTAAACCTACTATTCACTACTTTTTTTAAGTTATGCTACTATTTGGGTACTTTCTTTTAGATTTCAACCACTAAAAGCTATTATTTCTGTTTTTTTGAGAATTCCCACTTTTTTAAGTTCGCTAATACTTGAAATCAAAAAACTATTCTCAAAAATTATAATAAAATTCCTTAAAATTAAATTAAATTATTAAATTATTATTATAATTATTATTATTATTATTAAATTAAATTATTTTCAAAAAATATTCGAAATTCAATTATTTTGTATTTTTATAAAATTTCGCAAAAGAATTCAATTATTTAAAAATAAAATTTTCATAATATTTATTATATTTCGAAAAAATTAATTAGATATTTAAAACATTGTTTATAAAATTCTTATGAAGAATTCAATTATTTTCAAAAATAGCAACATTTTTCACAGAAATTCAATTCTTTTTAAATATTTTAATAAAATTTTTCGCAATAATTCAATTATTTTCATATATTATAAAATTCAATTATTTTACAAAAATATTAAAATTTTTCATAGGAGTTTAATTATTTTCAAATAATTTAATAAAATTGATCGTAACGAATTAATTATTTTAAATACAATTTTAATTAAATTTTTTTGAAATAATTCAATTATTCTTTCAGATTTTAATTAAATTCTTCCCAAGAATTGAATTATTTACATAAATAAATCTTGAAAGGAATTCAGTTATAAGGCATTATTCCTGAACTGCCCATAAATACATTTAAACAACACAAGGTTTTACCTACGATTAAACTATTTATATTTAAACACATTATTGTTATTATTATTATTATTATTATGAAAAATATTTTGAAGAATATACTATAAAGTCATTATCTATGTTTTAAATCGGATGATATTGCATAAAAATTGTTAAGTAGAAAAACATCAATTATAATCGAAATTCATCGAAGTCAAAATTGAAGGGAATCAACTTTCTTGGAACTCTCATTTAGAAATATTCTGACACTATAATATTTCCGTGAAAACTCATTGCTTTAGAAATAAGTGAAGTTACAAAATCATAATTAAATAATTCTGAGCCTTTGAATATGAAAATCTTGTGGTATCGAAATCATAAAATCACACCAATATCGTTCTGTTATATAGCTATTTGAATTTGAATTTGAGTATGATATTGATGGTTTTTTTAAAATTCTAAATCGTTTCCCTCCAATTTAAAACAAAAACTGGAAATTTGTTGTTTGTTCAAATTGTAAAGTTCAATTGGTTTTAGATTTTCCAGAATTTTTGGGCATTTTATTTCTAAAAGACCATAAGAGTTTTCAATTGGATCATTCAACTTTTTCTCTTTCTGTTTCTAAAATATTAAGCGTACACTCCATGCATTCGTTTGCTTTCTGTACACTATTATATAAAATAATTTTACAGTCGCTGCATTCTGTTATCGTTTCAACATTTCCTAGTTATAAATGTTCCATTGTTGTCTGTCTGTGGTGGGGTGTTTCTTTTGACAAAAATGAAAAGGTAGAGGGTGTACCTAAGACAATGTAAATTTATTTACTTCTTCAGTTTCTTTTTGAGGTTTAGACAGAAAAGTTCGAAATGTCCTCGAGTAGTTTTGAAAATATTGTAGAAAATAAGGATTCGTTTTCTGATCCAATTGAGTTTTTTAATACTGCTTTAGAGTCTAAAAATTGGAATATAGATTCATGCAGTGCAGAAAGCGTTGAAAAAGTTGTTGAAATGAATACAGAAACGGGTAGTCATTGTTTAGAAGGAATTGATAGTATTTTAGAAAAACAAGATGTTGTGATTACTAATGAAGAAAAGTTAAATGATACTAGTGCTCGAAAATCTAAAACTACTCTCCACTTGATATTTCCTTCAGAATCAGGTTTTTTCTGTACTATTCAGAATGGCGTACTATATTGAGAATTGGAAGGTTTAATTATACCTGCATCTAACAATTCCTTAACTTGTTTCATAATGTAATGTTAGCATTATACTGATGGAGTAAATCAAACTTCCGAATATAAAAAATAGTGTAGTCCTCATTCTGAAATTCTTATAAGGAAATATAAATATGTTCCCAGTAAAAAAAAACTAATTCAAATGAATTGAAACGAATTAACATTTTTGGTAGGCTCCAATTCGTATTTGTCACAAAGCGGGATTCACTTAAGCTCTTTGTATATTCAATTGAATTTAATTCAATATGTACCAATTTGTCCAAACGAATTCGCATTCGAAAGAAATGGCCAAGGAATGCATTGAATTCGTGCTAAGGAATTGAAAAAAATTAAAGGCTCAAAACTTGTCCAGTGAATTGGTACGGATAGAAGGTTCGGAAGTTCAATACAGTTTCACGAATTCGGGAAAATTGCATCATGGCTCCAATTCGTATTTGTCACAAAGCGGGATTCACGAAAGCTCTTTGTGAATTCTTTTTAATTCATTTCAATTTGTTTTCGTTTACTGGGTTATTTGTAAAAAACTTTCATTCCTGTGAACTGTGTAATTTGAAATATTCAGACGAATTTGATAATTAACTTCATTTCATTTTTGGATTACAGTATAAAAACCTAACCATTCTCTCTTTAACTTGTTTGATTTACTATTGTTACGCAATAATACTAAATCACCGGGTTCAAATATTGGATTTGTGCGTATAATGTTGTCATCTTGTAATCGTTTTAGACGTTCGCTTTAGTCCAATTCTTTTTCTATGTGGAACAGCAGGAGTGGCAGGAATGTTTTCTATTGCTGTTTCTACGGAAGCACTCACTTGTTTCTCATTGAAGGAAACGTCTGCTTGCACGGAGGGCCTAATTATTTGTTCGTCCTCCTCAAAGCAGAGTCTACAATGAGAGAAGGTGCGCATCGATGTTCATAGCTATAGATATACCACAGCATGCTTTAGTATACCTATAGCTATGAACACCGATGAGCACCTTCTCTCATTGTAGACTCTGCTTCAAGGTACTCACACTTCATATAAGAGGATTTATCGTCCCAGATCTAAAATTTTTTTTATTTAATTCATACTAACAAAATTCTGCATTTAATTAAGTAAGAAACTTCTTTTGATTATAACTAAAAATTTTCTTATAATTTTCTTAAATTCTAAACCTAAAAACAACGGTTTTTTAATACACACACGAACATGTGCATAAACAGGTGCATGTTCGCCTAGATGTTCTCGAATTCAAAAGTTTCCGATAGAATTCTCTAATCATATTATTAAAATTACTCATATTAATGGAACATTAAAAAATTATACAAGTTTGTTTTATGATTTTCTAAGTCAATTTAAAAAGAATTAAGAATCATTCGTAAAATCATGGATAAACGAATTAAGAAAATATATATACGAATATATAATTATTATATATATAACCTATTATTTCAAAACAGCAATATAATGTATACAAACTACATTCAATTCCTTCATTTTATAAATTTAATACAAACTCTAGTATATCTACATACATAACATATAAAACACAATATCTTGCTATCAGTATAAACAATCAAACATATTTTCATATAAGTAACTTTTCTTTGCGTCACAACACAATCAATGGAAAACTTTGCCTTAACACGCCTGATATTAAACTAACAATAAAAAATTTCATCTGTGAGATTGCTTTATTTTTTACTAAACAAACACACACTTGCATATTATATTTACAATTAGACAAAAATATTGATTGGACTATTCTTGAAAATTCTCAAGCATGGCTTTATTCAAATTTTTACCCTATTAACATTAATATTCATTGCCCTAACAAAATAACATCTCAAATTGTTATTCAAAATAATGGTATTTTGCAATACGTTAGATTGGTTTTTTATGAAATTACAATTAGTGAATTTCATTATTATACATAATTAAAAATTAGTTAGACATTTCAGGTAAATAAAATTTTTTTGATTAATTTTCTGAAAATTGACTTATATTTGTTATTTTACTTTTTATTGACTTCATCTGGATCTCTATAATGTTTATTATTTTTCTTATAATTAAGGCACCTGTCATCTGCATGGTACCTCATGAAGCATCTTTGACAAGAACTACTCCACTTAATCAACTGAATTTTATCACTCCAATCGTCAATGTCTTCTTTTTTATTATTGAAATCAAATTTTTGTTTTAATCGTATTAACATTATTTCCGCTAATTTTCTTTTAGTTTCTTTTTTCTTTTGCATTTTTTCAATGTTTATTTCAATGTGATTTTTGTCTTGTTCAATAGACAATGTTGCAATATTTGCAGAAATCTTTTCGTCTGGTATTGTGTATTTATGAGAATTAAACGGCAAGATTTTCTAAATACATATTAAGCGTACACTCCATGCATTCGTTTGCTTTCTGTACACTATTATATAAAATAATTTTACAGTCGTTACATTCTGTTATCGTTTAAACATTTCCTAGATATAAATGTTCCATTTGTTTCTACAATATAATTTTCTATTTCTGAATCGTCTAATTTTAAAATACAATTTTGAGAAATTAATTTTTTCGTCTGTAAATCCTATTAGATCGAAATAAACCCTTTTTACACACGCTTATCGTTTTAACAATTCTTTAATTAAATATACTTTTTTAATATTATTCTCGCATTCAGAAGCTTCTAACGGTTGATTGTCTGTCGGTAGCATCTTTTGAGAAAGAAAAAGAAAAATTTAAATTAATTTATTTGTATTATTTAAAGATTTTTAATTCATGCTTTTTCTATTATCTACTGGATTTTACATGCGTACGTATACAATCTTTGACGATAGTATTTAAAATTTTCACATGCAACTAAAAGAAAATTTTATTTGACTCGACTAAGTTACTTCCTATTTTGTCTTTTTTTTAAAGTGAAAGTTGGTCCTGTTCTCATTATCATGTCTTTGATACTCTAATTTTGACAAATATTAAGGGTTATGCAAATGTGCATACTTTTCTAACGTTATCTGTGGTCTGTCTGTGGTGGGTTGTTTCTGTTGACAAAAATGAAAAGGTATAGGGTGTAAGACAAGGTAAATTTATTCACTTTTTCAGTTTCTTTTTGAGTTTTAGACAGAAAAGTTCGAAATGTCCTCAAATAGTTTTGAAAATATTGTAGAAAATATGGATTCGTTTTCTAATCCAATTGAGTTTTTTAATACTGCTTTAGACTCTGAGAATTGGAATATAGATTCATGCAGTTGTTATGATCCTAATTATTATATTTTCCCTAATGTTTCCCGACTTTATTTTAAAATTAATTAAAATAGGGACGGGGTAGTAAATAACAAAAAATTACTTTAGTTGAACAAATATATGTGTATTTTATGAAATAAGATAAAATTGATGAAAATAAGAGATGGACATAGGCTTTCTAATGTGAGTCTTAAAGTGGTTGATTGTTTACCTTGGGACAAAGGGTGATGCTAGTCGTTCAGGTATAATGGCACTAGTCCGTTAATGGTTGACTAAGTGGATGCAGTATTGTACAAGAGAAACAGGAACACTCTTTTCAATGGCAAATTTGACTTCCAGATACTCTTTCTATGTGGAACAGCAGGAGTGACAGGAATATTTTCCATTGCTGTTTCTACGGGAGCACTCATTTGATTTTGTTACTCATTGAAGGAAACGTCTGTTTGAACGGATGACCTAATTATTTATTTGTCCTCCTCAAGGTACTCACACTTCATATAAGGGGTTTGATCGTCCCAGATCTACAAATTTTTTTTATTTAATACTAACAATACCCTAAATTACAAATTTTCTAATATGTAAATTTCAATTGCTTAAAACTTTACCAATCATTACAATTTGTAAAAATTAATAAACCTTAACAGTAAAGTGCAGGTGTAAAAACAGAATTCAGAAGAGAAACGAAAGAACTTTAAAATTGTTATATATAATATCAATTATTATAAGTTACTTACAAATTCTGCATTTGATTCCTCAATCTTCTCATGTCCATCCAAAGATGTTGATAGAATTAAAGGCAACACATATTTTGGCCTGTGTCTGTTAAATTTTGATTTGTAAATGGTCCTCCTCCAGTCAGTCGAATGTGGTTTTTAATGGCACTATTTTTTGCCTTTGCAGAGCTTCTCATATCTTGCCATGACTGAAACAAAAACTGAATTTTGTGTAATTCTGCTGTGACTTCTTCCCATAACAGTTGAGCATCTTTTACAGAGAAATTATTGGAGAATTGGCAGCTTCATAAGTCTGGATGCCTTCCTACAAAGACTATAATTGGTAATAATATGTAATTACACATTTTAAATGAAACATCAATATCTATATTAATGATTTTATTAATAAAATAGTAATCAAGTCAATTTCCAATAAAATTGACAAGGATTAGTACCTGCATTAATTGTGATTAAGTAGCCTTAATTTTATGTAGAAGAAAATATTTTGAACTAACTGTAAAGAATTAAAAACAAAATTATGACAACTACCTAATACTTTGAAATTAATAACGAAAAAAGTCATTGATATAACCAATAATTAATTGAAATTAATTAAAATCAAAAATAATTGCTTGAGGATGCAAGACGAAAATAATCATAAAATGATTTTACAAAAGTTGATATCATATTGGTTCATGGTTGAATTATTTCATTTATTTTAAATTTTGAAGCATGATTGGAATGAAAATTGAGAATTCTGTCTGAGCTTGTAGGTTTTTGATACCAATTGGTTATAATTTCCTCACCTTTTTTTATTTTGTTTTGAGATTCTTTTTCAATTGTAAATTGTAATTTATGATTTTAATTGTTGAAAACATTGAGAATTGTGTTAATCTCCCCAATTGGAACCGCTGTAAAAATGTCATCTACAAAACGAAAATAGAATGGCACTTGAAAGGGGAGTTGTAAGCATTGGTGTTCGAGGTCGTCCATTACAATGTCTGAAATAATGGGTGATAATAATAATGGTTCTCCATGTTGGACTTTTACTTCTACTGGTGTACACTTGATTATATGAACCACCTCACCTGCAATGAGAGCCATATAACCCGAATTGTTCATTATATCGTAGGCAAATTGATCTGGAGCTACAATTGCTAATGACAAAGAATTCGTAATAGTTTCTTGTTCCAATTTACATTTTTGTTTGATAATATCGGCGTACAAGTTTTTCATTTGAGTTCTAATATGTTTTTCAACATAAACAAATTTGGAATTAACGTAAGTGAAAATATCTAAATTAGACATAGTTATTTGTTTCTTTTTAGCAAAGGTTTCTCTACCTTTTTTTCAAAAATAATAAGTTTTGGATGTTCGGTTTTAATGACGCTATATCCACATAAGAATTCGGTTGATTTGAAGGTTAATGCGAAAGTTATATCGCCTTTTGTTGCCGCGTACACAGGTTGAGGATTTAAGATATCTAAATCAATCATTTTACTTGCGAGTCCTTCATATAAAACATGGTATTTATCGAATTTACATTGATCACTACGTAACGATTTCCAATAAGTGTACCCAGCATCATGATCTATGCATCGTTCTTCGGAAAAACTACATACGGTCCCCGTTTTTAATATTGTTTTATTTGAGTCTAATTTTACAGTCGCTAAATATTCAGACAATGTGATTTTGACGGATGCTTGGACGACAACGTTTTTCCATGATCCAAAAGAATCAGAATATCCTTCACCATCACAAGAACCGTCATTATCAATTGTACCTTTTAGCGTTACAGGATGTACAATAGTATTATTTATTTTGAGACCAGTTATTAAATGGGTATCAGTTATTTTAAAAATGCCTGTGGCATGTGCTATTCTACAAACATCTCTACTTGTTTCCATTATATATTCGTTCATACCATTATGGACTACAGATACATGTGAATGCATTTGACAATGGTAAATAACGCGATGTATCTCTACTTTACATTGTTTAACCATAGCTTCAGAATATTCGTTAACTTGTAATAATTGAATTTGAGTTTCCGTTGTTTGAATGTCATTTTTCGGTGTTTCACACTCTCCAACTTGTAAGAGTGATATTGTGGTGATATTTAATTCACCCACACCGCAGTCGTGTACCCTATTATTCCCCATACTGAAGAGAATTGGATTAACAAGAAGAAATAAAATAATGACATCATCTGTAACAGAACTTAATATCTATGTTATTTTTCTAGTTTATACATATATAGATTTATTTTTATTTATTTGGGATTAATATGAGAAATTCTGAGTCTGTTAGCGTGAACTTAATGTTTTGTTTGTTTAGAATTTCAACGATTTTATAGGGACCATTATAATGATTTCCGAATTTACCAGGCGTTGGTCCTGATAAAAGGAAAACATAATCTCCTAGTTTGAAGTTAATAGGATTAATACTTTTGTCATAGTGGGTTTTGGACTTTTCTTTCGAAATAACTTGGTTGTCATAGACCAGTTTTTGAATACCATTGAGACGAGATACTAATTCAGTTACATAACCTTTAAAAGTGGGATTTAAATCACCTTCACGTAAAGGTTCACTAGAAGGGAGGCGAGCTAAACGACCAAAGACCACTTCATAGGGAGTATGTTTAGTACTTTCGTGCGTACTAGTATTGTAACTAAGCATAGCAATATCTAACCACTCGTCCCATTCAATTCCTTCTAAACATTGACTACCCGTTTCTGTATTAATTTCAACAACTTTTTCAACACTTTCTGCACTGCATGAATCTATATATTCCAATTCTCAGGGTCTAAAGCAGTATTAAAAAACTCAATTGGATCAGAAAACGAATCCATATTTTCTACAATATTTTCAAAACTACTCGAGGACATTTCGAACTTTTCTGTCTAAACTCAAAAAGAAACACTTATATCTGTAATAAAATCAAACTTCCATTAGCAACGACGATTCTTTCTTTAAGCTCTAAATCCTGCTTATAATGTTAGAGCTTCATGCTGTAATATTGCTTCCTTGATTCACAATCCTCTCGCGATTTGTCGCGCAATTTGTCTGCTTGTTCGATAGAAGTGTTATACCTCAATACAGCAGACGTTCGCTTTAGTCCAATTCTTTTTCTATGTGGAACAGCAGGAGTGACAGGAATATTTTTCATTGCTGTTTCTACGGGAGCACTCACTTGTTTCTCATATTATGAGAAATATTATCATATTTGCAGAAATCTTTTCGTCTGGTATTGTGTATATGGGGTAAAAAAATGAGAATTGGACAGCAAGATTTTCTAAAGTTGTAATCAGATTCATTTTTTCTGAAAATTTTAATTGTATTCGTAAATAATTGTGTCAGAGTCAGAGACGTAATTTGTTGGGTTATCAGAATATCTAGGATAGTAAGATAATCGAACATCTTTAAATTCTTCAACTTTTTCTCTTTCTGTTCCTAAAATATTAAGCGTACACTCCATGCATTCGTTTGCTTTCTGTACACTATTATTATAGTGTAGTGAATATTTTTCATTGCTGTTTCTACATGAGCACTCATTTGTTTCTCATTAAAGGAAACGTCTGCTTACACGGTGAACCTAATTATATGTTCGTCCTTCTCAAGGTAAAAGAGGATTTATCGTCCCAGATCTAAAAAATTTTTTTTTATTTAATTTATACTAACAAAATTCTGCATTTGATCCCGCAATCTTTTCATGTCTATCCAAAGATGGACATGTCGAATGTGGTTTTTAATAGCACTATTTTTGGACTTTGCGGAGCTTCTCATATCTTGCCATGACATGATACACTTGAACTTCTCTGGCAATACTGTTGAGAACTCCATTCCTTTCCATTGGGAACATTATTCTTTCCTTTAAACCATCTATTTCCTATTGGGTGATATTAAGTACGATTGTTTGTGTAGGTAATCGAAGAATTTTAATCCATTCACCATGAATATAACAGACAGCGGGTAGCAATCTATTGCATTTGATTTCTGTTCCGGTTTCTTTGATGACACGTGTCCTTGGCACTAGGAAGTAAGTTTTGCTTTGTCTCGTTGCTTGTAGTTCGTTGTAGCATGAATCTCCATGTACCAATTTAACTTCTACTGGTACACACTTAATAATATGAATCGTCATCTACCTCTGTAGGCTCACTTTCAGAAGTCAGAATTGTGTAAGATGTTTCAAAACCTGAATTCGTCGTAACACTTAAATCTTCAACACTTGAATCTTCAAGTAATAAACGTCTATATCGTTCTTCGTCGTCATCAGTATTAGATTCATCTCTATTGTCATTTTGTAACCCTTCCTCTCCCCTGTAAGTTACTGTGGAAGCATTTGATTGCAAGTCTTCATTATCATTCATTTCCATTGACTCTATTGAATCTTCGTCACATAGTGCATTATTTGCCGTTATAAAATCATCATCTTCATTCACCTCTGTGTGCTCGCTTTCCGATGTTAAAATTGAATACGACGTTTCAAATTCTGAATCCGTCGTAATACTGGAATCTTGAACACTCGAAGCGTCATCATTTGAATTTTCATCACTTGAATCCTCAAGTAATAAACGTCTATTACGTTCTTCTTCGTCATCAATATTGGCATCTGATTCTTCTCTATTTTCATTATCAAACCATTCCTCTCCATTGTATGGTATTGTAGAGGCATTTGATTGCACATCCTCATTGCATAGCCTGATGCATCGGTAGTGATACTGTAAGGTTTATCTAACTCGGGAAATTGTAAAAGAAGAGCGTTACAAAGCAAATCTTTTAATTCTTCAAAGGCATCATTTGCTTTTTCACTCCATTGAAATTCTACATCTTTTTCTAACAACTTACTTAAGGGTTTAGCAATTTTAGAGAAATTCTTGATAAATCTTCTATAGTAGCCGGCTAATCCTAAGAATTCTCGAATTTTTCTAATATTCGTGGGGGCAGGGAATTTCCTTACTGCTTCAATTTTCTTGGGGTCAGGGCTAAGACCATCTTTACTCAATTTATGACCAAGATAACTAACCTCTGTTCTTAGAAATTCACATTTATCCGTTTGTAATTTTAAATTGGCTTTAACTAATCTTTCCATTAATTGGTGGAATTTTTGATCATGCTCTTCGATACTGTTAGCATATATGACAATATCGTCTAAATAAACAAACAACGTCTCACCTTGGAGTCCCTGAAGAACGGTATCCATTAATCTTTGAAACGTTGATGGAGCAGTTTTTAAACCAAAGGGCATCCTAACGAACTCGTAATGTCCGAAGGGTGTGCTAAAAGCGGTTTTATGTGAGTCTTTCGGGTCTAGTTTAATTTGGAGGAATCCTTTTGCTAAATCTATTATAAATTAGTACTTAGCTCCTCCAACTTGCTCAAAAATTTCAGTAATATTCGGTAATGGATAGCTATCGCTAATAGTCTTTTCATTTAGCCATCGGAAATCTAGAACGACTCGCCATTTTACTACGCCTTGAGAGTCGGGTTTTTTTGGTACTATCCACAAAGGAATGTTGTAAGAAGAATTGGAAGGTTTTATGATTTTCATTTTTAATCATTCTTTCATTTGATTAATGATTTCTTCTTTTAACGCGTGTGGAAATTTGTATTGTTTAGTATTTACTGGAATGTCATCAATAGTAGGAATTCTATGCATGATGGCATTTATACCAGGTAAATCGTCTCCCGGTAAGTAAAAACTAGACCTATATTGATTTACTAATTTCAATATGTGCTGTCTTTCTTTTTCATGGAAATGATCTAAACGTAGGAAGTCGGTAATATTGTTGTTTTTTAAACGATCCAATTATTCTTGTTCTTCCTGATAGTAAGGATTAGAAGAATCTAAATAGAAATCTTCATTGGGATCTACATCTAGACCTTTGCCTAGTTTATGTGTATTTATGTGAAAAATGTACTTGTCTTTAATGTCTTTCACTGAAGTTGGGTAGTTGAATTCAAATTCAATATCGGTGGGTTTAATCGCATCGATAAAAAAATAGGAATATTTTGTTTTTCAGAACAATAATATAAGTGGTTGCGTTTCTTTTCTACATTGGAAGACGGTAGTTTAAATTGAAAATCATAATCCGATTCTCCAATTACTACGATCGAATTTTCGAAATCAATGATAACTTGACCATCCTGACAAAATTTAGCTCCTAAAATAGCTTGCGCTGGTAATTCTATGTTGTCAGAAACAACTTGGAATGGAGAAATACTCTATATACAAAAAGGTCAGTACTACCCATGGTTTAAATAATATTACCACCTACTCCTTTTAAGTACTGCTTTTTATTTGTTTCTATAGGATCGCCAGGAATCATTAAATCCTCTTTAAGAATGTTACATTCTGAACCCGTATCGATTAAAAAGTCATAGGGTTTGTTTGTAATTTGTATGCAATTGTCAATCTCTAATTTTTGCGTTAAAAAGTTTAGTTTACTGTTAGTTTTAATAAAAAAATTAATACCTAATATTCCGTCATAGGGTATAGAAGTGTCATCAGAAACTATCAAGAAATCAATTTCAAAACTGACCATTTTTAGAGTTATTTGTCCTCGAGTTTCTGACGATTCACCGCCTATTCCGAAATTTGATAAATTTTTGTTTTGTCGATCGTTTTATCTTTTAACACGCATTTTAATTTTAGTAGATTGGCTTCTGCTCCGGTATCTAATAAAACTTCGACGTTTTCTAATAACTTTTGTCTCTATATTATTGCTAATTCTACCTTTTTGTAGTGTTAATTTCTTCTCGATTTTAATAGCGCTCTTGATTAAATCGTTAATATTTGCTTCATCTCCTAACTTATTTTCTATTTCTGGAAGCAATCCTTCCTTGACTGTTTCTACAATATCTGTTTGAGTTTCAGCGATGAAATTGGCATCCGCGTTGCCAGTCGCTGCGCGTTGAGCTTCTACAATTCGAGTCCCTATGTCTTTGATTCTATTAAGGCCTAAGCACAACTGGTTCGGTTTCAGGAGACGGTTTCGGGATATGGGCTTCCTAACCAAAAAATGTATGTAAATCTTACATATCCCGAAACCGAACAGTTGTGCTTAGGCCTTTAGCGAAAGTAATAACTTTCTCATCCTCCCGTTGGTACTCATTACCGAGATCTGCTAACAATCGTTTGACACTTCTACTCCCTATGTAGATGTCCTTTTAAAAAATGGACAATTGTTCTACTGTTTCGAAATTTTGGTCCGAGATAGTCTTTTGGGCTTCGCCGCAAATTTTTGTCCTAAGTAGTTTAGTCAAATTACCTTCGGCTGCTGGGCCAATCATATACGTAGCCTCATTACATCCTCTTAAGAAAAGAGTTACTAAGATATTGGACCCGTCAAATTCTGGAACTATTTTAATAGCATCTGTTAGACTAACTGTCTGGTGTATTGGAAGAGCCATAGCTACGTTTATTTGTGGAATTTGAACTGCTCCAAAATTTAAATTTATTAATGAATTTGAAGTTACTATTGTTGATTTTTCGTTGTTTTCAGCAGAGTTGGAAAAAATCTGCTTGAGACTATGCTTCTCTCTTTTGTGTTGCATGTTAAGCTCATGCTCCTCTTTGGCAAGATCTACAGATGAAATCAGACTCTTTTTGCAAGCTTCATTCGCAGACCAATCAACATTTTTCTGTGGGAGAATCTCCATCATAAGTGTTGTTGAAGCCTTAACTTGTAGCTTTAAACATGGTAGACATACTTAGAAATATTCATATAAAAGCCATTACAAATTTTAAATGGTCTGTTACGTCACCGTGACCTATTTTCAATAATATTAATAATATTATGTAGAATAACAATTAATAATAATCATAATAATTAATAATAATCATATTCATCTAGGCTTACATACACCTGTTTAATGCAAGTATGTTTTTCAATGACTCGCGGTGTAAGCGTTCGCACAATTTCGGACGGTAGTGTGCATCACTTTTTTCACCTAAAAAATTATTTAACTCTTCTTCATTAGTAATCACAACATCTTGTTTTTCTAAAATACTATCAATTCCTTCTAAACATTGACTACCCGTTTCTGTATTCATTTCAACAACTTTTTCAACACTTTCTGCACGGTGTTACGTCACCGTAACCTATTTTCAATAATAATATGTAGAATAATAATTAATCTTAATAATTAATAATAATAATAATAGTAATCATGATAATTAATAATAGTAATAATAATAATAATAATTAATAATAATAGTAATAATCATAATAAAAGTTAATAAAAAAATTGTTATTTACATATTATTATATAAATAATAACTATAAATATTAATAATAATTAATAATAAATTGTAATAATAAACATAAACAATAATAAATTGTAATAAATAAGTTAAATATAACAATCTTAACAACAATCTTTAAGAAATAATAATAAACAATAATAAATTGTAATAATAAACATAAACAATAATAACTTGTAATAATAAACGTAAACAATAATAAATTGTAATAATAAATATTAGCAAATAATAACAAAATGTAATAAATAGTTAAATATAACAAATATAACAACAAACTTTAACAAATAATAATAAACAATAATAAATTGTAATAATAAATATTAAATAATAGAATTGTAATAATAAATATCAACAACAACAAAATTGTAATAATAAATAACAAATTTAAACAATTATAATTAACAAATTGTAACAAATTATAAATAATGAATTGTAACAACAACAAATTATAAACAATTAATGGAAATAACAAAATTATAAAATAACGTATGAATAATAAGCAATGGACACGTGCGATCTAATAGTGAGTCACCACAAGTGTTCCCGCAACAAAGGGTTTCTAAAAATGCATGGAAACTCGAACGATTCGTAAAATACATGAAAACTCGAACGATTCCTAAAATACATGAAAAGTCGAACAAACTCTAAAATACACAGGCAAATTTGGGTATAAGAAGGACCAGACCATCAAACGATCTTCAGTCTTAAAATTTTATCTATAACAAGTGGTTCTTCACGACACAGTGCTCTAAACCCAGTTTCAGTAGTTGTCCTTTACTCTACGTATATTTCAAAAGTGCATTTTGGAAAGTCAATCTGGAAGTCAAATTTGCCATTGAAAAGAGTGTTCCTGTTTCTCTTGTACAATACTGCATCCACTTAGTCAACCATTAACGACTAGCATCACCCTTTGTTCCAAGGTAAACAATCAACCACTTTAAGACTCACATTAGAAAGCCTATGTCCATCTCTTATTTTCATCAATTTTATCTTATTTCATAAAATACACATATATTTGTTCAACTAAAGTAATTTTTTGTTATTTACTACCCCGTCCCTATTTTAATTAATTTTAAAATAAAGTCGGGAAACATTAGGGAAAATATAATAATTAGGATCATAACAACTGCATGAATCTATATTCCAATTCTCAGAGTCTAAAGCAGTATTAAAAAACTCACACACAGACAGACCACAGACAACGTTAGAAAAGTATGCACATTTGCATAACCCTTAATATTTGTCAAAACTAGAGTATCAAAGACATGATAATGAGAACAGGACCAACTTTCACTTTAAAAAATAGACAAAATAGGAAGTAACTTAGTCGAGTCAAATAAAATTTTCTTTTAGTTGCATTTGAAAATTTTAAATACTATCGTCAAAGATTGTATACGTACGCATGTAAAATCCAGTAGATAATAGAAAAAGCATGAATTAAAAATCTTTAAATAATACAAATAAATTAATTTAAATTTTTCTTTTTCTTTCTCAAAAGATGCTACCGACAGACAATCAACCGTTAGAAGCTTCTGAATGCGAGAATGATATAAAAAAGTATATTTAATTAAAGAATTGTTAAAACGATAAGCGTGTGTAAAAAGGGTTTATTTCGATCTAATAGGATTTACAGACGAAAAAATAATTTGTCAAAATTGTATTTTAAAAGTAGACGATTCAGAAATAGAAAATTAGACTGTAGAAACAATGGAACATTTATATCTAGGAAATGTTGATACGATAACAGAATGTAGCGACTGTAAAATTATTTTATATAATAGTGTACAGAAAGCAAACGAATGCATGGAGTGTACGCTTAATATTTTAGAAACAGAAAGAGAAAAAGTTGAAGAATTTAAAGATGTTCGATTATTCTACGATCCTAGATATTCTGATAACCCAACATATTACGACTCTGACTCTGACACAATTATTTACAAATACAATTAAAAATTTTTTTTAGCATGGTAGAATTAAAATAATACAAATAATAATAACAAAAATACTAACAAAAAATATATATATAAAAAAACAACAAATAAACAAACAAAAATACGTTATCTAATTGATTTTATATTTTTTTAGAAAAAATGAATCCGATTACAACTTTAGAAAATCTTGCCTTACAATTCTCATTTTCTTACCCCATATACACAATACCAGACGAAAAGATTTCTGCAAATATTGCAACACTGTCTATTGAACAAGACAAAAATCACTTTGAAATAAACATTGGAAGAATGCAAAAGAAAAAAGAAACTAAAAGAAAATTAGCGGAAATAATGTTATAAATACGTTTAAAACAAAAATTTGGTTTCAATAATAAAAAAGAAGACATTGACGATTGGAGTGATAAAATACAGTTGATTAAGTGGAGTAGTTCTTATCAAAGATGCTTCATGAGGTACCATACAGATGACAGGTGCCTTAATTATAAAAAAAATAATAAACAATATAGAGATCCAGATGAAATCAATAACAAATAAAATAACAAATATAAGTCAATTTTCAGAAAATTAATCTAACGTACTGCAAAATACCATTATTTTGAATAACAATTTGAGATGTTATTTTGTTAGGGCAATGAATATTAATGTTAATAGGGTAAAAATTTGAATAAAGCCATGCTTGAGAATTTTCAAGAATAGTCCAATCAATATTTTTATCTAATTGTAAATATAATGTGCAAGTGTGTGTTTGTTTAATAAAAAATAAAGCAATTTCACAAATGAAATTTTTTATTGTTAGTTTAATATCAGGCGTGTTAAGGCAAAACTTTGTTTTCCATTTGTTGTGTTGTGACATAAAGAAAAGTTACTTATATGAAAATATGTTTGATTGTTTATACTGAATGCAAGATATTGTGTTTTATATTTTATGTATGTAGATATACTAGAGTTTGTATTGAGTTTATAAAATGAAGGAATTGAATGTAGTTTGTGTATGTACATTATATTGCTGTTTTGAAATAATAGGTTTTGTAAAGGAGAAATATAATTTGTTTTTGAAAATATATTGTGTAATTATTGAATATTTAAGCAAATCTGATAATGTAATGTTGTTTTGAATGCAATTTTTAAGATTTTCTTGTGGTATGGGTTTTATTAATGTTGGATGTCATTGGTTATTGTTAGAATGTGTTATGATGTTTATTAGAGTTTGTGAATAGTAAATATATTCGTACAAATATTTTCTTAATTCTTTTATCCATGATTTTACGAATAATTCATGATTCTTGTTAAATTGAGTTGGAAAATCATAAAACAAACTTGTATAATTCTTTAATGTTCCATTAATATGAGTATTTTTAATAATATCATTAGAGAATTCTATCGGAAAAATGTCTATATCTTTTTGTATCAAAAATGACTTTGGATCCAAATAGTTTGTTTCTTAATAATTTCTTGAAATTTTTGTTTATTTTCATCGGTATTACTGATGTTATCAAGAAGGTTTTTAATTTCTATTAGAGTTTTTTGCAATTTAAATTCTTTACTTTTAATCTGCTCTGTTATATGATCATTTGAGCATTTATTTGTGCACTGTGTGGTTATTTCTTTAAACAAATTTTTTTTAATAACCTTCCAAATTATAATATATCATTTATATTTATATAGCTAATTAGATGTTTTTTGTTAGTTGGAAAGATGATGTCTTTAACTGATTCAAAATAAAAATATTGGGTTCATTAGGTTCATGATTAATTAAACGAACAAAGCCATTACAAATACGTAGCTTTTCACAAACGCTACTTTCCGATGTAAACGAACCTTTAGTGGCATGGTATTCATAACATTTCATACCATTAAAAAATCGTTTACATGACTCACATTGTACTTCTACAATTTTCGCATCTTCAACTGTTGTTATACAAGCCGGAGATTTTAAACAAGAAGTACACCTGTTTAAACAATTGTGTCCATTTGGGTTTTTAAATTTTTTATTACATGGCACGCAAAAAAAATTGAGTTCTTGCTAACCCTGTTAAATTTAAAATTACGTAGTAATGTTTTTGCAAAGGGTAAAACATTATATGCAAATTAAATTTAACAGTTTCACCAATATCTGTAATTTCGTGAGTACCATTGTAGTATAAAGGTTTTGTTGCTTGTCCAAAATTATTAAAGTCGTGAACGAAAATAGCTATTCTTTCATGAGCCAAATATTTTTGAAAAGAAATTATTTCCTCCATACCACAACCTTCCTCAGGTATTACTATACCTGCCTTTTGTACAAGTTTTTTTGCTAGTACAAGCTGGTGTGATCTATTCGGGTGTCTAACAAGTTCCCAACGTTTATGTAATTCACCTTTTCTTAATAAACCCCGTTCTGCGTAAACGTGCGCGGCTACGAGAGCACGTGGTAAACAAAGATTATCTTTGTTGTTAATAGTTAACAATGATTTTTTACGAACGTTAATATCGTTGTAAACCATTGCTTTCCCCCCACAACCGCGGTTATCTTTCACGCTTTTTACTATTACAGTAAACGAATTATCAATCCGAAATTGATCATTGCTTTGGACAATTTTATATATAAGATTCCACAAAGAATCAGCGCTATACAATTTTGCTTTACGAAATTGTAATACCTGACCATGTTTAATATGACTTGAATCAAAACTGATTAAAGCCATATTTTCAGGATTTACGTTTCGTATTACATAATTGTATATTGCACGGATAGCTTCCCAGTAAAAAAAGAAGTATTGAGTGGAGCGTTTAGGAATTGAGTGAAGCTCTGAGCCAATACGGATTCGAGTAAAAACCGTATTGGGACGTTTGACTCAATCTTTTTTTCATTCGCCAAATACGGTCTTATTTTAGCATTAAAATTAAAATCACATGAGCAGAGTACACATTATAAATTGAAAGCCCAATTGTCCTGGAATGTAAAAATGCCGATTTAGATAAGAAACTGTGAATATTTTTTATTTTTTGTTAAAAATTGGTAAAAGCAAAGTTTGACAAGCGCAACTGAATTTACCATGTGAATAAATGAAGTGGTAAGTTTAAATGGACGAAATGGACCAAAAGAAATCTACTTTTACCGACAGAAAGTTCCTAGAGAATTGTGGTAAATTCAACAAAACAATGAAATTTCATTGTTTTCTAGGAACTTTCTGTCGGTAACAGAAGATTTCTTTTAGTCCATTTAAACTTGCCACTTCATTTATTCACATGGTAAAATCAGTCGCGCTTGTCAAAATTTGCTTTTACCAATTTTTAACAAAAAATAAAAAATATTCACAGTTTCTTATCTAAATCGGCATTTTTACATTCCAGGACAATTGTGCTTTCAATTTATAATGTGTACTCTGCTCATGTGATTTTAATTTTAATGCTAAAATAAGACCGTATTCGGCGGATGAAAAAAAGATTGAGTCAAACGTCCCAATACGGTTTTTACTCGATTCCGTATTGGCTCAGAGCTTCACTCAATTCCTAAACGCTCCACTCAATACTTCTTTTTTTACTGGGTTGTTCAAGATATCTAATATCGTCAACAACCGACTTATGATGAGGTGGATTTTTAATTTTACAACAAACATGCAAACCCTCGTAATTAAATTTAGAAATAAATTCACTTCTTTCCCATTGTATAGTAAAAAATCTATTCTGACCTTGTAACCTGGGGATATCTCTACTGCCTCCTGCCTGGTTGTAGTATTGAGGCTCCATAACCTCATCTGGTTGTTCACTTTCCTGCATTACTTCGTCTTCATTTACTACTTCCTCGATTACTTCTTCTTCCTCGTTTATTTCTTCTTCTTCTTCATATTCGCTATGATCATCATCATCATCTACCTCTGTAGGCTCACTTTCAGAAGTCAGAATTGTGTAAGATGTTTCAAAACCTGAATCCGTCGTAACACTTGAATCTTCAACACTTGAATCTTCAAGTAATAAACGTCTATATCGTTCTTCGTCGTCATCAGTATTAGATTCATCTCTATTGTCATTTTGTAACCCTTTCTCTCCCCTGTAAGTTACTGTGGAAGCATTTGATTGCAAGTCTTCATTATCATTCATTTCCATTGACTCTATTGAATCTTCGTCACATAGTGCATTATTTGCCGTTATAAAATCATCATCTTCATTCACCTCTGTGTGCTCGCTTTCCGATGTTAAAATTGAATACGACGTTTCAAATTCTGAATCCGTCGTAATACTGGAATCTTGAACACTCGAAGCGTCATCATTTGAATTTTCATCACTTGAATCCTCAAGTAATAAACGTCTATTACGTTCTTCTTCGTCATCAATATTGGCATCTGATTCTTCTCTATTTTCATTATCAAACCATTCCTCTCCATTGTATGGTATTGTAGAGGCATTTGATTGCACATCCTCATTGTCATTCAGTTCCATCGGTTCGATTGCATCCTCGTCACTAACTGCATTATTTACAGTTATAAAATCTAAAAAAATACATTTTATAAACCACTTTAAGAAATTCAATATTGTTCATAAAAATACTAAAAATATTGAAAATTAACACTTTAAAAAATTTGTAATTTAAATTATTTTATAAACAACTAAATTTAATTAGAAAAATTATAAAATCTAAAAAATCATGTTTTATAAATCACTTCAAGAAATTCAATTTTATTTTCATATAAACACTGAACAATCTAAAAATTAAAAATTTGTAATTCAAATTATTTTATAAAAACTAAATTTAATTAGAAAAAATTTATAAAGTTTCACACACCTATATGTCTTTTAATTAAAACTTTGAAATTTTCCGTTAAATTTTCTAATCTACTTTGAAATTAATTTATGACTTAATTCGAGAGCTACTTGTAACAATCACCTTTTAAACATTACTTTTGTTTCTATGTTAAGTTCTTACTCGAATCCTATTGGCTACTAATATATATGCTTTTATAAACACATAAATACCATTTTTGGAAAATAATAAAACAGCCACTATGCACCACGAACCCTTTAGTGTCTTCAGGGGGTCTAGGTGAAATTTTCCTGTCTTTACGAGGCGCCGTCTGTATTACTCTTTCGGGTTGTAGACAGGTACCTCACTTTCAGCCTTTTTCCTCTTTAGCTAAATAACACCCCATCGTAAATTTCACTTTTTACGATTTTAGAATATAGTCGACTTGACAATGAAAAGTTCCGATCTCTATCTATCTAGTACTCAGTTGACATATTTTTAATTGTTAAACTGTTGGGCGGTCTTTTTTTAACTACTTGCCGCTTTTTTCAAAGATTTTCTTTGAAACATTTACCTTAATTTATAATTTACCCAATTTGTAAATGAATACATTTTTAAATGTAACTGTCTTGACAATCAGAAAGTTTCGATCTTTTTATTATCTTTTTTACATTCCATCTTACTTATATTTTTCTTTAGTATTAAACTTATTGATTTTCACCTGTTAAAATTATTAGGCATCATACCCACTTAAATTATGAAATACAACAGGTATTACTCGTGAATCTTGATAATTTAAATTACATGCTTCATGTGCAGGGCCTCGATATTTACCTGTTAAATGTGAATGATCTCGAACTTTCTTGTCAAGTGAAGAAATTTGCCCATCACAAATGTGACATGTTGTTGATACTGTAAATTCCTCAATTTCCTCTGCTGTCAATCTATCCATTGGTATTGGATTTTTCATAATTGCGTCAACGTTTTCTGCCATTTTCTGTAACTCCTGGGCAAACCACTTGGCAGGATTCACTCCTTCTGGACTCGAATTGTACCGAGAAAGTGATTCATCATAGCTGCATTTAACATAATATCCAATGCTCAACATTTCATGTCCTTGAATGATTTCCGTATTAGTATTATTTTCCTCATCTCTAAAAGGTTTTAGAAAGCACTCACAATCTGCGTAGATTACAAATGGAACTTTTTCTTTATTTCCATGATTTTTAAAATGAATAAAATTCTTTCCGGGGTTGGGTAGGTTAATTCTACATTCATTTAATTTTTGACACTCGTCTACGTGTTTAGTTAGTTTTTCCTCTGTAGTAAAGTAATGAAGACATCGGTCGCAAATGTATTTTTTACTTCTATTTTTAGAGACTTGAGAATTCACAAGACGAGACAAATTCTTGATCCACACGTAGTGATAATTGATTATTAACAACATCATTATCATCATCATCATTATCACTAGAACCCTCATCTTCATAATGACTTTCAACTCTTAACAAATTGACATGCTTCTCCTTTTTCTCAGCAGTCAAGTGCAATGAAATAGTAATAAAATTCTTTCCTTTTAATCGTATTCCATATAAATTGATCGAGATTTTATTATTTTGTTTTTCAAATTTCGAAATATCCTTTAGTTTTACAGGAAAATCTATTCCATTAAAGTTTAATTTATTTTCAAATTGATAATAATTGAAGAGAATTGTTGCATTAGTTTCTCTTGGATGAAGAGCTGATAACACAGCCCACTTGAAACACTTTTGATCATAATTTTTAACGTTGATGCAAGCATTTTTTAATTTTATTTGACGTGGTAAATCAATGTATGAACCTACACGTATCGCATTGTACTTATTTATATTAATTTCTAATTTCATTATAGAATGTAATGTCCATTGTGATTCCTTCTCTGTAAACTCCTCCACTTTCTGCAATATTGGCTCCTTAATATTCTTGTTGTACCAATCATTTAAAACTGTTGTTGGGAAAATTTGTTCATTTCTCACGTTGAAATATTTTGATTTAATTTTTTCTTCATCATTGGCAACTTTCCTGAATTTTGCAGCAAGAACAGCATAAACTTTTAGTGGTCCATGTCTCTTTATAATATCTGGGATATGTTCTTCGAAAAGTATGCAAGCATCATCTAAAAATGCTTTCACATCTATGACTACCAAGTTAATAATGAAACTTGTTTGAAGACGACATTTGAAAGCACTCTCACTATTGTTCCAACGAACACGATCTGTAATGTTATCAATTCCTTCCGCTGGAGATTCTGATTTTTTTGAATTTTCTCCCATTCCAAATCCTTGTTTCAAATAAAATTCAAACTTTGTATTTAGACAAATAAACTGTTGAATTAGGTTAAGACATTTTTGGCTTCCTGCTGAAGAATTCGGTCCATTTAATATTTCCTTTAAATTCGCAATATATTTTCCACACGTCATCCATCCTGCGATGTTTTGAGTTTAGTCGATTTCCGTTTTAGTTGAGTTCACCAAATTAACGGCATCTTCTGCAGCCTGATTGGAAAACACGTCATCTCATACATCAACCCTGGGATCAGTTTCTTCTGTTCTTAATTAATAAATGAAATAATAATAAATGGTTTTTTTAAATGATTTTTACAAAATTAACCTCTACAAAGGGATTTTTGTTTCTTGCGATTTTCTTAATAAATAAACAACAAAATGTAATATATTTTAAAAAAGGACTGTCCAACTTTAGGCATGACCTGTTTTTATGTTATATATGTGACGCTCCACGAGAAAAGGGACCTTATTTACTCTTGTCAGAAGGTCCCTTTTCTCGTGGAGCGTAACATATTTTAAATTAATTTAATAACTTTGAAAAACAGTTGATTTTGCACCTAAAGAGGGTACCAATGTTGGTACATACCAAAACGTTATGCCAGACATGGTCTAAAATATATAATTATTGAGCACAATGAATTATATTAATTATCCAGTGTAATCCTGATTTTTAATTTTCATATTGTAAATAATACTAAAATAATAATAAAGAAGTAAGTAATTATAAATAAATTAAATAACAACCTCAAACAGTTATTAATTATTAAGTAATAAATCGAAAATTTATAACAAGTTTGTGAACGAGATCTAAAATAGATTGCAATAGAAGCAATAAAGGTAAATAACGATAAAATCTTTTAATTATATCTTTTCATAAAAATTTCTATAACTAATAAACGCTCATTTGTTAAAGGTGTTTATTGGTCAAGGGACTGGTCTTATCTCGGCAACATACAAATAACGAACTTCAAGAAATCATTATATACAATTTTATAATAAATTTCATTTAATTAACTATTAGACTTTTCATTGATTCTTTTTCCTCATTCCCAAATAAGATTTCTTCGGAATTTCTTATTTAAAACGAGGACTTCAAATGTTAAGAGGTAAGTTACTTATGTTCACGTAACATTATTATATTTTAGCGAGTATTATGAATATTATTATAAACAACCATTATTCTCAACCATTTATATTTTATAAACCAACCTATTACATGCCGGATCTGATTATTTCCCCTAACAATGCAACTTGTTTTGTTACACATGATAAGGATTACATTGAGGTCCACCAAAGGAAGGTGGACTTGGGATGGGGAATCCAAAGGAAGGTGGACTTACCGCCTGATTTCCCACCTCGCCACCTGGTTAGAAAGAAAGCACGGCGAGGTTGGCTATTACCTTACGCAGGCGATGACTGGTCACGGCTGCTTCGGTCAGTACCTTCATAGATTTAAGATCAGAGAAGAGGCGGAATGTGTGTATTGCGGCGCTGAAATAGACGACGCGGAACACACTCTCTTCTCCTGCGGGCAATGGAGTGAGCTAAGACGGGACATGTTTGACGCGGTGAAAACTCAATTCACCGCTGATGACATGGTCTCAACTATGCTCCAAAGCGCGGACTCTTGGCGCCACATCGAGTTCTTCATTACCTCGGTAATGAAGACAAAAGATGTGGACGGAAGAAGAGGTTAACCTGGAGTAATCACTGGAGACGATTCGCGGGAGGGGGAGGAGGAACTAATTTTCGTTCCTCCTCCCACTCCCGCGGTTCCCCCCGGTGGTTAATGAACCTATTATATATTTTATTTTATTTAAATTTTTTCTTGTTTTCTGTTACAGAATGGATAGAGAGATGTAAGAGAGGGGACTTCCACCTGCGAAGTGAAGCCAATAGGTAGTACCGCAGGTGGAAATAGAGTCCTGGAAATGGGGAGTTGGTTTTAGTGGGTCGACAGAGCCTTAGGCTAACTTGCTTTAGCTGAAGCTACACTTTGTAGTGGCTCGGAGTTCATCCCCACATAACCTCATGGTACGGGCCATGAGGTATCTGATAATGAGCAGATTTCCAACTTCCCTCGTAAAACAAAACAAAAAAAAAAAAAATATAGAAACATTTGAAAACAATAAAGATACAAAAAGGAAACTTGCTTCGATAATGTTAACAAGATTAAATCAAAAATATGATTTTAATGAAAATGAGGAAGAAATTGATACTTGGAGCGACAAAATCCAGTTAATCAATTTGTCATGAAGGGTCCAGTTTCCTTAACCAGTGCTCAACTCCAATTTCTTTAAATGACTACGAACAGTTGTGGAAGCCTAATATTTGTATTGGAATATAAAGGATAAACGTCCAGAGATCTACAAACATACAAACACTTGTCCCATACATCGAATATCCGAGTAAGATTTATATTTTCAATGACCTTTTTTCTTATCAACTAAATTGACTCATTGATTATTAATTTGTTGTTCTGAATAAATTTCTCTCTCAAAATATTAGTAGGCTTATTGACTTATATCCTCATACTAAATAAGGTTCTTCATTGAAACTAATTTAAAACGAGGAACGTTAGGTAAGTTTAAAAAGATTTTTGTTTTGACGCAACACAAGTCTCCCTAAAACCCAGCAATTTAAGGAAGAGTCCAATAACATTCACATATTTCAAAACATATTAACCCAACCATTAATCGAAATTATATATTGTAATTATGAGTTTATTTTTCATCATTAAATTAAAAATATATACAATTTTCTTTGCTTTACAAATTTTTTTAAGAAATGATCTTCCTAACTTTTCAAAGAATTTAACATTATTTTTAAATTATTAAAATTACATTTTTTATCATAAAAATATTATACAAATTAAAGCAGTCGTAATTAAAATTTTAAGTGAATTTCGTACATTTTTTTATAGATAGTTTTCTTTAAGAAACATTCAGTCATTATGACTCTTCTTCTTCACCTGTACCCAAGAGCATATTAATAAGACTGTCGGTGTCAATCTTTCCATTGTCATCAATGTCCATAAGATCATATGCATCATTTATTTCTTTTTGAGTAAATTTATCTCCGAAGGTCATAAGGGCTTTCTTTAATCTAAAAATAATAAAAAGGAGAATTTAATTTCAATGATATTAAAAAACAATTTTTTTCGAAAATAGATATTTTTTTGTAATGTTTGATTTTTAAATTTGAGTAAAGCGAGTAATATTAAAATTACCTATTAGCGTCAATTTTTCCGTTGCCATCATCAAAACTTTTGAACGCTTGCATAACAACGTCATCATCATCAGCACCTTAAAATTTAAGAAATTTGTTAATTTTTGAAATTTATGTACTGCTGCAAATTTTTCAGTTAATTCAATGTATATGAATGAAGTAGCATATGCGAGATGGCAAATTCGTCGCGATCGGCACTGTAGATGAAAATAAATCTCATTTGCTCTTCATTTGTCAACAAATAATGCAACCCTGCTTGAAAGTCATTTCTCATTTTATTTTTCATAAATCTTGAGCTTATGGTGCCAAATTGGCTTTTTATTAGAATTTCAGTCTTTGCTTTTTATTTTTATTCTCTAATTTTGATTGGACAGGCCCTTTGCTTTTGCTTTCTCTTAGATTTTAATAAAGGTGGAGGATGATCATCATTAAGATAATCGTCATCATCATTATCATCATATTTGGATCATTGCCAAATAACTTTGGCATATCAAGAAACAAATGCCAGAGATTGTAAAGCTTACAATGCCAATTAGAACATTTGAGGAATTCTTAAAGGAATGAAAATTAACTAGGCGATTAAATTCTCGTTAAATTTTTCTAAAGCTTGCACCTATCGTCTCAGCTAGTTTATCAAAAAAAAAATTGTTGACAATTTACAGTAAAGCTTGTAGAGTTCAAGAAAAACCATTCTTGAATTCTACAAAATAGAGAAAAAGAACCAATTAACATACCTCCTGATCCTGACATGCGAGTTGCAAAAAGATTGAGTAGTTGCGTAAAGTTAATGGGACCCGATGCTTCTCCAATCATTTCGTCCAACTCTTTTTCATTACATAGACGTCCAACTTGATCGAAAGTATGGCGTAAATCACTTTTACTGACAATTCCATCCTTATCATGATCCATCATACTGAAACCCTACAAAAAACAATCGAGATTTTATTTTTATTTTATGCAAGTGAGGTGTCTTTTTATAAAAAGCAGTTTTAGACGTTTGTTTGAAAAAAAATAGTATTTTTAAAAAATATAGTTACTACTGTACCTCTTTAAATTCCGCAACCTGCTTTTGTGAGAACATGGAGAATACATTTGAACCAGAGCGTTTTGTTCGCTTACTACCGCGACTTGCTCTGTTCGATTCTGATGGTGATTTCGTTGCTGGTTCAGGTTCAGGAGCAGGTGCTGCTGCTGCTGGTGCTGGTGCTGCATCACCCTCTGCCTTTGGTTCAGCTGCGGCTGCCTCTTCCTTCTTTTTTGGCTTCTTCTTCTTTTCCTTATCTGCCTGCAGGTAAAATAACATTTTATGAAATAAATTTGTAAACTAATTCGGTAAAGAAATGTATGGATATATATTTTTTTAATTATTATCCATTACAAGGTCAGCTATTAGGCCCGACAATGGTGAACCCATTGGGGTACCAAAAACCTATATATTGAAATTTCAATCAAAGGAGCAATAGGGACAATTAATTTAGTTCTAACTTGTTAGTGGTCTCATGGAACATTTATCTTTGTAAATTTTTGATAAGCTACAGAATCTTGGGGGTGAATTATATGAATATAAATGTTTAGACATGGGACAATTGACGTGATTTTTTTTTTACCAAAATAGTATATTATATTTATATTATTATATTAATATCAATATGATATTAAATATATTACATGATATTAGATATATTTGCAATTGAAAAATATTTCTACTTTGAATTAAATAAGAAATGCCATTTCCTTAAATTAAGTAACCGTTATGTTTCATTTATAATATATAACATTTACTGATCTATCTGAAGTTTGGTCTTGTTCCAAATATGTGGTCCAAGTCATTTATTTACTTGCATCACATCCATAATACTATCGTCTATATGCCACCCACGCTGAACTTAAATCAAGTCAAATTTTCTTGAGCCAAAAACATTTCATTTCTGTATATAAATTTCCCAATTATCAACATTAATGAAAAACTTCTTAACTTCTCTTATGCGAATAAGTAGACAATATGTTTTATATCAAATAATGAAGATTGTACAAAAATTCTGCAATATTTTTATTCCCTTATGGTAAAATCCATTTTATATGTGAATAAGTATTTCTTTAATTTTTATTGATTTACCTTTTCATAGAAATTATTTTATGATGAGGTGGGTGAGGAGTTAAGCTTCTAAAATTGTCGTTGCAAATATTTTATAAATCTAACAGAAGATTTTGACAGAAAACATTAGTAAGCAATAACAAATGGTTTATTTTTTTGTGTTCGGATATTTATTATAAATAACATAAAGTTGTTTTGAAAAATTAAATTTGTATCAAAGTGTTTCTATTATTATTTCTTCTTTGCAACATGTTGTATAAAATTTTAAAACTTCTAAAGGAATGTATTTTAAATTTAAAAAAATGATAATAATTATTATACTTTAAATTATTATTAATAATTATATATACATATTATATATTATATATTATATATTATATATTATATATTATATATTATATATTATATATTATATATTATATATTATATATTATATATTATATATTATATATTATATATTATATACTATATATTATATATTATATATTATATATTATATATTATATATTTATATAATAATAGTGGACATAAAATAATAAAATAAAACATAAATTTACAAATAGACTTTACCGTTTTAAATATTATTTATATAACGTTTCTAAGATTCGTAGCATTCGAGGATATGATGAGAAGTCAAAGATTTCTTCATTGAACGTTTATTTAGTGCCAAGAACAACAGAGACCAAAATGAGAAATTGGAAAAAATTCTGAAGATCAATAAAAATAATATAATTAATAAAAGTCTTTACAAAAATATTACTTTTTTAAAAATTATCCTTAATTTAGTATTTAAGAAATTTGCAACCAAAAATAACGAAAAGAAATCTCAGTATTATGAACGAATTCGATTAATTGATATTAAATTTTATTTGTTGCTTTCAATATTTTTAATCCACTTTTCGGGAAATATTTTTAATTACTACCGGCATTTTAAACATAGAAGACCTTTTTTATATTAAAATTACCGTAAATTGAGAAAATTCTAAATTTTGAAAACTGCTCAACTCCAAAAACAGTAAGAGTCATTTTCACATAACAATATACAGTGAAAATGACTCTTACGGTTTTCAGAGTTGAAACATTTTTTTATAATTTCTATTTTTATAATAACAATTTTTTAATTCTCACGATCCAATAAAACTGATATTATTTAAGAAATCTCTAAATATTTTATAAAATAAAAATTTACAAAATTACAAAGAGATAAAAATTAATTTCCTTTCGGTGAAAATTAAAATTTTTCAATATTCAAATAAAAAGTTTGTTTTCGAAATTATTAATTCTACGAAACTTGTATGTAAAATACAAATGGATTATTTTTTCTACTCAGAAGAAAATAAAAAAAAATGATTTGTTTTAATAGCAGGTTTCTTTTTCAAAAAAAATATTTTCTTAAAAATTAGTCAAAATTAGTTATAGCAAATTAGTTTTTAATTAAAATTAGAATTAATTTTTCTAAAGAAAATTTTTAAAAACTATGATTCTGTTATGGGGAATGCATTCGAATATTTGTTATTCTTTTTCTTTTTAAGAAATTCAAAATTTATCGATTTCTAGTTTACTTGTAGAATTTAAATCAAAATTTTGTTTAAAAATACAATTAATTCAAATTAATTTTTTTTTAATTTTCTTCTCGAACCTTGTTAAGCATACTGGTTCTTAAAAAAATAAATATCTTGAACGTCATCGGACGTTTTATTCCTTTTCAAAAGTCAATAACTTTGTTGAAAAAAAAATTCAAAACCTTTATTAAAATTCAAATACTTGTCCTATCTGATGCCAATTATTAAAAAAAATCTACTAAATTAATAATTAATGAAAAATTAACACTTGAAGACATCTTCAAGTGATGTTTTCTTATTGAATTTTTCGAAATTTTTTCTTCAAATGTAAATCAGAACAATTTCTTTGTCTGTATTTGGGTGATTCTCCTGAAAGGGACCACTTCACGTGTCTCCAACATGAGGTTCATTATTTAAATTAATTTTTCATTAATATTTTATCAAGATTAAATTTAAAAAAAAATTTATTTATAATCTACGAAGATTTATCTATCTTTATATAATCTTCTATTGCTTATATTTAAAGTTCTTCCTATTTAAAAAACATATTTAATTTTGTCATCGAATTTTGGTTAAACAGAATGTATATTTTATAAATATATTTTAACGTATATAAATAATTTCAACATATTTATGATATATATCAAATTAAAGTTCAGAACATAACGATTATTTTTTACTTACATTTGTTTAAAATAAGATAAAAAAAGTTATTGAAATTATTAATTAAAATAGTATTATCAATGAGAGTAAAAATTAAATTCATCTCCGAAGCCTCGATTTCTATATAACAACATCATATTTTTTAACGTTTTAAACATAATATGTAATCTATGTGAAAATATTTGATGTTAAAAACTAAAAATATTGTTAAAAATATTGTTAAAAAAATTGTAATATTTTTAAAATTAAAAAAAATGAGAATTTTTTCATTAAATTATGAATTCATCTCCGAAGCCTTTTTTTATATTTGATATGCGTTTTCTTTTGTTTTTGATTTTTAATCATTGTTTTGAAATATTTAACCCTCAAATTAAATTATTAATTTAATAAAAATAAAATATAAAAGCAAAAAGTGCAATAAATTGAAACATAACAATTTATTATTTAAAAAAAATATTCCTACCGAGTTTTTTTTACAAAATAATTAATTTAAAAGTTATAATTAATTATACTTAACCTCTAGAACACATGATAATAAAATGTTCTTGGAGGTCTTATTTCTGAAAATTAATTTTGCGCAGCTTATATTTTTATCTTTAAATATTTTCTAAATTTAATTATGAAAAAAAAGTAACAAAAAAAGAATAATTTGATTTTTTGGAAATTCAACCAAAAAAGGGTCCCTTTCAGGAGAATCACCCATTTATAAGTTTTCTGATAGATGAAAAATGTAATAAAAAAAAATTTTGCTAAAAATTATTAAGCAGAACGATAAGGAGAGGAAAAAACTGCAGTAGTCCGCATTGGTACTGTCATGGTGTCCTATTAATGTTTTTTTGTTTTGTTTTTTGGGGTGGTTGTCGATTACACTTACCATGGTTGTTTAACTAATGTGAAGAGGAATTGTACGAGAAGATAGCAATAAACCTACTGTCTAAAATGTAGAGTTGAAATTGCCTAAGTAATTTACATGAAATTCCCCTTCCACAGATTGGCATTTGAGCAGGGATATGCCCGGTAAAACGCCAACGCCTATATGGCCATGTTTAGAACGAGCTTCCCGAAAATAGCGACCTTAGATACATATATTTGAACTTAAGCAAATTGCTTTATTTCCATTCAGTATCGTTATAAATTTACCCTCTCGAAAGAAAATATAAGTTGAAAGCGCATCTCAGAATAACTATAAATAAAAAAAATTAACTTCAATTTTACGCTATTACAGTGACTTGAAATTATAATTTAAAATAATAATAATTCCTTTATTATTAACAAGTTATATTTTAAATTATATTAATTAGTTTTTAAATATTATTTACATAATAAATATTCAAATAAATAAAATATTAGAAAATAAAAAAATATTCTTTTAATACAGAGGGTGTAGCAAAAGAATAGAACACCCCTAAATATATTATATTTATTTTGTAGCAAATATTTTTTAACTTTTATCTTTCAAATAACTTAAAATGGACCTGTAACGGTGACCCAATAATTCTTCTAAAACACATGTGTTTCGTCAGCCAAATCTGTGATACTCGACCTCGATGAGTTTTAACATTAGTTTAGCCTACATTGATAAGATTATTATGTTGAAACCCTAACCCTATATAATGTGCCCTAAAATAAGTAGAATTCAGTATTTCTCCGACTGTCAAAATTAACACTAACCAACATTTGTAAAATTAAATAAAGTCTATTTAAAATTATACAAAAACATTTATTTCACGTTTTTACCCGTGACATAAATTATTTTGGCGATCCTGCCAGGATAGCAACAAACGACAAAAAGTTTTGTCAAACTGTGCTATCACTGATTACGGACAAATTATCGACAGAAACTCAATATTAAAGGAGAAGATACTCCAAAGGCTCTCTACGGACACCTTTGTTTTTATTATAAACTTGATAGACCTTGGACAAGGAAAAATCAGCAGATACGTCAGCAGCAGTGTCTACGGCCATTCATTGCACATCCCTCCAACCAAAATCATCAAAGGAAGACATCAGTTTTTCTTAATAAGAAGTAAGAAAATAAATAAAATAAATATTTAGAAAAAATTTGTAAATTATTCATAATACCAACAAGAGATGTAGTAAAATTAATTAAAAAATTTAACGGACACGACGACATCGGTGTTGAATCTTTCATTAGTTTAGTCAAAAAGATAAAAAATCAATGTAATAATCCAGGAATATTATACTACATTGGATAATATCCGAAAGAATAGAAGGCGAAGCAGAAAAAGCAATTAGATTTTTGAGTATTGAAAATTACGAAGAATTATTTGAAGCTTTAAGATCAAATTTCGGAGCTATGGGATCCTTAGAAACCCATCGGACAAAATTAGCCCAAGTCATTCAAGGGTCAATCGAATCAACACAAAATTTCAACATTCGATTTAACCAAAAAATAAATGAACTTCTATATGCCGTACAATCAAAATATCCCACTAATCTCGAGGGGAAAGTATCTATAGCTAATGAAGAACAGACAATTTTAGAAAAATACATTCTCAATTTAAGAGAAGATATTTCTGATAAAGTATTGTCAAAAAACCCTAAAGACATTCGAGAAGCTCAACAGATTGCCATACAATCAGAAGTTTGGTTAATTGAGAGAAATAAAATAAGAAATATAAACAAGTTAGTAAATCACAACCCACAATCTCAACTTTAAGAAAAAATCTGATTCCAGTACAAAAACAAGACTTATGATGCATTGTAGCTTTTGTAAGAAAGTAGGTCATAATGAAAACCAGTGTTATTATTAAGCTATTATTAAGCACTTAATTTATAAAATAAAGGTTCCTTTATATAACCCAACTAACGAACCAATGATCATCCGGAAAGAAGAAATCAAACCAAAACCCATAAAAACACTTGTAGATAGAAAAGAAATTATTCATGCCATAACAATAAAAGAATTAAATGAACGACTCAAATTATTAAAAGAAAATGTCAGATTGAATCATATAGAAGAGGAATATAAAGAAAACATCGAGAAAATAATCACAATGTATCACGATATATTTGGATTCCCAGGAGATCCTTTACCATGCACAGAACTTGTTTCTCATCGAATAATTTTAAAAGACGATATACCGGTAAATAAACGACAATTAAGAGCACCAGAAGTACATCGGAACGAAGCTAAAACTCAAGTAAACGACATGTTAAAGAAAATAATAATATCTCATTCTAATACACCTTATAATTCACCTTTGTGGGTAGTACCGAAGAAGGAGGATGCATCAGGTATCACCAAATGGCGCGTTGTAATAGATTTTAGAAAGCTCAATGATAAAACCGATTTAGATGCTTATCCTTTACCAGTTATCGAAGATAACATTGACCATTTGGGGAAAGCAAAATATTTTTCAGCACTTAATTTGAGTTCTGGATTTCACCAAATTCTAATGGAAGAAGAGTCAAAAAAATATACAGGATTTTCTACATCTGATGGACATTTTCATTTTAACAGAATGCCATTTGGACTCAAAAATGCACCCGCAACATTTCAACGAATGATGGATACAGCCTTGAGGGGACTCATCGGAAAAATTTGTTTTGCCTATCTTGACGACATCGTTGTATTTGGAAGAACATTACAAGAACACAATAAAAATCTAACTACATTGTTCGACAGATTAAGAGCAACTGGGTTGAAACTTCAACCAGACAAATGTGAATTCTTAAAACCAGAATTAGAATATCTAGGACATCTAATTACATCAGAAGGAGTCAAACCAAACCCAAATAAAATAGAAGCAGTTCAAAACTTTAAACAACCAATGAATGAAAAACAAGTTAAATCATTTCTTGGTCTCTCAGGATACTACAGGAAGTTTATCATGAACTACTCAACAGTAATCAGATCACTAATAGAATAAATAATAATACAAAAGATATAATCCTTTCCAACCAAATCACTATTATAGCAATGCTTGCAGACGAATTAAGTCAAAATGTGAATATTTTAATAAACTCCGTTAATGATGGAAAACATGGAATTATCCACCCCCAAATATTAACACCAAAATAGCCAAATAGCATTAAAACATTTTACGTTCCAATTAGTGAAAATGAAATAGACAAATGTAAAATAGCAAATAAAATGTTTGTATGCGCTAGAAATCATCCTACCTATTTACTATCAGAAGTAGAGACATGTGAAAACCAAATTATAAAATCAAAATCTAATTTAATTGATATTAAGACATGTGAATTGAGTGTTATAAAAATCGACAAATATGTTTATATTCAATTAAAAGGCAACCAGGGATACTTATTTATACCACAAATACCTATTACTTTAGATACTTTTTGTAATTTTCAGAATAATGAAATTACTATTACTGTGCCAACTTTAATTACCACAAAAGAAAATTGCATATTAAATTATGAGGATTCCATAATAAAGTTAAAGAAAAGTAATTCTATAGTTAAATATAAAAAATACCATAAAAATATAACAATTCCTTATTCTGAGAAGGAACTTAATTTAATGCATCAAAAATTGATCCCTCTACAAAAACAAATTGATTCCAAACAATTTACTCTATTACAGGTAGGCAAATCACTTAATGATATAGAAATTTCCATTAGTAATATCCAAAAAGAAAGAAGAAATAAGTCTTGGAGGGAAACTGCTAATGAGGTTTTAAGCTATTTAGGGTATGGTTCTATGACTATTTTATTAGTAATATTTTTATATAAATGTGGAATTTTTGAAAAAATGCATACCTATAATGTATGTATAAACGTATTTTGCACTACTACCAACGACATAAATAACGAAATTTCACCCCAAGTAGTAACGTATATTCCTACTACTTCGGACGAAAACAGTACCGATAGTAAACTAGACGAAAAACCAATAAGATTTAGGAAAATGCCAAAATAAGTTTTTCAGGTGTAAAACATGTCTAATAAGGGGGGTGTAACGGTGACCCAATAATTCTTCTAAAACACATGTGTTTCGTCAGCCAAATCTGTGATACTCGACCTCGATGAGTCTTAACATTAGGGGCCGTTCAAAAAATACGTAACGCTATTTTTCGGAAATTTGGACCCCCCCTCCCCCCATGTAACGCAATGTTGTATACATTAGCGCCATTTTTTCTGCTGACCGTAACAAATAGCTTGACCCCCCTCCCCCCTAAAGCGTTACGTATTTTTTGAACGGCCCCTTAGTTTAGCCTACATTGATAAGATTATTATGTTGAAACCCTAACCCTATATATAATGTGCCCTAAAATAAGTAGAATTCAGTATTTCTCCGACTGTCAAAATTAACACTAACCAACATTTGTAAAATTAAATAAAGTCTATTTAAAATTATACAAAAACATTTATTTCACGTTTTTACCCGTGACAGACCCTATAAGAGTCACATTAAACAGACTAAACAAAAATTTCAAAATTATATTTGTTCCCAAGAAAATTCGTTTACACAACATTTTTATCGCTCACAGATTGTACCGTGAAGAAGGCAGTTCAAATTTCATCCTTCTTAACAATTAACTTTAACTTTTTATTTAAATAATTTTATATTCTACAACCATTAATATCTTAATATTATTAATAATGTATATAAATAAATATTTGTTGTTTATAAAACAACAATGCGAAAATTACGATAAAATTAAAATTCGAAAACCTACAATTAATTAAAAATTATAAACAATTAAACTACACTATAAAAATTAATGTAAAATTATTATTAATTAGATTTATAATAATATTTTGTAAAATTTCGAAAACGTGGAAAATCTTGGCAATTATTATAAAATAATTTATTAAAACCTATCGTAAAATAAAAATATTATAATTTTCAAAATATTCAAAATTATTTAAAAGTTTTAGACTTTAGGTAGCTAAAAAAATCAAATATTTTTGATACGTACATTAGTATCAATCTTCATATACAAAAATTTTCAAGCGCAACAATAAAAATGACAATAAAAAATATATCATATTCTCCGCTTCAAATACTACCTATACTTTTATGAATTTTCGGTACACTTGTAGCTTCATTATTGGTTAACGAAATATAAAATTTTGTGATATTAGAAATGTTTGATTGTTAAACTTTTGCAAACGTCAAAAAAGTCTTTTGCCACGTTGCATATATGGTTGCAAAGAAGTACAAAGCATTCATATTAGTCTGTCTGTTCTACCAAAACCGTATGTATTTATTTCTTCTTTCAATTATTTTAATTATTATTTTTAATTTAATAAGAAACTAGTCTTAAATTGGCAATTAATTTTTAGTTACGCAATTTACAAGCGTTTTTTTTTAAAAATATATTGCTTTCTAGTTATAACCCAATATTGAAGCGATTTTACAGCTAATGGTGAAATGCGAAAGTTTTATATCTTTAACAAAATTTAAATTACAAGAAGGCATTATATAATTAAAAATATTATTTTTCTATGATTATATATCTCTCCTTATTAATATAAAATCATTCCGCCGCCACCGCTTATAGTCAAAAAGTTTTTAAACCCCTTCCCGTAAAAATTATTATTACTTAAAACTTGACAAAAGGGCCCCATACGGGTCCTCCAAAGGGTCGATACCCTGGGGGCCGTCTATAAATTACGTAAGACATTTAGGGGGAGGGGGGGGTCAGCAAGATCTTACGAACAATAGTAAAAATGGCGCTAATATATGTAAAATATCTTATCTCTTTCGTGCCCTCGGGGAATCTAGCGGTTGGATTTGCTTCAAAATTGTCACTCGGGGATTTTCGGGGTCGCTGATTGTGAATCAGAAGTCAGATTTGAAAAATTTGCAAAATTAAAAATGGCGGTCAAGATTTCAAAAAATTGCTTGAATTTGCTTCAATATTGCCAATATTGCCTTGGATCGAATAACTCGCCCGACGCTCGGACCGGACGCGCTAATGCCAGTCAGTAAGCAGTGAGCGCCTCTGGGCCACTCATGGACGAGTTATTAGATTCAAGGCCTCAATTTTGTAACTAATTTCAGATCATAATTTTATCCAAATTTTCTTGTATATTTTATTTTTTATATAAAAATTAGGATCTGAAATTAATAATAAAATAAAAAGCTTATTTTTAGTAATAAAAATAAACGAATGAATTTTCATATAAAAAATTGAATAATAATGGTATTTTTTAATGTTTTCCGCCTGCAAACAAAGATTTTCATTGGAAAAAATATGCTTCAAACATTAGGAAAATGAATTTTTTCATTTGGAAATTTTTTTGCGGTTTGAAAAACATGTATATTCTATAAAATTATAAATAGGTTTCAAATATTACCAATTTTTAAGTAAAATAAAAATTCAAAAAGGCTCAAAATATTTTCTAAATAATATTTTATGACATTTGAATTCCTTACAAAAAATTACCTTAAAAATAATTTTGTGGAATATTTAAAAACTGAATTTAGATTCGTAATCAGCGACCATTAAAACCCCCAAGTAACATTTTTTAAGCAAATTCAATCAACTTTTGAAGATCTCGTCCGCCATGTTGAATCGGACATTTTGAATTTTTAAGAACTGAGATCGGATTTGTAATCAGCGACTCCGAAAATCCTCAAGTAGCAATATTGAAGCAAATTCAAGCAATTTTTAAAAATCTTGTCTGCCATATTGGATCCGCCATTTTGAATTTTTTTAAACTGACATCGGATTCGTAATAAGTGACCCCGAAAACCCCCGAGTAACAATTTGGAAGCAATTTTGATGAAATTTAAAAAAATTTTGAAATTTGTTAAAAAATTTGTCGGACATATTAGATCCGCCATTTTGAATTTTTTAAATCTGACTTAAAATTCGTAATCAACGACCCCAAAAACATAAAAAAACGAAATGTTGTTAAAAATTATGCACTAAATGTTAATAAAATGTATAGTTTGTTACATAACTGTTATTTTTTAAAACAGTCAATGTTTATCCTATTGTTTAAAATAAATATTACAACTTTTTGTAATTTACTATTTTTTTAATTGTAGCTACATCCATTCGGAATAGAAAGCAGTTTAGCGCAAATTAATTGGTTAATTTTTATAAGAATTACACAAAATATTCTAAGTGGGACATATATGTCCCGGAGGCACGAAAGGGTTATGAGAGGGGAGGGGGGGGCGGTCAAATTTTCCAAAAAAATGTCTTACGTAATGTATGGGCAGCCCCCTAGGTTAAGATTTATGTCAAATTTGATCGTTACATTGCGTCAAAATCTATGTGTAATTTGACCTATATAAACACGAATTTTTTGTTTAAACATAATTATTACTTTTAATTATTGTATCAAAATTACAATATTCTTTCAAATTTTAAAAGAGAACACGCACAAAAACATAAAAAAACCAAGGTCTAGATTTTTTAAAACTGGGGATAGTGAGACTAAAAAAATTTCCGGATTTTAAATATTAACACATAGTTTGATAATATTTATAGATATACTGCAACACTAATTTTAAGATATAATTATACTGATTTATTTAAAAATGTACAAATGATATACAAAAGCTTTAAAATATTTAAATTGTCATGTTTTTAGGTGTAACAATATCATCAAAAATTAATAACAACCAAATTGGATAATTATTTTCTTAAAAAACTAATACCATTTATCAACTATGATCAGAAGTACAATCATCTTCTTATTAATTTCATGGGTCCAGGGAGAAAATCTTCAACTAAATGATTTTTTACTAATTGAACTAGTAAAATCCTTTAATGAAGCAGAGAATTATATGACAAGAGAAGCTTCAGGTGAAGATGCAGCAATTGTCCTAGGCATGGTACACACAGGGAAAAGTTCATTAATTAATTACTTAATTGGCAATAAATTAAAGGGTGTGAAATTGTCTAAATATGATGAATTTAAAATAATGCAAGATGAAAATCGATCCAAAGGACCGGAAATTGGTTTTGGATTAACGCCAGAAACTACAATTCCTACAAAATGGATATCAGATAAATTGCCTGGTTTGAGCATTTTTGATTTTCCTGGATATAGTGACTTTAGAGAATCATTACAAGAAATCACTAATTCTTTTTATCTCTATCATTTGGCAAAAAAAGTAAAATCTTTAAAATTTATTTTAGTTATTAATTTTTTCGACATTGCTAGGCAAGATGTGAATCCATTGCTAAAATCATTGCAGTATGCTAAGAAGTTATTTGGAAATAAGTTCGAAATGTTTTTTCCAAGTATTTCAGTGATTTTCTCAAAAGTACCCAGAGTACACGATAACAACGCAGTTGACATGGAAATGATTGAACATTATTTGAAAGAAAAATCCAACGTTCCAAAAGGAGCATCCAATAATATAAAAAGTTTTCTCAATTATATCATAAAAAATAATGATCGTATTGGACTATTCCGAAAGCCTGAAAATAATGAAACTATTACATCTGATACTGACTTTGAAATTTTTTCGGCCATTAGAAACTCCAGAAGCGTACAGAGAAATTATCTCCAGTATGTGCTTCCAAGTATTTCAGATCCTACTATAGTTTTCCTGCGCACAGTCCCTCACTTCTTAAATATAGAAATAAGGAAAATAGCGCAATCATTATATGAAATATTCAAAAAAGAATTAGTAAAAAATCAAGATGATGAAGCAATTCCAAAGATTCAAGCAAACTTAAACTACATTGAAGATCTACTATACAATTCTGTTAGAAATGAAACTAATATTTACGAAAATACTAAAATTATTGAAAAAATTGGTATTAAATTGAAGAAGAAGATTGATGACAGTAATTTGTTAACAAAGGTTGAAATGTTTACGCTTTTTTCCGATATCTTAAAGTTGAATGTCAATAAAATATTGCATGAAATTTCTAGGAATCTAATCCTAATTTTACGTAATGAAGTTAGGAATGCAAAGAATGAATTTTTAACCCTCACAGCAACGGAGATTCCAGAACTTACTACTACCATTACAGAGAATCCTACGGAGAACACAAAACAATCTACAGATATTACAGAAGATCCTGAGGATATTACAGAAGATCCTGAGGATATTACAGAAGATCCTGAGGACATTACAGAAGATCCTGAGGACATTACAGAAAATTTTACGGAGGACACAGAACAATCTACGGATGTTATTGAAGGTTTTGAGGAAATTACAGAAAATGTAATGGAGAACACAAAACAATCTACGGTTGTTACAGAAAATTCCTCTAACATTACAGAAGATTCTACTGACATTGTAAAAAATTCTACAGAGATTCCAGAATATCTTGCAAATAATCCGTAACATCCGTGCTACTCCTTAACATTATTTTATTTTATTAACATGTTTTTACGGATCCAAACATGATGCAATAATTATCATCTGAACACGAAAACGTCTTTGTTCTGGAAACGTTTCTTTAAAGTTTTTAGATCGTTACATGTTCGCTACATAATGGCTTAAGAACGTCCGTTATTCTAAAAACGTTTTTAGAACATAAAACGTTCTTAAGATGTTATGTGGAGAACATGAAAGGTTCTAAAAACGTTTTAGGAACGTTTTTAGAACAAAGACGTTGCCGTGCCCACAGGGTATGTTTCCAATAATTATTATTATTTTTAATTATAACTTTTTAATTCTGATTAAGGTCCACCTCCATAACTGTTTTAACCAGAGTTTAAGTCGTTAAACTGGATCTAACTACATTACTATAAACCAAGTTCACCAAATTAAACTCCCGTTAAAAGAAGTTGTCGAACCGGACCTTAGTCTTTAAATTTTCCAATACAATCTCACTTACAATGGTTTTACGAATTATTAAAAAAAATAAGCATTGTTTGAAAATACAATTTTTAATTTTACTTTAAAGTTTTTGTATATTACATGAAGATAAACAAAGATTTAAAATTATTTAGAAAGTTTTGTAATGTTTTATTTTAACGTTTTCTTATTTATTTCCTCAGAAATATGTCAACATAGATAAACGTAAAAATCACATGTTATACAAACTTTAAAAAAATGTGTATTAGAAATAGAAATTATTAATAAAAATGTTTGCCCATAAAATTGTTATTCAAGTTTGTTTTATTGGAGGGTTGGATTACCCAATGTTAACAATTGACGTTAATATTTTCTCATTATAATTTAACATTTCTTATTGTAAGAAGCGCAACGGATACTCTTCATCGCAGCCATTTACTAATGTCAGTTTACTAACTTTCTTTGCATGGCGCAAGAGATATTTAACTTTCTTTGTAATACACAGTTAATATTATTAAAATTTATTTAAATATTTATAGTTAGTTTTCGTTATAAGATGCAGTAGATATTTTTCAGCGCAACCTTAAACAAGTCAAAATTTAATTGCAACAAAAAAAGATTATAATTTTGCAAAGTAAATAAAATTATAAATAGTGAAATAATTATAAAGAAAAATTATAAGTTAGAATTAAATTTTTACAATAAGAAATGCAATTTCGTTAAAATTAAAAGAATATGAAATTTAAAATAAGGTCAACCGAGTAAAAATTGATAGGTGAACACAAACATAGTACATTGAAAACGGCTTATCTGATTCAATGCCAAACGCAAAATAAGAGAAGAGAAAATTAAATTTTTTTGAAAATCATAATGATTATTTAGGGAATTATTGCTTAGGAAACGATTTACCTTGTAATTCAATAAACAATAATAATTTTATTATTACTACAAAGTCAAGCCCTGGGGAAGGTGTTGTGGAAAGGAGTGAGATATTGGTTCTCTACCTCATAATATTAAAGCTTAAATTAAATATTCTTAAATATTCTTATGAGCCATGTTTATATAGCTGTTTTATTTATTTTTTAATAATTGTTTAATTATTTAAACTTTAATTTGTTTATTATTATATTTTTTATAATTATCCTACGAACGAATGATAAAAACTATTTGTTGTACTCCCATCGAGTTGTTGTAAGCTTACTTTCAAAGTTTTCGTAATGCTTCATGCTTGAATAAAATTCAGTGAAATGTTAAATATTCAATTGATAAACATTTGCAAACGCCACATAGTTTTTTTCCACGTTGCATACGATTGTAAATAATTAATACAGATGTCACATGCCACGTGTGTGACCTCTAAGTAACCTTAGACCAGACCTGTTACCAAGAAAACTTGACAAACCCCCATCGATGAGCAATCTTTTTACAACCCTATTACGTCGATACACGGATGTGATCTGGGTATATAAGGCCCTAAATTTGGATCCAAAAATCAGTATCTAGTCAGCATCCAGTCAGTATCTAATTTAAATCAAAGCGATCGACATCATCTCTGTACCAGGAGTCAGTGCGAATCTATACTCGTTACCTACGATTATCCCAGTCTAAGTAATACCCATCTCGTGTGTGACCGAGCCATTGTCAAACCTCCAAGCAGTAAAAATTGGAAAGGCGGTGCATCTGAACTGACTGTGGACCCACGAGCGGAGAACGGGTTTTCAGCTTCGAATAGAAGCAATAAAGGTAATTAACTAAATCTTTTCATCATATCCATTCAATACAATTTCTATATCTAATAAACGCCTATTTGTTAAAGGTGTTTATTGGAACTGGTCTTCTCTCGGCAACATACAAATAAAGAACTTCAAGAAATCATTATATACTATTTTATAATAAATTTCATTTTAACTAATTCTTAACTTTTATTCATTGATTCTTTTTCCTCATTCCCAAATAAGATTTCTTCAAAATTTCTTATTTAAAACGAGGATAACAAATGTTAAGAGGTAAGTTACTTTTCACGTAACACAGATTTACGTTTGTTTGATTATATTTCTACAATTTTTCCTATTACATTAATTAATTTTCCTATTACATTTTTCCTATCATTAATTTTATCATTTACATCATTTTTCTTACAATTTTTATGTCAATGCGAAAAAATTTTATTTTAAAAGAATGATAGAATCTAATAAAAATTACTCATCATATTTTTTTGTAAGGTCGACAAAGGACCAAGTGAAAGTTTTTAATTAACCTTTAATTATTTCAATTATAATAAAATAATTTATTAAAACATATAATTTAATATTAAAATTTTCAAAATATTCAAAATTATTTAAAAGTTTTAGACTAGGTAGCTAAAAAATTAAATATTTTCGATACGTACATTATTATCAATCTTCTGTATATATATAATTATATATATATATGTATATATTTTTTCAAGCATAACAATAAAAATGACAATAAAAAATATAGCATTCCCCACTTAAAACACTACTTTTATGAATTTTCGTTACACTTGTAGCTTCAGTATTGGTTAACGAAATATAAAATTTTGTTATATTAAAATTGTTTGATTATTAAACTTTTAAAAACCCCAAAAACTCTTTTGCCACGTTGCATATGGTTACAAAGAAGTACTAAGCATTTATATTAGTCTGCCTGTTCCACATCAATCGTATGTATTTATTTCTTCTTTCAATTATTCTGATTATTATTTTTAATTTGACAACACACTAGTATTAAATTAAGTTACGCATTTTTACTTAGCACAATATTGAAGCGACATACAAATTGATAGAAAATAATTATTAATATTTTTGCTTTTGATAACATTTTCTGAAACTTTTTCAAATGTAATTGAAAATTTATTTGAATTTATTTTAATGTTTAATTTTAATGGAATTCTGTAAAGATAGATGTAAGTTTATGATAACTTTATTTGCTGATACCTAATATTGAGATTATATGTTCACTCTTTGCAGTATATATGAAGTGGACTTTGAGTAATTTTGAAGGGAGGTTCAAATATAATCTAATTTTTAACACTGTTGACTTAAATTGTGACATACGGTAACGATTCCTGGGGCCTTTATGGCCCTTTAAAAAAAGTTCGAATTTGACCAAAATTTTGACGTAACGCATTGTTACTCATGACGGGACCTCAATACAGGGCCTATTTATATCCTGTAGGTCGAAAAAGGCAAAATAGGTTAAATGTACGTAAACTTTAACGTAACGTAATGTTACTCATGAAGAGGCCTCTTTTAGACATATACGTCGAAAATAGGTCAAATTTAACATAAATTTTGACTTAAAATAACTACTTTTAACCTGCTGGTTTAAAAAAAGGTCAAATTTGACCTAAATTTTGACGTAAGGAAACGACCAATTGGAGAGAGCTCATGGTTTCTCTTTTTGACCTGTAGGTTAAAAATAGGTCAAGATTGACCTATAATTTGACATCCATTGGAAAATTATCGTTAGATAATTTTAAAATCTTTCAATAAATTGCCTATCTGATGGTTCTAACATTTTGAACGCGATATAATACTGATTTATTTAAAAATGTACAAATGTATTCAAAAGTTTTAAAATATTTAATTTTTTATGTTTTTAGGTGAAGCAATCAAAAACAATCAAAAAATTAATAACAACCAAATTGGATAATTCTTATCTTGAAAAACTAATACCATTTATCAACTATGATTAGAAGTACAATCATCTTCTTATTAATTTCATGGGTCCAGGGAGAAAATCTTGAACTAAATGATGTGAAACTAATTGAACTAGTAAAATCCTTTAATGAAGCAGAGAATTATATGACCAGAGAAGCTTCAGGTGAAGATGCAGCGATTGTCCTAGGCATGGTACACACAGGGAAAAGTTCATTAATTAATTACTTAATTGGCAATAAATTAAGGGGTGTGAAATATTCGCAGTATGGTGAATTTAAAATAATAAAAGATGACAATCGATCCAAAGGACCGGAAATTGGTTTTGGATTAACGCCAGAAACTACAATTCCTACAAAATGGATATCAGATAAATTGCCTGGTTTGAGCATTTTTGATTTTCCTGGATATAGTGACTTTAGAGAATCATTACAAGAAATCACTAATTCTTTTTATCTCTATCATTTGGCAAAAAAAGTAAAATCTTTAAAATTTATTTTAGTTATTAATTTTCTTGACATTGATAGGGATACTGTGAATCCACTGCTAAAATCATTGCAGTATTCTGAGAAATTATTTGGAAATAAGTTCGAAATGTTTTTTCCAAGTATTTCAGTGATTTTCTCAAAAGTACCCCGACAACAGTATAACATTGCAGTTGACATGGAAATGATTAAACATTTATTGAATGAAAAAGTAGACGTTACAACAGGAGAATACAATAATATAAAAAATTTTCTTAATTATATCATAAAAAATAATGATCGTATTGGATTATTCCGAAAGTCTGTAAATAATAAAACTATTACATCCGATATTGACTTTAATATTTTTGCGGCCATTAGGAACTCCAGAAGCGTACAGAGAAATGATCTCCAGTATGTGCTTCCAAGTATTTCAGATCGTTCTATGGTTTGCCTGCTCAAAATTCAACACAACTTAGAAATGGAAATAAGGATAATAGCGCAATCATTATATGAAATATTCAAAAAAATGAGGACTGAATGGACAGAATTAGTAAAAAATCGAGATGATGAAGCAATTCCAAAGATTCAAACAAACTTAAACTATATTGAAGATCTACTACGCAATTCTATTACAAAAGAAACTACTATTTACGAAAATAGTAAAACTATTGAAAAAATTGATATTAAATTGAAGAAAAAGATTGATAAAAGTAATTTGTTAACAAAGGTTGAAATGTTTACGCTTTTTTCCGATATCTTAAAGTTGAATGACAATGAAAAATTGCATGAAATTTATGGAAATTTAATAAAAATTTTACTAAATGAAGTTAGGATTGCAAGGAATGAATTTTTAACTCTTACAGCAACAGAGTTTCCAGAACTTACTACTGACATTACAGAAAAACCTACTGAGGGCACAAAACAATTTACTGATATTACAGAAGATTCGGAGAACATTACAGAAAATTTAACGGAGGACACAGAACAATCTACGGATGTTATAGAAGGTTTTGAGGACATTACAGAAAATCTTACGGAGAACACAAAACAATCTACGGTTGTTATAGAAAATCCTTCGGACATTACAGAAGATTCTACTGACATTGTAAAAAATTCTACAGACATTACAGAATATCTTGCAAATAATCCGTAACATCCGTGCTACTCCTTAACATTATTTTATTAACATGTTTTTACGCATCCAAACATGACGCAATTATTATCCTCTGAACACTAAAACGTCTTTGTTCTGGAAACGTTTCTTAAAAGTTTTTAGATCGTTACATGTTCGCTACATAATGTCTTAAGAACGTCCGTTATTCTAAAAACGTTTTTTGAACATAAAACGTTCTTAAGATGTTATGTGGAGAACATGAAAGGTTCTAAAAACGTTTTAGGAACGTTTTTAGAACAAAGACGTTGCCGTGCCCACAGGGTATGTTTCCAATCATTATTATTATTTTTAATTATAACTTTTTAATTCTGATTAAGGTCCACCTCCACAACTGTTTTAACCAGAGTTTTAGTCGTTAAACTGGATCTAACTACATTACTAGGTATAAACCAAGTTCACCAAATTAAACTCCCGTTAAAAGAAGTTGTCGAACCGGACCTTAGTCTTTAAATTTTCCAATACAATCTCACTTACAATGGTTTTACGAATTATTAAAAAAAATAAGCATTGTTTGAAAATACAATTTTTAATTTTACTTTAAAGTTTTTGTATATTACATGAAGATAAACAAAGATTTAAAATTATTTAGAAAGTTTTTTAATGTTTTATTTTAACGTTTTCTTATTTATTTCCTCAGAAATATGTCAACATAGATAAACGTAAAAATCACATGTTATACAAACTTTAAAAAAAATGTGTATTAGAAATAGAAATTAGTAATAAAAATGTTTGCCTTTAAAATTATTATTACGTTAATTATGTTTTATTAATTTAACATTTCTTATTGCAACCTGAAACAAGTTATGATAAGTATACTCCTACTTTTTTAAATGATTGACCTTGAGATTTGTTTATCATTATAAAAAATCCTAGTCCAATAGGAAATTGTTTTCTTAACATTTTGAAATGGCATTTTAATAGTCAAAATTTAATTGCAACAAAAATAGATTACAAATTTACAAATCGTAATGATTGTTTAGGAAATTATTGCTTGGGTAATTATTTACCTGGTAATTCAATAAAAAATAATTTTATAATTTATACAAAGTCAAGCCCTGTTCATATAGTTGTTTTATTTATTTTTTATTAATTGTTAATTTGTTTAAACTTTAATTTGTTTATTATTCTATTTTTTATAATTATCCTACGAACGAATGATAAAAATTATCTATATGGTATCCCCAACGAGTTATTGTAAGCTTATTTTAAAAATTTTCTTCAAACTTCGAGGGATTTTCCAGAAGTTTCAACCTAAATATTACATTCGGAGACCATTTAATATAAAGTATATTTGATCAAATCAATATTCTTTTAACGTTATATAATTGCAAACATTGAAGTTATATTTATATAGAAGTATATTTCTAGAAAATATTTGATTCTTTAAATTAATGTAAAATAATTTTCTAAATCCTGTAATAATATGAAACAATAACATTTTCAAAATATTCGTTAGGTATTATTTAAAAGTTTTGGACTCTAGGTAGCTGAAAAATAAATATTTTATATTGTAAATATTTCCAATATGTGCATTATTATCAATCTTAGAGAAATATTGTATATTCTCAATAGTAACAAAAGTGATAATAAAAAAACTAATACTTTCTCATGTGATGAGAATGTAATATAACATTCACGTTTCCAACACTACTTTCATGATTTCTCGATACACTTGTAGCTTCAGCATTGGTAAACGAAATATAAAATTCAGTGAAATGTTAAATATTCAATTGATAAACATTTGCAAACGCCACATAGTTTTTTGCCACGTTGCATACGATTGTAAATAATTAATACAGATTTAAGTTTATCTGATTTATTCTTCTTATTAAATACAAAAATTATTTGGACAGCAAACCTGTAAGTATTTAATTCTTTCAAGTCGAATACATTTGAAAAATTCTAATTGTGGATTATTATAATAGCAAGAGTAGTCTGACGAATAATAAATCATAATTTTTAATAATGTCTAATCAATTGTTACGTCATTAAAGTGCTTTTCAATTAAAAATACTCGCCTTTATCTTGAACATTTTTGTAAGGAATGTAAAATATTGTTGTACGCATTTCAAAAATCAATTATTTAATTGTTATTTTGACAATATACTATTTGTATAGACAATTATTCTATCCATAATAGCTAATTTAAAGATGTGTATTGGTTTACTTAAACCTCTACTGATATATTTATAATTGAACTATATTTATGTTCACATATTTTTTAGGTTTAATAAGATCAGGAATCAGTTACAATAATTGTTCCCCTTAAAAATTATTAATTATGATAAGAATTGCAATCATTTCCCTGCTAGTCTCATTGATCTACGGACAAATTTGTACATTAACTAAAGAAGAAATAAGACAGTTGGAAAAATCATTTATTGAAGCAAAGCATTATATGCAAAAAATAGCTGCAAATGAAGATGCAGCCATTTGCATAGGCACCGCAAGAGCAGGGAAAAGTACATTAATTAATTACTTAAAAGGCAATGAATTAAGGGGCGTGAAATATTCGCGATTTGGTGAATTTAAAATAATTAAAGCAAATGAACGATCCGAAGGACCGGAAATTGGTGCTGGACCAACATCAAAAACTACAATTCCCACTAAATGGAAATCAGATAAGTTGCCTGGTTTAAGCATTTTTGATTGTCCTGGATTTCAAGACAATAGAGGACCAGTACAAGACATCACTAATTCTTTTTATATCTATCATTTGGTGAGAAAAGTTAAATCTTTAAAATTTATTTTGGTTATTAATTTCGGCGATATTGAACGGGCTAATATCAAACCTTTCCTGAGACTTTTACTTGATTTTGAAAAACTTTTTGAAAATAAGTTTCAAGAGATATTTTCAAGTATATCGGTAATTGTCTCAAAAACACCGAATGTACTGTATGAAACAACAGTTGACATTGAAATGATTCAATACATGTTGAGACAAAGAGTTTCCAAACCTGAAGAAACACCTTTCAATAATATAAAAAATTTTCTTGATTATATAATGAAAAATAGAAATCGTATTGGATTATTTAGACAAGCAAGAGCTGACAAAATTGTTACTTCTGACATCGATTTTCATATTATTTCGGCCATTAATAATTCGGGAAAAGTAGAGAAAAGCGTTCTTCAGAATGTTGCTCCAAGTATATCAGACAGTTCTTTGATGTGCTTGCACAATGCCATAAACAAATGGGTCTCAATAACTAAAATTAATAAAATTCAGACATATATATTAGATGCTTTTTCTAAAATGCTGTATGAATGGACAAAAAATAAGAGTCTGGATAATAACGTATTGGTAAAGAATCAAAGGAACTTAATTTTCATTGAAGGATTACTAAATTATTCTATCACAAATGATATTGATATTTATGAAAATATTGAAACGATAAGGAAAATTGATAGAAAATTGAAGGAGGTGATTGATAAAGGAAAATTGTTTAAAAAAGTTGAATTATTTGAGTTTTTTTCTCATTTGTTGAAATTGAATGAAAATGAACACTTGCATCAGTCATTTAGGACTCTAATGTTGTCATTGCATACTGCTGTTAAAATAACAATTTATAAAATTGATGTGTTAAATGGAGAAATGGCAAAACAAGAGTTTAAAAATAAAACATATAAAGAAATAAATGATGTTGACAAAAATATTAATGAATTTAAAAATAAAACGAAAAACTCAGATGCAAAAACTTATAATAGTTATATGGATAAAGTTAAAGCCTTTTTGAATTTGGTTCTCATTATTGCTTCTTGAGATACGTAATATTACAGTGATATTAAAAAGTCCGCCTGATATATGGTAATTTGACTAGATGTTGCTATAATATGACTTCCGGTTCCGTTTCGGTATATATTCGCGTTTCGAAAGGGTTAAAAGTTTTTGGAATAATTTTTAAGGATTGTCGGTTTTTTGATAGATTATTTATTTTTGTAAAGGGGGATAAAGAAGCGTATATGTTAAGTGTTTTTGTAAATTTATCCCAACAAACCTTATTATTTATAATATTAACCTATTCTTATGTATGCTTAATATAGAAATTAATAAATAAAATTAATAAAATAAAACTTAACCTTATTACCCACTTCCTCTGACTTAAAACTATCTACTCTTATCCCAGTTCCTCCCTCACCATATACCCCAGACAGTTCCAATCCACCCCCATAGTCCATGCTAACAATCTTTCATGCAAACTTTCAATCTCACTCCATCCCCTCATACGCCAACGTGTATACCCTCCTTTTTCTCAAAATCACTTACACTTTTCCTTTCCATTTTCTCTTCTAAATCAGCCATCAGCACATTAAACAAGATTGCACTAAGGAGGCAGTTCTGTCTTAACCATTTACCCAACCAAAACTCTTCCCCAATTTCTTCCCAATTTTTACCTTCTCCCTTGTCAACTTCTTCGCTTTTTATGATATCTGTCTCTGATTGTTTTAAATGTTTACATAGAAACCACCCTTTAATAACGCCGCTTTTTGTTCTAATTTGTTATAACACCATTTTTGACATCAATTATGACGCCAACAATTGTACTAAAATCTAATGGTCCACGATCTACACCAGGAACTGACTAAGTGACGCAAGTACCAATTATTAAGAGAGGAAATTGTATTTCAGAGAAGGTTTTCATTTTGCCAGCTGCGATTTTTTGCCGATTGTAACAGTCCTGTTGATTATTAACTAAATTTATTCCCTGAATGCAAATAGAACATATGACATTATTGTCAGTTCCTAAGTCTAATGTTCCGCAATCAATGTGGATATATGCAAATCATATTTTGTACAATTTATGCTATCGTTAGAATTTAATTTCAAATCACACGTTCCGCAAAGATTTGTTTCATTCTAATAAAAAATTGTACAATTTGTACTTTTTAATTTACCTGAACTTCAAAACAACCGCGGGACCAGTTATTTGATTGGTGGTCCACCATCCAAGATCGCAACATATTCTCGATGTCAGCATTTGACCTTTTGACGCTATACCTTGCGATTGTAGATGTCGTGGTCTCCCGTGTACAATTTTTCAGTATGGAAAAATAACTGCAAGTTCATTTGTCACGGCAGCAACGCGAATTCTCGGCCATTATCACTTTGGAGGATACAAGGAGCGCCAAAAGTAAAAATTTTTTTTAGATAATTCCTCTGCAACGTTTACCGCATGCTTTGATTTTAATGGTCGCAATTGTAAAAATTTGGTTGCATGGAAATTTTGACATCCATAGGATGTCCTTAAGATATCTCAGGACATGCATCCAGGACATCCATGCAGGGTATCATTATAAATTTGTTTCCTTCGGGAACAATTTTAAATTTCTTAGTCCAACATTTTACGTAAGCCATTTTGAATTTTGAAAATCTGACTTTAAATTCAAATTCAGCGACCTCGAAAACATCTTACTTATATTTTTAGGATAAATATCAACTGTATTATTTAACCAGTCGTTAAATTTTTCATGGTCGGCATATTAGTATCCGTCGACTCAAAAGCAAAAAAAAATATGACAATAAAAAATATCGTATATCAGTATCACTCATTTTATGTATATTCGATGTATGTGTAATTTAGGAATTGGTTGACAAAATATAAAATATATAGTGACATTTAAAATATTTGTAAAATCAACTCAGTTTTTTGCCACGTTGAATTCGATTTTAAATAATTAATACAAATTTACATTTTGTTTGACTGTTTTCTTTTTATAAAAAAACCAATCAATTGGACACCAAGCCTGTAAGTATTTCATTCTTTAAAGTCGAATAAACAAGCTATTCTAATTATGGATTAATTAATTAATTTAATTTAGAATTTAACCATATATTTTTGTTCTTATATTTTTTAGGTTTAATAATATCATCCGGAATTAGTTACAACCATATTTGATAATTGTTCTCTTAAAAAATTATTAATTATGATAAAAATTACAATCATTTCCCTGCTAATCTCATTGATCTATGGACAAATTTGTACATTAACTAATGAAGAAATAAAACAGTTGGAAAAATCCTTTATTAAAGCAAAGAATTATATGCAAAAAGAAGCTACAAATGAAGATGCAGCGATTTGCATAGGCACCGCAAGAGCAGGGAAAAGTACATTAATTAATTACTTAATGGGCAATGAATTAAGGGGCGTGAAATATTCGCGATTTGGGGAATTTAAAATAATTAAAGCAAATGAACGATCCGAAGGACCGGAAATTGGTGCTGGACCAACATCAAAAACTACAATTCCCACTAAATGGAAATCAGATAAATTGCATGGTTTGATCATTTTTGATTCACCTGGATTTCAAGACAATAGAGGACCAGTACAAGACATCACTAATTCTTTTTATATCTATCAATTGGTGAAAAAAGTTAAATCTTTAAAATTTATTTTAGTTATCAATTTTGGCGACATTGAACGGGCTAATATTAAACCTTTCCTGAGACTTTTACTTGATTTTGAAAAACTTTTTGAAAATAAGTTTCAAGAGATATTTCCAAGTATATCGGTAATTGTCTCAAAAACACCGAATGTACTGTATGAAACAACAGTTGACATTGAAATGATTCAATATATGTTGAGACAAAGAGTATCCACAACTAAGGAAACGTCTTTTAATAATATAAAAAAATGTCTTGATTATATAATGAAAAATAGTAATCGTATTGGATTATTTAAACAAGCAAGAGCTGACAAAATTGTTACTTCTGACATCGATTTTCATATTATTTCAGCCATTAATAATTCGGGAAAAGTAGAGAAAAGCGTTCTTCAGAATGTTGCTCCAAGTATATCAGACAGTTCTTTGCTTTGCCTGCACAATGCCAAAAATGAATGGGTCTCAATAACTAAAATTATTAATATACAGAAATCTATATCCACTTTCTTCACTAATATGCTGATTGAATGGAGAAATTTGAATAAAACTCTGGATAGTAACGCAATAAAAAAGATTCAAACGAACTTAAGTTACATTGAAGGTAAACTAAATGATTCTGTCACAAATGATATTGATATTTACGAAAATATTGAAACGATAAAGAAAATTGATGGAAAATTGAAGGAGATGATTGATAATAGTAGCTTGTTGAGAAATGTTGAATTATTTGATTTTTTTTCTCATTTGTTGAGATTGAATGAAAGTGAACATTTGCAACAATCTTTTCGGGTTCTAATGTTGTCTTTACATACTACTGTTAAAATGGAAATGAATGAAATTTTATTGTTAAATGAAAAAATGTCAATGCTAGAATTTCAGAAAAAACAAAATACATTATATAAAGAATTTAACAAAATCTGCAGTATAATTAAAAATGAAATAGAAAACTCAAGTGCAATAGCTAACACTAGTTTAGAGACAGAACTCGAAAATAATTTCTGTATTCAATTTGTGACATTTTCCATGTTCACTTAGTTTAACAATTTTTCTATAAGGTTAACAGAAGGTTGCATGGTAAAAAGTTTAGTCAACCTTATTTTTGTAAATCTACATATGAATTTTTTATATAAATTCAAGTAAAAGAATTACTAATACTTACTGTTTACAAAGTAATTTCTTAATTATATGGATAAAAGATAAAATATATTTTAAAACTGCATTTCTTTGCTTAGTTATTTACTGAATTCACATACAGTACTCTTTTTCCTTTTTTTCCTTGACCGTTTTCCTTAAAATCAATTTATTACTATTGAATATCACAGTTGTGTCTCAGAGATCAAATTTCCTTCTTTTTATATTTTTTTATATATATTCTTATATAAGTAAATACAAGTAATATCAAGAAAGATTTATTTTTTCTTCTATTTATCTACTTAGTGTATATTTTTTTCATTGGAATTTTCTGGTAGTGCATTTCCTTCCAATTCTGCAAACTTTTGGCGTATTGCTTCATCAATTTGTCGCTTATATGATTCCATTTCCTTTCGTTTCATCAATCCTTCATAAATTTTTTGCTCATTCATTAACCTGCGCTCATTTTCCTTCTCGTTAATCTATTGTAAAATAATATATTTATAGAGAAAATATAATATGTAACGGTATACTGCCGTCCTGATGAAAAAAATCCGTTTCTTTTTGCAATGACTAGGAGATTAGTATTTTATTTACACATACTTGTTTTAGAATTTCATTTCTGTAATAAATCGCCTCTTGCTGTTTTCTATTTCTATCCTTCAATTCATTACTGTTTGCCTGACTTTGAATGGAGGCAAACTTATCTAATTGTTCCTTATCTCGTTTAATTTCTAAAGCCAACATAATTTGCTTCTCTCTAATTTGTTCCTCTCTTGACAATTTTAATAACATTTCATTTTTTGCTGCTTCTAAAGCTTCTTCCTTTTCCTTTAACTTCCAGGCTCTTTCAACTTTTTCTTGAATTCTTAAAGTGTTTATTTCCTGCTGCAAATTCTGCAATATTTTATAGGTTCGAAAATTAAACTTTGGGAGAATATTTAGAAGAGAATCATCAGATAGTAACCCAGGCATTAAGTTACCTTCATTTTAGAAAAATTCTGTATTTCAAGTGATACTTTTTCCTTTGTCTTCTCTCTTTGATGTCTTATTAATTTCTGCTTAAGTACATTCTCACGGTCTCGTTCTTGTCTCATTCGATGATATTCTTGAATTCTATAAAATTTTAAATTTTAAATTAAAGAAAATTAGGAAATAAATTATTAATATATGATAATTTATAATTTACCTAGCTTCCATTATTTTACTTTCTTCTTTCTCAACATTTTTAAAATGCTTTAATTGATTATTGATGTCGGACAAATTCTTTCGAATTTTTGCATTTTCAACCTCTTGTGCTTTAAGTTTGGAAATTTCTTCTTTTTCATTCATAATTCTCGCGTAATTATTCAAACTATTTTCCTCCTGCTTTCTTTGTATTTCTATTTGTCGTTTTATATCATTTTCCGTTATTTGCGTTTTTAGTGCATCAGCATAATGTCGTTTCATTTTATATTCTTCTTCCTTCTTTTCAATTTCCAATTTAATTGCTAATCTTCTTTCATTCTCCATCATGTCGTTAATGTTTTGTGTTTCCATTTTTAGTTCTTGATTAATAATTTCCTTTTCAGCAATCTTTAAAATAGAAATAATTATCATTATTAAAAAAAAAAAAAAAAAAAAAAAAAAAAAAGAGGAGGTTTTAGTGAATAATGACTGAAAATTTAGTAAATTTTTTACTACTCTCTGACTTATTTGTAAAAATTTAGCAACTCACTTGTGCATCTCTTACAGCTCTGCACTTTTTTTCTAATATAATTCGCGAACACTTTTGAACCTCTTCGTCTTGTTCCATTCTAAGATTATTAGCTCTTTGCAAAAGGTGCATAGAACGTTTACGCGCTTCCGATAGAACTTCATCTAGTTTGTGATTGTTTGCATTTACTTTTTTAGAGTCAATTTTGTTAAATTTCGTTTGCCTTTCCTGACTTTCAATAATCAAATCATTCTTTTTCTTTTCCTCGGACAATAAATTTAATTGAATTTCTCTATTTGAAAGAACTTTACCCAAATTTTTGTAGTACTTAAATTTTTCTGATGTAATTATTTGTGGAACTGCAGAAGCCATTTTCTAATTTTGTAAAATACCTTTAAAAAAAATAGTTTACTTTAGTTATTATATTGGATTTAATGGATCGCTAGCTTATATTTATTTAACTATATAAAATTTAAATATAGAATCATGAAAAATTAAAAATTTTGTTCCGTGTTTAGATTAATTTCATTTTATTGTAATTTAACCTTTCAAATGATTAATAAAAAAAAGTTATAATTTTATCCACATGTATATTACCTTTTTTGATGATAAAATTAAATAGATATAAATGTAAACTTTAATAATTTTCTAAATAGTTGACATCAGTTGACATTAACAAATATTTGTGTTATAATTTTCTTAGATTTTCCCCAATGAATTAAATTTGCACCACATTTGTCACTTCAATTATAAATTGTTTTGACATTCAACATAATAATAGTAAAAGATAACTTCAATAAAATCACCTGTTGACTAATTCACTCCATGAAGTATTTATTTAAATTAATTTACACCAAACGGTCTATTATTTTGTTTTCAAATGACTAAAATTAAATTAAACTTCTTTCTAGTAGAAGATGTTTGTATTAAATCAATATTAACCTGACAACGTATATACATGTATCTTTAGTACCTGTTACGTCTCAATAATGAAAGTAAACATACTAATAATTACATTTTATTTATTGTTTACATCATTATTTAAATTTAGATAATAAAACTATTTATTGAAAATTTGAAACCCTTCACAATCGAGAGAACATAGATTTACAAGTCTTATTGAAAATACTAAAAGAAAATTTGAATTTTTTTTTTAAATCTGCCATTTTGTGAAAAATGATATTTTTTTAATTCCTTCGATCAAAGACAACATTTTCTTGTAAAATAACGGAATCTATTTTATTTTTTAATTTCGGATGATTCTGTCAGAAGTTATGTTGGTCACCGCGAAATACAGTTTTTTCGAAAATCTTTGGGAGATTGCATACAAAGGACAGAAAAATTAATATTTTTATATATAAAAAATATTTTTTTTAAATACACTAAAAGATGTATAATAATATAGAAAAACTTTCATTTTAAGAAATAAATATTCCTTTAAAAAAAATTCCCAAAAAACTGCATTTTTCCGACCCCCTGTCTAGGCGGTACTCTCTAAATCTGAATCAGCGAAATTTCACTGATTCTCAGCGATAAGTATGCCACTATTTTAAAACAGCGTATATGCGCTAATTAATCAGTGAAGTTTCACTGATTATTTAGTGAAATTTCACTAATTCACAGCGCATATACGCTAATTGAAATAGTGGCATACTTATCGCTGATTCAAATTTAGAGAGTATAACACCTTAAATTTACAAATATTTACATAATTGAAATCCCTTTTTTTATATAAAAACTCAAATTTTGTTTAAACAATTTCTTACTCTTAATAAATGTAAACCATTTAAAATTTAAATTTTATATAATTCATCAACTATATTTCAATATTATGAAATATAAATTGTTTAATATAATTTAAAATTACTAATTACTAAAATTAGGAAAATTCAATTATTTAATTGTTTAAATAAAACACTGTTCAGAAATTAATTCTTTAATAATCTTAATTTTATTTCAACATGGTGAACTAATATAAAAATTGTTTAATTAAAACACTAATAATAATTTGCTAAAATTAGTGACAAATTAATTATTTAATTGCTAAAAGAAATAATCTTAATATTTTTGTAGAAAATTCTCAATTTTCATAAGGAAATAATTTGCATCAATTTTCTTTCTTAATTTCAATAATTTTAATAAAATTCAAAAAAATGCAATTTTTTTTTTAATAAAGGAAAAAAATGGTTAGAAATTCTATCTTTTGACGAATTTTAATAAAAAATTTTAGAATGGTAGTAGTTACATTTTTCAAGGAAATTGATTAAAATATTGTATTAAAAATAATTGAAATTCTGCGATGAGTTTTATTATTTCTAAAAATAATAATTGAATTATTATTGAGAAGAAACTTATAAAATATTTGTAAATATTAAATTCCTGTGAAATTTTTATTATTTATGAAAATAATTAATAATGTCTGCGTACAATTTTATGAAAATATATAGTAGATATTGAAAATCATTGAAATGAGGAAAATTTTTTGAAAATAATTGAAATTTTGACAAGAATTTTATTAAAATTTTTAAAAATAATTGAATTTTGAAGAATTTTTTTTATTTATAAAGATAATAATTGGGATTTTGTCGAAATTTTTTTGTAAATTTTAAACATAATTGAATTTTGTGATAAGAATTTGATGACTTTTGGAAATAATTGAATTTCTGCAATCATATTGTAACTTCGTCAAAATTCAATTTTTATTTTAGTGTTTTTAACTAAAATTCTTCTATAAAACCATTATTTTTAAAAATTAATTAAATATATATTGACAAATTTAACTAATTTTAGCAGATTTTGAATTATTAAAATTTTTTAAAAATCTGAGTTCAGCCCTAAAAAAATTTGATTTTAAATACATATATATACAAAAGTTTGACTAGAGTGCGAAAGAGAAAAAGATATTTGCTCCTCGCTTTCTGTTCTTTTCGTTCTACGTCACCGTCTCACCGTGAGATTAGACCTTTATAAAACGCTATAATTCTAGGAACTTTCTACTTATAACTATACAACTTGTAGAGTTTGTTTATACTCCTATTCCTATTCTTCTATTCTCCCGGAATCGCTAGAAACACGTCGCAGTATGATGTTTACATTATTTTTGTTATAATACTTTTCTACTAAGTAAAAAGCAACGTTATTTAATTTCACTTCAACATTGACTGTTTGAATTATGGAAGAAGTAACAAACGATGATTTAGTTATTCCTGAGAAAAAATATGAATGTGAGTATATAAAATACTTATAAAAATGACGTTTAATTAAAATATTTTTTGCTCCATTTACGTGCACGTGCTTTATACGCTGCAGACGACAATCTTTCATTAAAAATTAAATGTTAATATAATTTACAAATTTTAATGGTTAATAATGTTATACGTGAGATTTTGAAATATTTTTATTAAAAGATTTTTTTTTTAAGAATACAGTCAACAGGAATATAATATTTACAATTTACATTATTTAAAAAGAGGTTAGGAAATTTGCCTTTTTACATACCTACATCAAAATAAATTATTTCAGTGTTTTCTATTTTATAATCTATTCACATGAATTTTTATTTAAATTATATCTATATAAAAATTATAAGTATAGTTATAGTTAATTTATTAATATGAATATTTTTCTAATATAACATTTGAAATTTTTTTTAGATTTGGATCATACTGCAGACATTCAGTAAGTAAATATGGATGAAGTTCATAATCATAAATTGCAATAATGAATTTTTGAAATTAAAACAAAAATAAAGGGAAACGCTTTATTTACCTACTCATGAAACTGAAACGAATAATTCTATTAGTTTTCTCGATGTTCTTCGTATCAAACAAAATAAAATTATAAAGGATCAGAATTCTTTGCAGAAATTCAATTATTTTTAAAAAATCTAAAAAAAATTGTCAACATTTCAATTATCTTTATAAATGAATAGCAAAATTCTTCGAGAAAATTAAATTATTTTCAGTAATTTTATTGAAATTCATTGCAAAATTCAATTATTTTAACATAAATATTAATATTCATAACAAGAATTCAATTATCTTCAAAATAAAATTCAATTATTTTTAAAAAATTTTCTTAATTCAAAGATGTTTAATATTCTACAATTTTAATAAAATTTCTCAAAAGAATTCAATTATTAAATAAAAATTTGGTAATATTCTACACGAACAATCAATTATTTTCCAAAAAAATAAAAATTACAGTTTGTATTTAAATAATTGAATTCTCGTAGAATTTTTCTAATAAAAATTGATTTAAAAATTAATTTCAGTTAAAGGTTTAGATAATAATATTGAATTTTTGAGAAGTAACTAATAATTGCAATTTATAGAAATAATTGAATTTCGTGAAGGTCTCAAATTAAAATCTTTGAAAATTTGAATTTTTCATACTTTTAATTAAAAATTCTGTGGAACTAATTTTTTTTCAAAAAGCTTAAACGAAATTTTTGTTGAAATAATTTCAAGTTTTTATTTTCTAATAATATATATTTAAATGGAAGAATTTACGAATAATCGAAATTTCAGTATAAAATTGATTTGTAAACAATTGAATTTATAATAGATTTATTTTGTGTTTTTTGGTTTTAATTCTTAATTTAAATTTACAATTCTAAACAAAAATAATTTTATTAGGTTACATGCCTGGGGAAGTACTCTCAAGGAAGCATTCGAACAATGTGGAATGGCCATGTATGGATATATGACGGAAATAGAAAGAGTAGAAATAAAAGAAATACATAATTTGGAAGCTGAAGGGCATGATATGGAGAGTCTACTCTTTCATTTTTTAGATGAATTATTATTTCTCTTTTCTGCAGATCCATTTATAATAGGAAAAGTAAGTTTTCCTACCAAGAATTATATTTTTAAAAGAAACTAATCCTTATTAAACAAAATTATAATTTGATCCTATATTTCTTTAATCTTTTCTAATCTAAATTCTTTCTTAATAAAGGGTTTTTTTAGTTTTTAACTAAAACGTAATTATAACAATTATATTTCCATTCAATTTTTAATCGAATAATGGTACTAATTGAACATATTATTTGGGACAATTTTATTTAACAGTGTTTTACATATGGTTTTCTTTTCTTCTTTTATTAGAATATCAGGCTTTGCACTCATTTACCGAAACCTACTATTTACTATTTTTTTACTATTTCTGTTTTTTTAAAACTTCCACTACTTTAAATTTGCGAATACTAGAAATCAAAAAACTATTCTCAAAAATTATAGTCAAATTCTTTAAAACGATTCACTTATTTTCAAAAAATATTCGAAATTCAATTATTTTCATAAATAATAAAATTCCCACAGAAATTCAATTAATTTAGAACAGTATTTTCAAAAAAAAAAAATTACGAAAAACTCAATTATATAACAAAATTTTTATACAAATTCTTCACAATAATTCAATTACTTTCACCAATTATAACATTTTTCATTGAGATTTCAATTTAAAAAAAATTTTTTTTTTGATAAAATTCTAAGCATGAATTCAATTATTTTTACAAATAATAAAACTCATCGAAGAATTGCAATTATTTTTAATACTATTTTAAATTAATTAATCGAAAAATTCAATTATTTTCACAAATAAATTTTTTCATAAGAATTCAATTATTTAAAATAAAATTTTCATAATATTTATTATATTTTGAAAAAAATTAATTATTTGAATCAATGTTTAGAAAATTCTTATCAAGAATTTAATTATTTTCAAAAATACCAAAATTTTTAACTGAAATTCAATTATTTTTTTAAAAATTTTAATAACATTTTTCGCAATAATTCAATGTTTTTCATAAATAATAAAATTCTTCTCAGGAATGCAATTATTTTTGAAAATTTTTATAAAATTCTTTGCAACTACTCAGCTAGTTTCATGAATAATAAAATTCATCACAGGATTTCAATTATTTTTAATATAATTTTACAGGAATTGATCAAAAAATGTAATTATTCTTAAAAAATTAATTTCAATTCTTCGAAAAAATCAATTATTTAGAAAATTGTTTTTTTAAATTCCTTTGGGAAATTTCCATTATTATTTACAAAAATTTTAAAATTTTTAACAATTAATTAGAATTATTAAAGTCGTTCGAAAGAAATCAATTATTTTAAATGCAATTGTAATTAAATTTTTTTAAAATACATAATTCAATTATTTTTTTAGATTTTAATGAAATTCTTTCATGAATAATAAAATTCGTTGCTGTAACTTAATTTATTGGCAGAAGAAGAAAGAAGTAAATATTTTTGATGAAAATTAGGAAAAAGTCAGAAAAATAAAATATTGAATGGAATTTTTGTCAGTTTTGTGAAGTGTCTAAAACGAGTTTTTTTTGTCGTCAAGTTTAATTTTTCGATAGCTAGTTTTTTTTACCACTTTTTTATTTTGAAACCTATCATTTGCCACTTTTTTAAAATTAATTTTTGAGTGCGAAGTTTGGAATATGATAAAAGATATTATGATTCACTCGAAAGTTGTTCATAAAAGAATGTCTAATAGAATCCTACGACTATCTTAATTTTTATAGAGACTACCAATTCGCTAGAATCTATTTTTCTATAAATTCCTATTAGACATTTTTTTTAGAATTTCCTTCAATTTTCAACAAGTCTTTACGTTTTTAGGTGACATGACTGTGTGTTCTGAAAATGCTTTAAAAAAATGGTTAATGCGCCAAATGAGCAAAAATCAAACTTTGAGTAACTTTCTGAATAATTTCAAGAAAACTGATTATTTGATAAATATGCAAAACATTATTAAGTAAAATTGCTCCAGGTAAGATTGCAATTATGAAATTAAGATATAAATAATAAAAAATTTTTTTAATATATTATTTTTTTATTTAACTTTTTTTTTGAACAATTGTTTCGAGAAAAATTCTGGGAAAATTCAAATAATTTATTTTTCTCTTTTTTTTCAGAAAGTCAAAATCACCGAGTTTGATTGTACAAATTTCAAGATTAAGGTACGCGTTGCTGGCGAAACTTTTGATATTAGTAAACACAGTCAAGATTGTGAGGTTAAAGCAATAACTTACTCAGCTATGCAGATTTACGGCGAGCCTGATCGAGAGAAGAAAGAATTATTTGTAATTGTCGATATTTAATTTTTTAATATAACAACTTTTTGTTATATTTTTGCGTTTTCTACTAAGTTTCAAGTCTTGTTAAAAAGCTCTTTGTTTTTTAATCATGTTCAACAACTTAGTTGAATCGAACGATTAATTTTTGTTGATTTACATATATCTTCTACAAAGAAATTATCTCAATTTTCCTATAGATTTAATTTCTCTAAATTTTATTTTTTTATAAAATTTTTTAGGTGGATTGAATTTAAATTGTAAAGAAAATTCTGTATTTATACAAGTTTTTATTTTTTTTTTAAATAAATAAAAGTATTTTGTCAGAAGAATTTATTAAATGTTTAAGTGAAAATGTGCGGTGGAAGACGTTAAATAATAATATTTAAAAAACAATAAATAATATACATAATTAAAAAATCAACAAATAATATACAAAATAATAATTAAAAAACAACAAATACTACTTTAAATATTATCATTAATATTTAAAAACTTGAGAGAAGTTCAGAGTTTGAATCTAAATTCAATTAATAATAATTATTTAATTTAAAATCAATCAAGTTTTTTTTTAAATACTTGTGAAATGAATGGGAATCAAAACAAATTTTATTAAAAACAAATGTTTACTTAAAAATTATTTTCAAATTTATTTGTTTGAAACAATTATTTTTTCGACGAAACATTTTTTTTTTTAAATTGTTTGCAAATAATAGACAATTACTGAAATAATTAATATTTCTTTCGCATTAGTAGAAATAAAATTTTACGATTAAGAAATATCGAAACAATTATTTTAAAATTATTAAGAAAACCATTTTTCGGTACATTATTCAGTTAATGATATGAACTATATTAAAAATTAGCTTAATCTATTAATACGCTATGTAATATTAAAAACAAAAAAATTTGTCAGATTTTAAACATACACATTTTAACCCTTTCGTGACCCCGGGAAACCCAGTCATTGGATTTTGTTGAAACCTATTGTTACTCAGGGGTTTTTGGGGTCGCTGATTACGAATCAGAAGTCAGTTTTTCAAAATTTCGAAAATTCAAAATGGCGGATCTAATATGGCGGACATTTTTTTAAAATTGATCAAATTTACATAAAACTTGTCACTTCGGGGGTTTTCGGGGTCGATGATTACGAATCTAAAGTCAGATTTTCAAAATTCAAAATGGTGGACATTTTTTTCAAATCTGCTAAACTTCGCTTGAAACCATTTCGAATTTTTTTAAATCTGACTTCAGATTCGTAATCAGCGACCCCGAAAACCCCCGAGTAACAAGTTTTATGTAAATTTGAGCAATTTTGAAAAATGTCCGCCATTTTGAATTTTCAAAATTTTGAAAATCTGACTTTAAATTCGTAATCAGGGACCCCGTTTACCCTTGTGTGAGAAAAGTTTTAAGTGAATTTGAGGAAATTTTGAAAAATTAAATTTCGCTATTTTCTTATAAGTATTTTACCTATTCTTTATAATAATTATAATCGTACTACGTAATTTATTATTTTTTTATAATTGTAGCAGCGGCAATTTGGAACAGAAAGAAATTTACCGCAAATTAATTGGTTGACTTTTATAAGAATAACATAAATTTTTCTAAGTGGGACATAAATATGTCCCGGAGGCACGAAAGGGACATTACATTATTATTGATAAATTTATGAAAAGGTGGTTTGTTTCAGTTATCCTTATGCTAACTACATTTAGTCTCACTTGATAAATTACCCGTTATACATTCTACTTTAAAAATTTAATTTTTTTCAGGAAAAACTGAAAAAAATTGTCAAAATTTCATGTATTTCTATAGCTTAACTTTTAAAATTTTGCAATGTGGTACATACATATTTACTTATAAAAAAAAATTAATTTTTCTGTTACGGATTCTATTAAATGTTTAGAAATCTTGAAACTAATTTTTAATGACGTACAAAATTTGTGTAAGATTAATCATCGCAGATAATAAAACAATTATATTATCATTTTTTGGAAATTTATGTATAGTACATCACTGGAATGTAGGGGAAAAATCCTTAAAAGTCCACAAAGCTCTTAATGTTAGTTGAGAAGACTTAGGACTAATTCTGTTACTGTCAAAATTAAATTGAGTCAAAAAGTTTTTAACACCTTGTCTGCATTGTCACTTCTAATTTCTAATAAGATTTTGTCAAAATAGCATAAAGTAGAATGAAATATCACATTTGTAAGCTAACTCTGTATGATTTCAGGTTTTTAATTTAATGCTAACTGCTATTTACAGTAGATTTTAATTTAAAAAAAAATATATTGAGTTTTCAGAATTTAACTTCTTTTTTTTTGCTTAAAATGAAAAAGTTTCTTTCGAATTAAAATCTTATTGAACACAAATGTGGAATAATGAGAAAATAAATATTTCGAAAAGCTTTAATTCTGATTTTTAAAAAGTTTCAATTTCCATAGCGGTATTTTCATAGGCAGAAAGTTTCTCCTTCTTAGTATCATCGGCCCAAGGTTGTTTTTCCCCAGATGCAAAAATTCCGTAAATAATAGCTCCTATCAGATAAATTAATCCTGAGATAATAAAGACAATTCTCCATTCTGCGGCAGTCTGAAAAAAATAAACTTTAATGATTTAAAATTCACACAACATTTCAACAACGAAGATTTCTGAACTCAGCGTTCTAGCTTAATCTAAATTTGTTTAATCCCTTCACATAATCCACATATTGTCCCACTTATCGTCACCGTTTTTTGATGCATCTGGATTTTATATATATTTTTGAAGTTTGTTTAAAATTAGAAATTAAAAGTGGTTGTATTTACCTTATCTTGGACGATAAATCCTGTAATGATTGGACTGACAATACCGGGTAGAGTAGCAATTGTATTGCCTATACCCATTAGGACGCTTGCATGTTGAGGGGCAATATCTAGATGATTAACACTAACAAAAGACAATAATTTACTATTTACTAAAAGTTTATATGACAATATATTTAGAAGATAATGCGAATGAAAAAATTATACCTAAAACCTGACCAAGCAAAACCACCAAGACCAACAGCAATTGTTAGACAGGCAACTGCACCAAGAGGATTTGTAATAAATGCCGCCGCAGACATAAAAAGCGTTTGGCTTAAAAATGCTCCACAATTAAACGTTTTCCGCACCTGTAATATTATTTCATTTTAAAGTAACTAATTCTAGTAATTATTAATATTAGTTAGTAAATTCTAGGATAGTTTGTTTCTTACTTGTGTGGTAGTTAAAATCTTTTCTGATCTTAGATAATCCGCCAGGTGACCTGATAATTGAAGCACAATTGCCATCACTAAATAGGGAAGAGCTGACATAAAACCCGCTTTCTCCAATTTGTAATTCAAAACATCTGATAAATGATATAAATATAATTATTATAAACTTTTGATAATAAAGTAAAAGATGGTATCTTGATAGTATCTTAATGGTATAACTTCATTAATCATACCATTCATGTACGTTGGCAGTTGTGTCAGCATAGTATAAAATCCCCAATTTTCACTGAAATGAGCTGAAACAATAGCCCAAACTGGTGGAGACGTCAGCATTGACTTCCAAGGATGTACAATTTTCTGCATTCAAAAATAGAAAAAATTAATGTTTCCCATTTAGTATATAACTAGCAACAAATCGCGTGGCTCAAGCGCGTCGCTAACTTCTTACTACCTTTTTTTAAATAAAAATAGTAATTTTAAAAATAATAAAATTTGAAAATTTTCTAATTTAAATTTTTGTTGAAAATACTAAAAAATTCAATTTTGTAGAATTTAAAAATATTTGCAAAAATTCTTATTAAAATTCAACTATGTTCAAATCTTGAATAAAATTCTCGTAAAAATCCCAATTATCTTTATAAATAACAAAATTCTTCTCCAAAGTTCAATTATTTTCAGAAATTTTTCTAATTTTGATGATTTTCAATATCTACGATTTTTATAAAATATTTCCCAAAACGAATTCAATTATTTAAAAAAAAATTTTAATTTGAAATTTCAAAAAATGACAATTTTGAATAAATGAATTAAATAATAAAAATTTCAGAGGAATTCTATTATTTACAAATTTTTTATAAATTTCTTCGCAATAATTCAATTATTTTCATGAAGAATAACATTTTTTTAACCAGGAATTCAATTATTTTCATAAATAATAAAATTCTATAGGTATGTAGGTTTTCAATTATTTTCATAAATCATAAAAATCATCGCAGAATTTCAATTATTTTTGGTACAATGTTAATGGAATTTCTCAAAAAATGTAATTATTCTTAACATTTTTATTAAAATTAACTTTCAAAGTTTTTAATGAAATAATTTTTAACAATTCGATTTTTTTTCAAAATAATTTGAATTAAATTCTTCGTAGAATTAAATTAATTTCAATAATATCAAAATTCAATTATTTTTAATATCTACTATTTCAATAAAAATTCACAAAAGAATTCAATTATTTAAAAAGAAATATATTATTGAAATTCATCGCAAGAATTAAAGTATTTTTCATAAATAATAAAATTCTTCTCAGGTATTCAATTATTTTCAATACAATTATTAAAAAATTTGATTGTATTCAATAAATTAAAAAAATTTTTCAGAAAAATTCAATTATTTTCCAAAAATTTTTAATAAAATTCAAGAATTAATTGCTTAATTTCAATTATTAAGAAAGAGGATTATTGTAAAAACTTGAAATAAATTATTCATATAGAATTCAATTACTTTGAAAACTTGTAATTAAAATGATTAAAGAAAGTCCATTATTTTAAAGAAACTCAAAGAAATTCTTCAAAGAATTTAATTAAGATTATGTAGAATTTTAAAAAAATTCTTTTGATAAAATTATTTGCAAGAATTCAATGATTTGCAATTTTTTTTGCAATAATTCACTTGTTTTCATAAAAAATAAAATTCTTCGAAGAAATTCAATTATTATCAAATTTTTTGATAAAATTCTTTGCAAGAATTGAATCATTTGCAAATGTTTTATAAATTTTTTCGCAATAATTCAATTATTTAACAAAAAAAATTAATAAAAGTTCTTCATAAGAATTCAATTATTTTTGAAAATTTTAATAAAATTCGTTGCAAAAATTCAATTATTTTAAAAAATTTTGAAAAAATTCTTGGCAACAATTTCAATTATTTTCAAAAATTTTCCTCAATTCAATGATTTTTATAATATCTACTAAAATTTTTCAAAAGAATTCAATTATAAAAAATTTTATTGAAATTCTGCGCAAACATTTAATTATATTCATAAAATAATTAAAATTTCACAAGGAATTCAAATTGTATTTTCATAAATAATAAAATTTTTTAAGGAATTCAATTATTATTTTCATAAAAAATAATTTAAAATTCTAGAAAATAATAATTTAATTGAAATGATGAAAATAATTTTGATGAAGTTACAGTAACAATATTCTTATATTGTAAAATAATGATTTTATCTCTCGGTCGTCTTTAATTTATTAGAAAACATGAAGAAATCGATCACTCCGAGTCTTCGACTCGGAGCAATTGATATCTTCATGTTTTATAAACAATACTTTTATGAGTTGTTTAATTTAAAAAAGGTTTGAATTTTGAATTTTTGAATGTCTTAATTCCTGTGGAAAATCCTGTTCCAAAGATTAGATTAAAATATAAATTGTGCAAATATTTTTCTTCTTTTTCTAAAACAAAATAATAATTTTCTTAAAAAAATTGTGATTCAAAAAGAAAATAATGGAAAATAAATAAATTTTCTATTTCTTAACCACAGTTTTGTTTAATAATTTTCTAATTTTTTTAGAAGTAAAGAACAAAAATAATTTCAATTTGACAAAACATAATATTTAACAAAATTTTAGTCTTTTAATGAAAAGATGATGTAAAAAAAATTCTGATGATTTCTATTTTCTATCTAAAGTTAACAAAAACAAAAGTATAAACAAAAGACAATTTCAGAGTGTGAGGGACAGAAAAAGTGAATGAAAGAATGAAAGAACATTCAAATTAATATAGTTAATTAATTAATTAATTGAGGCGCTGGATGCTATAAAGTGTTAGAGTGAAACGCTATCTTCTGTGATACAAATTTCAATCGGTAAAGAAAATTATTTCTTGTAATTATAAACTAAACGCTAAGTTAAAGACTGGAATATTTTAAAACACTATTGAAATTACCTTTCGTTCAACATTTCCAAGGGAAAGTTTGATGTATTTTAATTCCCCTTGAGAAATGTAAGGATCATCCTCAGGCTTATCTTTGACGACAATCCACCAAGAAACGAACCAAATTAAACCAATTGCTCCAAAGACGTAAAAAATACTTTCCCAACCATATCTCTCTGCCATGATTCCACAAACTGGCATTGCAAACACGGTCCCAACAAAGCTGCCGGAAAAAGCTAATGTTGCAAGTTTTGATCTTTCCAGAGGTGGTGCCCAGTTGGCCCATACTGCATGAATACAAGGATAAGTAACACCCTACAAAATTTTTAGACTTATTAATTAATGTCAAGAATGTCAAGATTGTTGAAGGTTTAAATACCCCTAGGGATGTAATTTTACTATCAGAAATATTTACCTCGAAAATCCCTTCAATTATCCTTATGAATACAAGAAAGTACACACTACATCTTGTTATTTGTGGAGTGACAATGGTGAAAAGTGCAGTAACAGCGATACCTAGTCCAAAAACACGTTTTCCTCCAACTAAAGCACCTAGCCAACCACCTAATAATTGAGTACTAATATAGCCATAGAAGAAGGAACTTAAGATAAGACCTTGTAGTCTTCTATCCCAGTCGAACTCTTGATGCTAGTAAACAGTAAGAAAATTATATGATGATAACATTACTTTTGGTACATACAAGTTGGAAATCAAAACACAGTTTGGGAATCAGAAAGACGTCTTAGGGCCTTCTCTATATAGATAGGAGAGGTTTTCTCTTTATCAAGAATTTCCTGATTTATAATGTTATGCAGACAAAGTTATCCTGCAGCAATTTTTTTACATATGCCCCAGAAATATTTTAGGATTAGTTGAAATCCACTATAATCGTAGTGATATTTGTTAGTCGAGAGAATATTCCTGAACAGAGGAGAATGTAAACTCACATATCCAATAATGTCACCAGCATCGTTTTTTATAGTTCTGTTTTCAGTCATAGCTACAATAGCAACACTTAAATTTACACGTAATATGTACGAAACAAAGAATCCAAAAAATGCAAGCACTGCAACCACGTATCTTCGTTTTCGCCAAAAACACCATGTTGATTCATCTTCTTCTTTTAATTGTACTCTGAAATAAAAGGGAAATAATTACACAGATTTACAGGAGTTGATAAATTTCTTAATAATATCAAATTTCCTTGATATTTTTTTCGTCAACAATTTTTTCCCAATTAAGACAAACTGCGAGAAATGCAAAATTAAAATGTTTATACTTACGACCCATAATCTGTTTCTTTTGCCTCTGATACTTTTCTTCTCTCCATTCTGTAATGAAAGAAAGGATATCAATGAAATTCAATTATTTTTAGAAATTTTAATAAAATTCCTTTGCAAAATTCAATTATTTTCATAAATAACAATATTCATCAATCATCTCAAGAATTTAATTATTTACAAAAAAAATTTAACCAATATCTCGTCAACAATTCAATTATCTTTATAAATAATTAGCAAAATTTTTCGCAAAAAATTTAATTATTTTCAAAAATTTAAATAAAATTCTTTGCAAAATATCAATTATCATCAAAAGTTTTTCGCAATTCAATGATTTTTTTAAATATTTATTTATCATTTTAATAAAATTTAACACAAAATTTAATTATTGAAAAAAATTTGTCATACAATTCTACAAAAACATTCAATTATTTTCATCGCAGAATTTCAAATATTTTTAATACAATTTTAAATAAATTTTTCGAAAAACGCAATTATTCTTAAAAATTTTATTAAAACTGGACGAAAGAATTCAATTTTAAGAAACATTCAATTATTCAATAAAAAAAATAAAATTCGTTGCAATAATTTAATTATTTTCATAAATAACTTTTAATTCGTCGTAGAAAATCAATTATTTTCAAAAATTTTTAAGTAATTCTGCAAAAGAATTAAATTATTTTGGTAAGCAACAAAATTCCTCCCATAAAATCAACTATTATTTTTTAAGGAATTTTAATAAAATTCTTCTTCAAAATTCAATTATTTTAAGGAATTTTAATAAAATTCTTTTCGAAAATTCAATTAGTTTGATAAATATCAAAATTTATCACAAGAAATCAATTGTTTTGGAAATTAATAAAATAATTTGCAGAACGTTTTTGAATTATTTTTAAAAATTCTGATAAAATTCTTTAATTTAATATAAATTTTTGTAAAATTTTAACTAAATTCCTTAAAAAAAATTCATTATTTTCAAATGTTGTTATTAAAATTTTTCATAAAAATTGAATTTTAAGAAACATTTAATTATTCAAAAATAAATTATTTATTTTTGTATTTAAATAATTGAATTCTTGTAGAATTTTCTAATAAAAATTTATTTCAAAATTAGTTTCCGTTAAAATTTTAAATAATAATTGAATATTAAAAGCATTACAGCGTGAATTTTTTAGAAATATAATTGAATTTTGAAATGGTTTCAAATTAAAATCTTGAAAAATCTGAATTTTTTCCATACCTTTAAATTAAAACATCTGTGAAACTAATTTTTTCGAAAAATTTTATTTGAATTTCTTTTGAAATTATTAGAAGTTTTATTTTATTTTCTAATATTTATTTTAAAATGAAAAAAATTTTCGAATAAAAATAAAATAAAATAAAAAAAAAATTCGAATAAAATCGTAAAATTGAATTGTAAACAAATGGATTTGAAAATTGTCCATTATTGCCCTAGGGTTATAATGGCTACTTTATTGACCTGGACAATAAGGGTGACCTTAGTATGCGCCTGTACACGTAGGTATATGCAAAGTGACCATGCTTGAATTGCATCAAATATTTTAATAACAAAAAATTTCTGACATTGCATAAAGCTAAAATTTCAAGAGAAATAAACTCTAATTTAAATTTTATGGCGAAGAAAGATTAAGGTTGTAAATAACTAAAAATACTTAGATATTCCTTCGTGTATACGTTTATAAAGACCGAAGAGAAAATATATACTAGTTTGGTCAATTTGGCAGCGGGTTCAGTTAATAGAATAATTGACATTACCAATTCAATCTAGGAACAGAGATATGTGTACATCCCACGGTAACGAGACTTAAGTAGAATGAAATTAAAAACGAATTTCATTTTATTCCGGAAATTTCCTTTTATTTTTGATTCCGCGATTATATATCCACGATTACATTTATAATATATCATTTACAAAAAAAAAAAAATAAAATAGCAAAGATTTTTTACTTTCTTAATGAAAATGTATGCTCTAGTTAAAATAACACGTATAACTTTGACTGTAAGAAAGCATAAAAGAAATTTTATATAAGATTCATCATTACAGAATCCAATCGTTTAATAATAGAAACAATAGACATGTTATATAAATATAAATTTTATATAAACAAATGAATATAAATTTTATATAAACAAATGAATATAAATTTTATATAAACAATTATATTGTAAACATTATATAAATAATTAAACTAATGAAAATTTTTTTATTTAAAAGTAACATAACATGTTAAAAAAGTGTTTAGAAATTGAATTTTTCAAAAAAAAATTAAAAAAACAGATTGTTAGTTTAAATATTTCTTTGTTAACATAATTTAATCTTAGTCAAACGCAACGCATACGAAAATTTTAATTATTTTTATTTTTAGTATTTTCTTTCACAGTTTACGATATAATAATAATCTTAAGTCAAAATTAACAAAGAATAATTTTACTTTTCTACTTAATAAAAATTTTTTAGTTAAAATATAAAAGAGAGAAAAATTATAAGAAAATAATTTATTCTTGAAGTAAATAAATAAATAGGTATAGAAAAATTAAAAAGAATAATTAAAATGTTTCTTAATCCAGTAAAGAAAATATTTTAATGGTTATAACTACTTTTCAAATTTCGTCCGCCATATTGGATCCCCCATTTTGAATTTTCAAAAACTGATCTTGGATTTGTTATCAGCGACCCCAAAAACCCCTGGGTAGTAATTTTTATGAGATAACCTCGACTTTTTATTTTTTCGTCCATATTGGATCCATATTGGATCCGCCATTTTGTATTTTCAAAAACTGACCTAAGATTCGTAATCAGTGAGGCCGAGAAATTTTAAATCAAAGGCATGATTTTATTACTTTATATGTTACATCATAAAAATGTTTAAATTTTGTCTTGAGTAAAAACTATAAAATATTTTCTCAAATAAAATAAATTTTTTTTTTATATTTTCATATATCCTTGATAATTAATTTTTCCCAACATAAATTCTTACTCTTGAGTATGAAATAAAGTAATTTCGATAGAAAAAAATGTATAATTTTTTTATCTCCAATAAACAATATGAATGTTGATTTAATAGTATTTTTCAGTTAAACATACAACTTTAAAAATATACATCGATACAAAAAAATTACATAATTTTAAAATTGTTGACATCCATTTATGTATAACGTGAAATCGCAACTTCCTATTTGAAAATAAAAAACTTTAAAGAATTTTCTTTTCAAGTACTTTTTTTTAAATTACGACAATAAGAATAGCTTTTTTTTCTTCTTGGTTGTCTCCTTTACAAATATTTCTTAATTTTGAAAAATTTTTAAAAATTTTAATTTTTTTTTTTTAACAAAACTGTTGGTCTTTGGAAATTAAAAAAATAGAGAATTCTTAAAAATTATGACAATGGTGCTTTATTTTTCTCTCATGCAAAATTGAAAAGTTGGTGTAAATTATTGATCATTAGTATAAAAATGGACTTTAACAAATTGACCAGTCGGAAATTGATAATTCAGATTCTTATATAGGTTAACCGAGGTCATTATATATTGCACTTAACAGCATGCTATTCCACTATAGGTCGTTACATAAATGAAAATTTACTATTCAATTGTAGATTTAACAAATTTACTGAAATAAATAAGTGACTTATTGAATGTACAATGAAACTAAATTTAAAAAAAAATTTCTCCATTTGGAAAATAGCATTTTCAACAATATATGGGAAAAAAGTACGAAAACGATTAAATATTTCAAAATATTGAGATTTCTTATTATTTATTTCTAATTTAAACAAAAATTCAAAAATCGTCAAAATGGGTCAATTATAGCAATACCGGGGTAATGAGTAACAGAACTTTAAATTTTGACTCAAGATGTTTATTAATTTATTATCGACGTTTTTGTTGTACGATTTTCGCGAATCAAACATTTACGAAAAAAAGACAATTCCGTCTTTTTTCGTAAAAATATAAATCGATAATATTATAAAAATCATGAATCAAAATTTTATTAAATTTAATCATCAAATCAAATCAAATTAAAGTAAAATGTTCATATAAAATTAACATAATATATATTATAAAGTAGGACCCCCCTCTTATTTTTTATTATTTGAAACTTATAGACTAACGGAAAACAAATATCAGAATTTTAAAAGGCTTCCAAAACCTTTCTAAACAAATGAGAATGTTCTGAACAAATGAGAACAAAAAATAAAATACCAGCAGGGATAGTACAAAGTTTTCTATATATATTTTTTAAAATAAATATGTATTAAATTAAATTTAACAAAAATTTAAAAATTTTTTCTATTCTAATTTTGTGCCCATAGTTAAAAAATATATATAAAAAATAGTTTTTCTTTTCCTCATTAGTTCGCCATGCATTGTCCATAATTTGAAAATATGGAGAAAAAAATATTTTTTCTTCCCATACGGTTCGCCATACTTTGCCCGTACTTTTGAAAATTAGTAGAAAATATTTTTTATTCTTTCCATTTTTTAATCTTATCAATCTCCAGATTTTGTTAATTTATGAATTGTAAGATATGTTCATAATCATCTACATTAATCTAAAAGTAAATTTGTAAAATTAATTTTATACAATCAAATTAAAAGAAAAATAGTATTAAAAAATCTAAATTTCTATCCTAAACAGAAATTAAACATTAATTTTTAACCGAAGGCATTGATGACATAAATGGAAAAAATAATAAATCAATATCACTTTTAAAATGAAAATGTTTTAACAAATATCCATTTCAATATAAAGAATTGTTTGGGTGCAAAAAAATCTTTTTTTTTACATTAATTGGCAAATATTTTTTAATTAAATTCGAATTTTAATTAAAAATACACGAAATTTTTTTATAGGTACTATGTAATAGAACACAAATTGCTCTTTGAAGCAGACAAGAATTTTTTTAATCTATTTTTAAAAAATATTTCGAAATTAAATAGAATAAATGTTATACGTTGTTTTCTTCGTTTTTTTTTATAAAGAAAAACATATATAACGTTTTTTTTTTTTGCTTTTTTCATGGCATAGAAAATATGATTAAGAAATTACAAAAACCAAAACAAAAAATGCAAAATTCATGAAAAATACCGTAATCAATATTTTCTCTAGGGTACTTTAGTACCTTAGTTGTACTTTCTAGAGTTAATGAATTTTTCTTAATTTCTTAGTATAGTGAGTACTTTTTAAATAAATTTTTTCAAAAAAAAATTTCATTATTTATTAAAAAACTGAGGAACATTTTTAAGCAAATAAAAAATTGATTTATTTTATAATTCTTGAACAGAAAATGCCCTTAATTTAAGTGATAAATAATATATAAAAGCTAAATGACAATTCTGCGAAGGACACTACTTTCAAAATTAAAATTATTATTATATTATTAAATTATTATTATTATTATTATTATTATTATTATCATTATTATTATTATTATTTTTTATTATTATTATTATTATTATTATTATTATTATTATTATTATTATTAAATTATTGTTGTTAACAAGTTATTAATACAGACGTTTTATTTTTCTTAATTGCATAAATTTTCCATTAATTAATTTAACAAAAATAATTATTTAACTCTTTTGTAAATTGAAAATTTATTATTATTCACCTATGCGATTTGAATTTAAATTTCATGTCACTGAACTTAACAAAACAAAACAAAACTTATCTCGAATTGAGTAAATTTTTTTTATTGAAAAGTAAACATTTCTATTGGAGAAAATATGAATGTTTTATGAGTGCAAAAAATTTATAGATTTTTTTAATAATTTCCAAGTTACACTAGTTTTATAAATATTTTTCAAAAAATTTCAATTTAGAAACAAATATTTAAGTACCTTAAGTAATGCAATATAATAAAATCTAAAAAAACCAAAATTTTGTTTATGAAATATTGATTTTTATTATAATTACCAAATTTTCCGAGCAAAAATTTTTTGGAAACTTTTTACAGAACTCGCAATAGTTTTCAAAATGCTCGATGATACTTATAAGCGGTATATTTTTATATTTTTATTTACTTACAATTTCAAACAGAATTTATTAGAATTTATTTTACGTTTTGTGAATATAAACTCTTCTAATATTTATAATTCGATATAAAAAGTAGTAGAGAAAATATTTCTATATAAGAATTAAAAAAGAAGGAAAAAAACTTTTTCTCAATTTTTTTTTATGTAATTTCAATACCAATTAATTTTTTATAAACTGAATTAAAAAAAAAATTTTTTTTTTTTTTTTTTGTAAAAAATATTACTTTTTAGCTAAATTTTAACCAGCGTTTTTTTTTATTAAATCTTTTTTAAAATTGAATATGAAATTTTTGAAATGTGGTCAACTCTGAAAACCCCTAGTAGTAAGAGTCATTTTCCCTGTCCAATGTTATGTGAAAATGACCCTTACAGTTTTTAGTTTCGAATCCTTTACGAAATTCACAATTCATTTGCATTTGGTATTATGTATTTAAAATGTCAATTTTTTAATTCGAAAATCAATTTAAATATTTAAAATCTGTTTATAAAATCGTTTTTTTCTAATTTTAATATTATTCTGAAATTATTTTTCCTTTCGTCGATTCTCACCGTATGGCTATAAATTTAGAATGTATAATAGAAAGGAATTGAGATTGTCTCTTTCTTCACAATAGAAAAAAGGAGGAGAGAAATGGAATTCATAAGAATTAAAAATTAAACTTTTTTTGAAATATTGAATATAAATAAAATAATAAAAAAAAGAATGAAAAAAATGAAAAATAAAATAAATTTAAAAAAATTTTAATTTATTGGTTCTTAGATATTATTTACAAGAAAATATTGCAAAAATAGAAGAAGAAATAAAAAAAAAGAATTGAAGAATTTATAATTTATAAATAAATAATTAACATTGAATATTGAATAAAAATTTTTAAAAAAATATTGATTAATTTATTCAACTTAATTTTATGCAGATGCGCCTTTTTCTGTATTTTTAATGCTTAACATTAAATAACACCTAGAAACCACGTGCAGCGAACCATATAATGTACAGTTTGTAGTGGCCTAAATAACGAAAAAGTGCAAAACAAAGTGAATTCTAGAAATGAATTTCGATTCGAATTTCAATTTTGCAATAAAATAAATTAATTTTTAAATTTTTCTAAAATTATTGCACCTAATATTAAATTTTCGTTTTCAAACATTATTTATTAAAATAAAAAAAAAAAAAAAAAAAAAAAAAAAACTTTTTTCTATTATTTTTAACATATTTTAATTTAAATCAGAAAAGAGAGATTTTCAAATCAATCAATTCTTATCTGAATGTAAACTGAAGTTTTTATTAAACAACAATTTCTAACTGTTTTACCATTGTTATCTAAAGAAGTAGCATTGTTTCAAATTTTGTAAAAAAAAATTGATAAAAATTTCGCAAAAAAGTATATTTTTAAATGATTAGAAAATTATACGTCCTACGAAAAATACGGTTTTAATCTATTTTTGAAATTTTTAATAAAATTAAACTACTCTTTACCAAGAAGAGATAAAAAAAATAAACAAAATAATTTACATTTATTTCCATTTATCATTGAATACTCCACGATAAATTTTAAAGCACTAGCCAATTATATTTATTCCTTTGAAACCTGCTTCTAAAGAGAGACAATAGCAATAGTTGAAAAAAATACCAACAATATTTTTTTAATTATTACGTGTATATAAAGTTAACTGTTTAATTTTTATTTCTTATTTAATATTTACTTATATTCACTCCAAGTTAATTGTAATTTAACTATTTTAAATAGAAAAATTTATTTTTTCGTTTTTTTCTTAAATAAAAATTTTTATTTTTTCGTCTTTTTTTTAAATAAAAATGTATATTTTAAAGATACAATAATTATGTATAATATTAAATACCTGACAATCCAGTTAAAACAAAGAATTCAATAAAGTGCCATATGTTGAAGCAATTTGCGAAATATGAAATTTAAGCACTTGATATTATCAAATTTGTGTTCACCACGTGAATATAAAACACAGCCAAGTATTTGAAACTCACTATCCACTTAACAGAGAGCGACTGCAATGACTGAATGGTTTGTAGGTGAAGTGAACGATAAAGTAGGTAAGTATTTTTCCGGTTTCACCTGAGAGTACAAGATTATAACCAATCATGTTTCATAGAAAGTAAATTTTGTTACAGCCACGTGATACAGTATATGTCCTTAAAGGTCAAGATATTTGAAAATATTCTGTAAGGTTTTTTATAATAAATAAACAGTAATATTTGAATTTATGTATATTTTAAAATATTTATAATAAACAAATTCAGGCTTCGTACTCATCTACTAAAACCTACTATTTACTACTTTTTTACGTCAAACTACTATTTACTACTTTTTTAGGATAAGCTACTATTTGGGTACTTCTTTTAGATTTCAGCCACTAAAAGCTACTATTTCTGTTTTTTTAGAATTTCCACTGCTTTAAATTCGCTAATACTGGAAATAAAAAAACTATTCTCAAAAATTATAATCAAATTCATTAAAATGTTTCAATTATTTTCAAAAAATATTCGAAATTCAATTATTTTCAATGTCTAGAATTTTCATAAAATTTCGCAAAAAAATTCAATTATTTTTTTAAAAAATTAATAAAATTCATCAAAAATTCAATTATTTTCATAAAAAATCAAATTTGCACAGGAATTCAATTAATTTAGAATAGGATTTTCAAAAAATTTCGAAAAAATCAAATATTTAGCGAAATTTTTATACAATTTTTCACAATAAGTCAATAACTTTCACTAATAATAATATTTTCCATAGAAATTCAATTTTTAAAAAAATTTTTTGATAAAATCGTTCGCCAGAATTCAATTATTTTCATAAATAATAGATCTCATCGAAGAATTTTAATTATTTTTAATACAATTTTAAATTAATTTTCACAGAAATTCAATTATTTTTAAACATTTAAATAAAATTTTTCGCAAATAATTCAATTATTTTCATAAATAATAAAAGTATTTTGAGAAATTCAATTATTTTTGAAAATTTCAATAAAATTCTTCCCAAGAATGTCAATTATTTACATAAATAATTCTTCGAAAGAATTTAATTATTTTGATAAATAACAAAATGATTCCCGAAAATTAAATTATTTTCAGGCATTTTAATGTAATTCTATGCAAAATTCAATTATTTTCATAAATAACAATATTCATCACAAGAATTCATTTATTTTTAAAAGTAATACATTTTTTCTTGGAAATTCAATTATTTGAAAAAATTCTAATAAAATCGTTCGCAAAAATTCAATTATTTTCAAAAATAATAAAATGCTTTTTAAGAATTAAATTATTTTCAAAAAAAAATTAATAATTATAAAAATAATATTTTTATTACAAGAATTCAATTATTTAAAATAAAATTTTCATAACATTTAATATATTTCGAAAAAAAATTAATTATTTAAAACAATGTTTATAAAATTCTTATGAAGAATTTAATATTGTTTTCAAAAGTAACAAAATTGTTCACAGAAATTCAATTCATTTTAAACATTTTAATAAAACTTTTTGCAATATAATTCAATTATTTTCATAAATATTAAAATTCTTTTTAAGAATTGAATTATTTTTGAAAATTTTAATAAAAAATTCTTCGGAACTATTCAATTATTATTTTTATAAATAATAAAATTCTTCGAACCTATTCAATTAGTTTTAATACAATTATTTTACAGGAATTGCTGAAAAAATGGAATTATTTTTAAAAATTTAATTTCAATTCCTCGAAAAAATTAATTATTTAAAAAAATGTTTTTTTTTAAATTTCGTTAGAAGAATTCAATTATTTTCAAAAATATTATAATTTTTTACAGAAATTCAATTATTTTCAAATATTTTAATAAAACTGTTCGAAAGAAATTAATTATTTTAAATACAATTTTAATTATACATTCTTTTGAAATAATTAAATTATTCTTTTAGATTTCAATAAATTCAAGAATTCAATTATTTACATAAATAATTCTTCGAAAGAATTCAATTCTGTTGATACATAACAAAATTCTTCAATAAAATTCAATTATTTTGAGACATTTTAATAAAATTCTTTGCAAAATTCAATTAATTTTATAAATAACCATATTCATCACAAGAATTCAATTACTTTTAAAAGTAATAAATTTTTTCTTAGAAACTTAATTATTTAAAAAAAAGTTTTAATAAAATCGTTTGAAGAATTCAATTATTTTCATAAATAATAAAATGCTTTTAAGGAATTCAATTGTTTTCAAAAAAAATTTAATAAAATGCCACACAGACCTTTAATTATTCTCAAAAATTTTAATAGAATTCTTTTGTAAAATTTAATAATTTTAAAAAACTTTTCGCAATTCAATGATTTTTAATATCTACTATTTTCCTTATATTTCTAAACAGAATTAAATTATTATTTAAAACACTTTTTGTAAAAATCTTCGTTACAATTCAATTCTTTTCATAAATAATAAAAATTTCTCAGGAATTTATTTATTTAAATTACAATTTGCATAAAATTAGTCGAAAGAAATTAATTATTTAAAAATTTTTATAAAATTCTTTGAAAAATTTGTTCGCTATACTTTGCCTATAATTTGAAAATATGTAAAAAAAAAATTTTTTCTTCCCATGGTTTTTTGACAATAAACTTTAAAAATACAAAACAAGCTTTTTTTCTTTTTTCCTGATATACTTTTCCCATGGTTTAAATTTTGACAATAAACTTTAGAAATTTAAAAAAAAAATTTTTTTCTTCTGCCAAGCTTTGCTGTACTTTGCCCATGGTTTAAATTTTGTTGTCCCCATTCTTTAACCATTGCATATTTTTATGTCTCAATTCATTCTATAAAATTTACTATTTAATAATTTTTAACAATTTTAATATATTAATAATTTAGCACTTACTAATCTTAGAAAGTTTCAGAAAGTACAATGTTTTTTATCATTATATGCATTTTTAAAAAATTTTTAGACCTCATTTTTATATATTATAAAAATGTTTAACCTATTTTGTCTTCAGTTTTAGGTTAAAATTACTTCACAGTGAATAATGATATTTTTACATAATAAAAATATCATAAACAAAATTTTAATGCTTATTTGACTAAAGCTTCTGCCGCATCAACAAAGAGTAACGATAAATATAAATTCCATCATAAAAAAATCAATATTTTTAGGAACCGAAAATGATATTTTATAATTTTAAGCATTCGTATTTAAACCTATTTATTTGCCATAACAATTTAAAAATGTATTGATTTACATGAATCATAGTAAAAAAATCTTGACTATTCTAATTCTTTTCTTATGTACAAACTACAAAGAATCTTTTTGATCTCCCCAAGTAACCTTGGTAGTCCTGAAACAGAAACTTTAATTAACTTTAAATAAAAATACTTGCAAAATAGAATTTTTTGTCAATTCTAAGAATGGAGGCTTTTCTGAGTATTTTGTAATAGAAATTAAAATAATATCCACGGAGCTCTTTTTGAAATAATTAATTTTTAATATTTGATTCATAAGCACTGTTTTTTCATACTTGAAAAAAACATACTAAATATAAATTAAGTTATGTTGTCATGGTTATTTTAAAGTACCTTGGAATGTTGAGTCTGAATTTGATGTTAAAATTAAGAAATTAAAAAGTTTAAAAAAAATTTTTTTTTAAATTAAAATTAAAAGAAATTAAACCAAAAACTTTAAGGGATTAGAAATCCGTGATTGAAATTTTTTTAATTTTGTCAAAATAGTTGAATTTAAAATTTTTTCAGAAGATATATATTTTGACAAAAGATTCGAATTCAGTGACTTTAAAAACCCCAGGTCATTATTTTCAATAATTTCGTAAAGTTATTTCTTCAGATTTGCCTGTCATACATTATATGAGTAGCTTTACTTTATTTTTTTCCAATATAGGGGTACGTCAGTCGTTGTTAAGGGGTTAAATTAATAATTTCCTATAATCATAGAAAACTATACGTATATATAATTATGTTCAATATGACCTTCGACATAGAAAACCGCATATGCCCTTTAAAAGTTTCGTTCATGCGAATGTAAACACATGTGAAAATGCTGCATTAATAAATTTACGTGTGATAAGTGAAATCAATTAATTTCTAACCATTTAAATGGACTGCAATATTTAACATGTAATTTATTTCATGATTTAATCTCAACAAAATTATTCTGAATTGTTTATAAACTGTTATTCATTTTACTTTTATTGACTACATTTTTATACACAGATGCCGCACACTGTTAACACTAACAATATTTGCTGTTAGTTTCAAACGTGTCGATCAATCAGCTAGTCATGAAACATAATACATTCTTCAGTAAGTAGAAAAAAGTTTTTAAAAAATTTTAAGTGATAAATAATTTTTTGAATTTAACTATTATACCCACACGAAATTTTCACCTTTTTATAATTGTCATGAAAAAAAACAGAGTTTACAACTATTGATTCTGTGATTATAAGCCAAAAACAATACATTTCAAATAAAATTATCTTAAATTGATTTTTGCAACTATTTTTTAAATTTTTTAGTGAATTTTTGAATGGTGGCCACCTTGGGGCCACTTTTTTTTAAAGCAAAATTTCAGCTGTTTTTCCAAAGTCGCCTAAGTTTTATTTCCCTTGGTAAAATAAAAAATTTTTTTTGCTTAAAAGTTAGCTAAGGAGATACAGTTTCAGGGCATATATTATTAATTATGTTTATATAATATCGTTTAGGAATTGAGGGGCTGGATGCTATAATGTGTTACGCGTGAACACACGGCCAGTCAGTTGGGTCATGGAGAGAAAATTTTGAAGTTGTTCAAAATAAATTTAAAATTATTGTTTCTTGTTCAGAATGTCAAGGCGAAACTTTTTTTCTAATAAAATTTTTTTATATAATTTTTTGTTTTTAAGTAAATTGAGAAAAGCGTGATTTTTTAACCTAAAAAATTTTAATGAATTTTTGACTTCAACTCGTGATTACTTCGTTAAATATTAATATTTTTCCACGAAATTTACACACAATATTCTTCAAACTAGTTCAAAAGTGAAACAATATTTAATAATTTTTCAAAAAATTCTATGTCTAAGTAAATAATTATTTAAATAATTTTGCCGGAAAAATGATTATCCTATTTTCAATTGGAAAAGTTGAGTGACGAATTTTCGTTTTCGGAAAACTTCCAGTGACTAAAATGTTCATCAATATGTTAGGAAGTTTTTTGGAAAATTTTTCGTCATTTGATAATAAATTAAAGAAAATAGAGCAATTTTAACAGTGTCGCGCTCTGCTGTAAAATTACGGCGTGGCCGCGCACGTGTGGAATGGCCGCCATTACAAGACCAATGTATACAGTGAGTCAATGTTTACGTTTACAGCAGAGCACGACGCTGTTAAAATTGCTCTATTTTCTTTAATTTACTATCAAATGACGAAAAATTTTCAAAAAAACTTCCTAACATATTGATGAATATTTTTGTCACTGGAAGTTTTCCGAAAACGAAAATTCGTCACTCAACTTTTTCAATTGAAAATAGCTGCATCATTTTTCCGGCACATTTATTTAAATAATTATTTACTTAGACATAGAATTTTTTGAAAAATTACTAAATATTGTTTCACTTTTGAACTAGTTTGAAGAATATTGTGTGTAAATTTCGTGGAAAAATATTAATATTTAACGAAGTAATCACGAGTTGAAGTCAAAAATTCATTAAAATTTCTTAGGTTAGAAAATCACGCTTTTCTCAATTTACTTAAAAACAAACAATTATATAAAAAAATTTTATTAGAAAAAAAGTTTCGCCTTGAAATTCTAAACAAGAAACAATAATTTTAAATTCATTTTGAACAACTTCAAAATTTTCTCTCCATAACCCAACTGACTGGCCGTGTGTTCACGCGTAACACATTATAGCATCCAGCCCCTCAATTACAGTCGTTTAAAAGATGGGTGGACACCCAGGTAAAAATGATTCGTACGAAATTCGTACGCATTTCGTTCCGAAATCCGGCCAGATTCGTACAGAATTCCTATCGAATTCGTATGAAATTACTAGCGAAATTCGTGTGGCGTTTTGAAACGTTTTTTCGCACGAATATTCGTGCGAATAATACCCGGATTTTTTCAAATGGATTTTCAAGAAATATTTTCGTTCGGAAATCCGTATGGAAATTGGCACGGAATAATTTTTAACAATTTCTTCAAAAATTTTCGGTCAAATTTCCATACGAAATTCGTACGAAATTCGAGCGAATTACGGACGAATTTATTTAAAAACTTTTTTATAAAATTCTGTTCGGAAATTCGTATGGAATTCCGCACGAAATGTCAGCCAAAAATTTTCGACGAAACTTCCATATGAAATTCGTATGAAATTCGAGCGTTCTATGAATGAATTTATTTAAAAAAATTTTTATAAAATTCTACTCGGAAATTCGTATGGAATTCCGCACGAAATGTCACCTAAAAATTTCCTCACAAATTTTCGGTCAAATTTCCATATGAAATTCGTACGGAATTCAAGCGAATTACGAACGAATTTATTTTGAAAAGTTTTTTTAAAATTCTGCCTGGAAATTCGTTCGGAACTCCGCACGAAATGTCAGCCAAAAATTTCTTAAAAAATTTTTGGTCAAATTTCCACATGAAATTCTTACGAAATTCGAGCGAATATACGAACGAATTCATTTTGAAAATTTTTTATAAAATTCTGCTCGGAAATTCGTATGGAATTCCACACGAAATGTTACCTAAAAATTCTCTCAAAAATTTTCGGTCAAATTTCCATATGAAATTCGTACGGAATTCAAGCGAATTACAAACGAATTTATTTTGAAAAATTTTTATAAAATTCTGCTCGGAAATTCGTACGGAATTCCGAACGAAATGTCATCCAAAAATTCTTTTCAAAATTTTCAGCGAATTTTTCAAAATAAATTCGTACAAAATTCGCTTGAATTTCCTACGAATTTCATGTGGAAATTTAGCCGAAAATTTTTTAAGAAATTTTTGGTTGACATTTCGTGTAGAATTCCATACGAATTTCCGAGCAGAATTTTATAAAAATTTCCTAAAATAAATTCGTTCGTGATTCGCTTGAATTTCGTACGAATTTCATATGGATATTTCGCTGACAATTTTTGAGGGGATTTTTAGGTGACATTTCGTGCGGAATTCTGTACGAATTTCCTAACAGAATTTTATAAAAAATTTTCAAAATACATTCGTTCGTAATTCGCTCGAATTTCGTACGAATTTCATATGGAAGTTTCGTCGAAAATTTTTAAGGAAATTTTTGGCTGACAATTCGTGCGTAATTCCAAACGAATTTCCGAGCAGAATTTTATAAAAAATTTTCAAAATTAATTCGTTCGTAATTCGCTCAAATTTCGCACGAATTTCATATGGAAATTTGACCGAAAATTTTTGAAGAAATTGTCAAAAATTATTCCGTGCGAATTTCCATACGGATTTCCGAACGAAAATATTTATTGAAAATCCATTTTAAAAAATCCGGGTATTATTCGCACGAATATTCGTGCGAAAAAATGTTTCAAAACGCCACACGAATTTCGCTAGTAATTTCATACGAATTCGATAGGAATTCTGTACGAATCTGGCCGGATTTCGGAACGAAATGCGTATGAATTTCGTACAAATCATTTTTACCTGGGGCCCCTTACCCTACATTATTTAAGCAACTTCTAATATATTAAAATTTCTTGGATTATGCGCAAGCTCATACATATGAATTTTTAATCGGATGCATTGAACATTCTATTATCACTCGTATTAATTATTCATAGTACTGTCATCACTGGTAATTTTTTCTTAAAGAGAGATCGGAATGAATAAATCATAAAAGATAAATAATAGTAAACATTAATCTAATCTGATCTAATTAACCTGGATTTTCCATATGAATAGTAGGCATTTAGGCGAGCACTTAGGTTAATACCCCGCACAGTTCTTAGGAAGGCAAAAAAAGTTTGGGTACAATAACGACGAAATCTAAGCAATTCCATTATCATCATCTTTGGCGATGTGTTCTCTTGATCTGAATGTCCTAGGTATTTGGAGACGTAATTTTCTGGAAGCACTGAGATGCAAATTTTGAAAAAGCTCCGACCACCGTCAGATGATTTTAACAACTTGATTGCCAATAAAGTTTCGTTTATCCACTACAAATTCTCAAAATGTCTTCTACGTAGTCCCAGACAACAGACTTTTGCTGTTTGATATGATTTTTCTCGACATCAAACTTCAAGATAGAAATCTTCTAATAGCTTATCCCTTTTTGAAACCTCTTTGGAATACAATAACCCGGTGCACTGTTTCGCCCATTTATAAATAACAAAAAAAAAATGACAAAAGAACGTTTTTATGTTGAATCATTGCAATGACCCTGGAGGGTAAAGTGTTGCCTACATTTAAGGAGTCGAACAGTGTCGCGCCTGAAGTTTGATAATTTTTAGGCATCGCGATATTGTCCAGAGATCTAATATCTAAAATTTAATTTCTAGGGTATAGAAGAAAGAATACTCCATTCTTCAGTAAGAATAAAATTGATAAAAATTTAAAAACATTATCCGGCGAGCTTAATATTTATGAAGACCTACTTCCAACACATTATATAAGTAAAATATGCGGTTTACTTCCAATAAGAAAAATTCAATTAAAAAATGGTGAATATTCTGGAGAACTATCTACATCAGGGATTTTTTATGGGTAAAAATATAAAAAGAGTTTTATGTACAAAACTATCTCAAATCAATTACAATTTGACGTATACTATGTTGACATGGAACAGTTGATGTCAACGCAATTAAGACTTAAGTGCCCTTTTAAGATCCGGAGCCTTAATTATAAAAAAAAATAAAGAAGTACTGGGCACAGGAACATTGGTTCTTTTAGAAGATTTTGATGCATTCTACATTTATAATTTTAATATAATGAATATTGTTTTTGATTTTTAGAATCCTGCTGATAATAATTCTTATGTTAGCTCAAGCATGGGGTCTATGGCGAGATTTGCGACATGGTTGGAAAAATAGTACAAGACTATCATCTAAAACAGCTGTTACAGTGACTTGCACTGATGTTGTGTCAATTGCTGGTGTAACTATAACATCAGTTCTGTGTGTTCCCTTGAAATGGAAACATATACAACAGAGTTTACACCATTTAATTCAGGTACTTGAAGTAATTTACTAATTTTATAAAAGTTAAGATGAAGTAGATGAAGACGCTTAGCAAAATTCGCCGTGGGAGTTAGGATAGGAAACTGGTGACTAACCATTTTGGGCCATTAGGATATCTTAGGATATCTTTGCCACACTGCGATTATAAAAATGACTTGTTTCTTATTTTTCAGGTGAATAGAAAATTAAAAAGCCTTGAAGTCGCAAGAATACAGACAAACATTATCATATTTTTGTGGCTTTTACCAGTTTTAATTATTATTTCGATTTTGGATTATTATACTTGGTTGTATGCAAACAAAAGAAATAATTTGGCTCCCCGTGAGGATAGAGGTCCTATTAACTATTCACCCATTTATTTAATGTACATTGTAAATACCGTATTTGAAATACAATATGCTTTAATTGTATCGTATATGGGAAAAATCTTGGAAATAATAAATCGAATTCTTCAGCAACAATTTACTAGATACAAATTTCATCAATTTCTAAAGAGAATTATTGAAGAAGGTAAGTATAGACTGGCATACTGAACACAAATCTATGATCAAATTTTTTTCCATTATAATTCGTTGATATTTTCATATAAATATAAATAATACTCTCTAAATTGATCCAATTAACTTTTGATTTTATTTCATAGATCAAAAAACTGTGGAGAAGAAAATTTCACTTTTGGTAAATTTACACGATGATTTATTAAACAGCATTCGTTCTTTGAATATGGGCTTTGGATTGCCGATACTTTTTGCTGTTTTGAATTGTTTTATTCATTTAATCATTACAGCTTATTTCGCATATATTGAACTACATGACGATAATTGCAGTTGGAGAATTTTAAGTATGCAAATTGTGTGGATAATTTTCCATATTATAGGACTTTTAATTATCGTGCAACCTTGTTATTGGTGTATTACCATGGTAAGAAACAAATTTTTAGAACTGTTTATATTTCTTAATCAGAACAATTTAAAAATAAATTTTTTTCTACCAATTTTCTAGAATAAAGAAATAGGAACTTTAATCTGTAAATTGATTGTTGTTAATAAGAAATTACATATTTTGAAACGTCTGGAAGTATTTTCTCATCAATTGTTATTTAGACCATTGGAATTTTCTGTATGTGGATTATTTTATATAGATAGACGTTTGTGTACATCGGTAAATATTGTTTATTTATGACAATAAGACAACATGAGACTGTTTTTTTTATTATTACAGGGAAGATTATGTTACATTTAAAATATATTTTGTTTTTAGATAGCGTCTGCAATTACGACATATTTAGTTATTTTAATTCAGTTCCAAGGTAATGGAGATGATAATTAAACAAGAATATTATAGATCATAAAAATGTTGAGTATTAATAAAATTTAAAAATATTGTTACGTCTAAACGAACCACACTTTACTTTTCTATTTTCTCCAATTGAAAATCTCATACCATCAATCCCACATTTACGAGCAGTTTTATAAAAACAGAATTTATTTAGAAACCGTAAAGTTTACCGTGATTCACAGAAGATGTGTTGTCATTAACGAGACAAGAATTAAGCCTTCGAAAGAAATATATACTGTAACAAAATAATAATATTAATATGAAATAATTACAAATAAGAATTAACAATAATATCGTAAAAAAATAAAAATAACAATTAACGTACGTCGATGCTAATAAAATACCTACTATTCCAGAAGTGATGTTTTGGGAATATCATCAAAGAAACATTAATTTAAATAAAATAATTAAGAAATGCGTTCAATTTAAATATTTGCTAATCATTGTCACACAAAAATTTCTTTCTTATCTATACTCGATGCATCTGTAGCTTCAGAATTTGTTGACTAAACATAAAATGTAGTGATATATTTAATGCTCAAGTTATTAATCTGGAAACGCCACGTAGACCTAGTCTTCTGTCACGTTGCATACGTTTTCAAACAAACTACTAAATATTTATATTTGTCTGCTTGTTCTCATATATTAAATACACGAAAAAACTAGACACCAAGACCGTATGTATTTACTTTTTCAAAGTTGAATATATGTCAATACATTCTAATTATTATTTTTTTGACAATTAACTAGTTTTAAATCCAATTAGTTTAAATGCCTTTTAGTTAAAAAATTGCTTGTGAACCGGAAACAATCTGAAAACAGTTTCCAAAAAACATTATTTCTTTACAATTAAAGTTCTTGGCATCGTTGAATTCGAATTTGATGTTAGATTTTCAAATATTATGACGCACCCAATATTGCGGATAATTAGCAAATCAAAAACCCCCGTGTTTTTTAAGCGAATCAGATCAATTTTTGATTTCTTCTGGTCGACATTTTGATTCCATCATTTTGAATTTTGAAAATTTGATGTCAAATTCAAATTCAGCAACCCAAATCACCATATATATGGTCCATAGACTGTCATGGGGTTAAAAACGTTTTTCTTTAAATATTGAAAAGGTTCATAATAACCCAGGCAGAAACCCTAATCAACCGTAGTTGATGTCCGATCTACTACTAATTCAATACTGTTTTATATAAATTTCCACTTTTGGGTTGTCACGTGCCTTTTGCGTTGCGTAATTCCAAAATTTAAGAAAACAGTAACCTTTCTAATTTCGCAACATGCAACAAAGATCATTCACACTCTCAAACTTTTAACATACCGGCCCCTTTGAAATGCTCGCGATGATAAATATTAATCGAGTGACATTACATCATAAAAAAAGAATAAAAGCAAAATTCAAAGAACAATGCTGAAAAATGGTCAAATTCTGACAAGAAGGGGAAAGTGGAAGAAGACTATTTTTTTAAAGCTTTTACCCTGCTAAATCTAAAAATGACCTATGTCAGATATGTAATTAAAACCTGAAAATTTAAAATTACCTACATATAAATTTTTATAAAAAAGCGGAGTTTCAGTTAGCATTTAAATTTCCTTTAAATAATATCAACAGAAATAATAAAAACAATTGCACTCTACCCAAATAAAAAACTACCACCTCTGAGTCCCCTAAAATTCAACAATAACTAAAATAATTTAAAGTATAAGATAACTACTTTCAAGTCAGCATTTTCTATTTGTCACAAACTTTTTCAGCGACATTCAATTTATAACAAAGCAACTCTCTAACATGTCAAAAAATCACCATCCCTTAAAATCCAAAGCTCCATAAAACCAGTTAAGGTAAGATCATTGAAACATCTAATCACTGAAGATAAGATGAGGTGTCACCAACTAGTTGAGGTATGATCATTGGAATATCCAATCAATGAATATTTCGATGATCTTACCTTCACTGGTTGGTGAGGGTACATCTTACCTTCATTCACTGGATATTCCAATGATCCTACCTTAATTGGTTAGTACTTCTTGTATAAGCGATGTCAAGCCTTTAAGCCCATCCTTGATTGCCATACTAACATTCTTTTGGACTTCACAGAACTTCAGCATTTTTCTAACCTTTTCTTCCATTTTCAGAATGCTCGCTGCCTCTTCCTCCTGCAGCTTAATGCATTAATCCCGATCTTCGTTACAGCTAGCAATGTCGATCGCAGAAGCATTACTAAAGACAGAAACGCAGCTGGCCTGACTTGTCACACTGCTTGTACTCCCTCGTCTATCTACTCTGTTCAAGACAACTCTTGGTACCATCAAATAGTTGTTGCCATCCTGCCATTGTTGCCAGTTGAGTCACTGGTCACCGTCCTCACGACAGGAACTTGACGATCGGAACCAGTGAGAAATTTAGCCGAAGCATTACCCCGCAGGTAATCTTCCTTGTTTTTACAATCTATATATAAGCCTATATACGCTTATCCTCGTTATCGGTGTAGCGATTCAATTTTTTACAAAATCCCTTCGTCATGAAATTAGCCATGGACCCGTTGTCAAATGAGATTCGAGCCTTTATCAATTGACCTGAATTATAGACACAGCGGTCGACAAAATTTTCTCGTTTGTTTCTTTATTTGAAAACATATTTAAAAATCATTTGTGGTATTTAATTTGACATTACATTCGCGACACTTTCCGTTTCGTTTATTTTCCTGACATGATACGTATTTGTTGATTTAATTTGTTGATCCATTTTCTTGATGTAGCAATGAGTGATGTGACCAATTACAAATTTTACAACCTTTAGTCGAAATATGATGATCTCCTCGCAGAAAAGTTGTCACAATCTTTGGAGATACTGGTCACTCACATTTATCTTTACACGTGTTTCATATAAATTCCCACTTCTATGGGTTGTCACGTTTCTTTCGCGTTACATAGTTCCAAAATTCAAGAAAACAGAAATGCTGGTTTTCATTTGCCCGTACTGAATCATAAATTAGCTAATCGTTGATTTCTGCCTGGGTAATAATCTAAAAGTATTTCGCCATTGAACCATCTTCATATGAGAAATACAATAATTATTTTCTTACTTTTTTTAAGTGAAACAGTGCCAAGAGGAATCAGTAATCAACCATATTAGGGAATTATTCTCCTCAGAAGTGTAATACCATTTATTCATTATGAAAAGAATTACAATCGGTTTTATACTAATCTCATTGGTCTACGGTGAAATTTGTAAACTAGATGAACAAGAACTAACAGAATTAGAAAAATCCTTCAATGAAGCAGAAATTTATATGAGAAGAGAAGCTTCAAATGAAAATGCAGCGATTTGTATAGGAACCACAAGGGCAGGGAAAAGTACTTTAATTAATTACTTAATAGGCAATGAGCTAAAGGCCGTCAGATTTTCAAGATATGGCGATATTAAAATAATTAAAGCAGACAATCGATCCATTGGACCGGAAATTGGTGCTGGACCAACATCAAAAACGACAATTCCCACAAAATGGACATCAAAAAGATTGAATAATTTGATAATTTTTGATTCTCCTGGATTTCAAGATAATAGAGGACCAATACAAGAAATCACTAATTCTTTCTATCTCTATCAATTGGCGAAAAATGTTAATTCCTTAAAATTTATTTTAGTTATTAATTTTGCAGATATTGAACGAGACATTATTACACCATTCATGAACCTTTTACTTGATTTTGATAATTTTTTTGGAAATAAGTTCAAAGACTTTTTTCAAAGCATATCAGTGATTTTTTCAAAAGTGCCCTATGAAATGTATGACACAGAAGTTGATATTGAAATGATTAAACACTTATTGAAAACAAAAGCTTATCTAGCAGGGAAAACATCTTCCAATAATGTAAAGGATTTTCTTTCTTATATAACGGAAAATAATGATAGTATTGCATTATTCAAAACATTAGAAGAAACAGGAACTATTTCCGATGATATCGAATTAAATATTTTCTCATCTATTAATAACTCTAAAAGTGTAAATAGAAGCGTTCTTCAAAGTATTTCTCCAAGTATTTCGCATTATTCTTTTCTTTGCCTGCTCCAATCAAAAAACAAATGGGTATCAATGGCTGAAATTAATGAAATACAGGAATCTTTATTTCTCACATTAACTGAAATGCTCTCTGTCCAAAATATTTTAACTGAAAAGTTAACTATTAATCAAATATCAAGTATTAAAGAGAAGTTAAGTATTATTGAAAATTTACTGAATAAGTCTATTGCAAACAAATCTGATATTTACGAGAACATTGAAACTTTAAAAAAAATTGATATCAAAATGCAGAATAAGATTGATGAGACTAAATATTTAAAAAAAGTTAAAATATTTATGTTTGTTTCGAATTTATTACATTCGAATGAAAGTGAAGTCTTAAAACTGTTTAATGAGGGACTAATGTTAAGAATGCATGCTGTAGTAAAGGAAAACGAAGTAATGAAAAACTTGGAACAACTTTTAAAGAATCGTCCAATTATAAAGGAGGAAAAAAAGACTTCACTTTGGGTAAAAGTCGGAAAATATCTATTAGTTTTTTTTACTACAATATTAATTCCATTCGCTATACCCCTTTGGACAACATCTATACCTACTGTAAAAGAGACTTGTTTTTAACATAAATGCAGCACAAAGTGGTGAATTTCTGCACATTTAAAAGTGTACTTTCCTGCACACTTTCCTGTAAACAGTATAATATACACTATAATCAACATAAAACTATAATTATTGATTAGAAAAGTATAAAAATTACTTTTTTCGGTAAAGAGGTGTTGAACAAAGTACTGTGTGCAACACGTACGAAAGAAGATTTTCCGACCTCTTGGAAATTGCTGCCCTCGCTTCGCTCGGAGCATCAGACTTTGCACTCGTCGGAAAACCGCTTCTTTCTGTACTTGTTGCACAATATACTATTGTATCGTTAATTTTCTAAAATGAAAAAAAAAATTAAAAATAATATTCATAATCAGAAACATGTGAATTGGAATTAGTATTCCATATTATTTTGTTCACACTTTTACATAGTTTGTTTTAAAGATGTAAGATTTTTAAATAAAATTAAAAAAAACCGCTGCCAAGTTGTACATTTTTATAATTTTCGTGTGCATTTCATGAACACTTTGCTTCCTCATAGAAAAAATAATAATTAAAATATAAGAATTACTTCTTATAAAAGGGTTAAAAATCATTAAATCTTTTGTTCCAAAAAATGTGTTTTTATATACAAAATTTTCAAAAAAGTATTATTTTCGAAAAATTTAGATTTTTAAAACTTTAATATCTCTGACTAATATTGACGAAAAATGTTTAATCAAGACTCAAAAGATGCGTGTGAAAAAACTCTACAAAACTAAAGAAAAACATTTATAGGTGTCCTAAAAATTTTTTTAAGTTATGGCCAAAAAATGTTTTTTTACAAAATGAAAAAAAATATATTTAAACTTTATGAATCGGGCTGAAAATACTCTTATTTTATGTCCCCGGAGAGATCTAAAGTTTAAAAAAAATTGAAACCTTCAACTCTTTCTCGTTCTGAGATATTGAGGCAATTGTAACGTTAGTACATATACACACACACAACGGGAAATTATGTCCATTAAAATATTTATCTAAAATAAATACGAAATAATCCAAAATTAATATGTAAAGAATACGAAATTAGTCCACAATAATTCGAATTTAATCCAATTAAAAGATTTAATCCGAAACAAGTATGGAACAATCCGAAATCTATATGCTAAAAATTCCGAAATTGTCTGCAACAATCCGGATTTAATCCAGTTAAAAGATTTGGACTTCGGACTAGATCAGACTAATTCAGACTATTTCAGATTAGCTGTGGATTCACTGGTTAAACTAACCGGATTACTTCTGCATTTACTAGTTGCGTATAATCTGACTAACTTTGGACTAAACCGAACTAATTACGGATGTGTTCCTGTTCCTGATGTAGTTCCTGTTTATATGTCTGATAATGAAAATAATACTCCAAATTATAGACTTATAACAATTTAAAGTTCATTTGCTAAAATCTTTGAAAGTATTATATTCGATAATTTTTATCCAGCGGTCTCAGGAATTATAATTAACTAACCTTGGTATTTTTACCACTTTTTTAACTAATAATATTGAAAAGGGTCTTCAAATTGACATTATTTATGCTGATGTGTAGCATTTGATAAGGTAGATCATAGTATACTATTAAGCAAATTAAATTCACTGGGCATTTCTGACAACATTGTTGCATTTGTTAAGAGTTATCGTCTGACAGGTATCAAGTGGTAAAAGTTGATGGCGATTATAGTGAACCTTTTTTAGCAACCTCCGGTGTATCTCAGTGGTCGGGTCTTGGTCCTCTAATGTTCATTTTATATATGAATGATGTAAAACCTATTTTCAGGCACTTCTATTTTTTTCTCAATGCAGATGACCTGAAATGCAACAAAATAATTAATTCACTTACAGCAGAAAAGGACACTTCAGATCTGCAAAAGGATCTGAAGAGGCAACAAAAATGGTGTGGTTAAAAATCATTTAAGTATTAATATAAAGAAAAGTTATGTTGTTTCATTTTCTAAAGGCAGAGTTAATTCATATAATTACAGAAGTAATTTTATGTCAGAAGTTTTGGAAAGAGTTTTTTTTTGGGAAAGTTTCAATGATCACGTTACTGAAATTGTTTCAAGAACCTCAAAATCTTTAGGGTTTATAATGAGATGTGCACGAAATACTGAAGTATTTCGTGGTCTTGCAACAATTAGAATATTATACTTGACACTTGTCAAATCAATAATTCAGTAGCATTTCTCTGATATGTCTTTCTTGTACAGACTGATGACCGGAGCTATCAGCCCTTCACTCCTATCTATGGTAAATTTATCTGTTCCTAGAATATTTACCAGACGTTGTACATTATTTTTAGTGGCACTTCATACAACAAACTATGGTAATAATTCATTAATTGATCGTATCACTAGAGAAGCTAATTTAATTTCTAATGAAATTGTCTTTGACGATAATTTCGGACTTCTATTACAGATTACATTTAATTAAGAACCACTCTTAACGTACCTCTAAAGTCCCATAGATTTTTATTTGATCTGCTATTCTAAAATAAAAAATTGCCTAACAAAAGGGTGGCGTTTTTAAGTAAACTCGCATTCAACGTTGCTGATTATGTGGGTCCCTTCTTCCAGTGTTGGTAAATGTATCTTCCTTTTTTTTCTTGGGCGTGTGCTTGTCTCATCGTCGGTGCATCACGGCGATTTTGTCTCAGCGGAATCTCCCCATGAGAATAGTGTGGGAAAGCAAGTCTCCAGAGTGGCAAGAAATAGTTTGGCCTGGTAGATGCAGATTTTCGTAAATTAATTTGAAAAAAAGAAACCTACGAACATCAGTAGCAATTTCTAAAAAAATTGATCCATATTCAGAAATAAAATCAGTGTTGTTTATGAGCATTTTTTTCAAAACCTTCACTACTTTTTTAGTTGCATTCAACCACAGAAGTTTTTTTTTTTTGATAAAATACATCCTGTTAAAAATAATCATTAGGATATTCATAGGATTGGATTAAACAAAAACAAAATTGTTTCTAAAAAGTGTACTATTTAATTTTGTAAATTATTCTAAGCTTTTTTTTCATACCAAAAAAAAAAAATTCTTTGAAAAATTCTTTTAGTTTTTTGGGGTATTGTGTCGAGGTGTATTCACGAATGTGGCGGGGACTAATTATTTAGTAAGGGTCTACGAACCTTCTTTCTACCTTTCACTTTTTGAAGTAGCAGACCTACTATGGAGGAATCGATTTATTTATTTTTCTTCCTTCGACTGCAATACCGCAGAATCAAACAGAACACTTATATGGACTTCGTCACCATAGGGTTATATACCGCTATGCAGCCATTGTTTTGCCAACGGTAAGCTTGAACGCAACAACATTAGCAATTCAAATTGTCGGCAATTTTTTTAACGCATTTTTGACCTCCTGTATCGGCTTCTTCGCCTTTGTAAGGCTTTTGACTTTGCCGAATGTCTGTTGTTATTAAACCCACCCTCACCATATTAAGGATACTAGGATGCTAAATAATTGGTCGTCTCTCGACAATAAAGAAACTTAAGGTAATTAAAAAATTGTGTGCATATTTTAAATTTTCCAAATACTGCAAATTATCAGTATTTACATTAATTTAATTCTAGTAGTAAAACTATTTTTTTCATTTTACAGGGATTAAATTAATTAAATTTAAAAATTGCGGATTCAATATGATTACAATATTTACTTTTTCAATATATAAATTTTTATTTTACGCACAAACAAACTTCTTTTTACTCTTGATTAAAAAAATATAAAAACATGTTAAGTATTTCAGAAATTATATTAATTTTAATATTTTAATTAAACATGGCAAACTCAAGAATTTTTTAACTCATTCTAGAAAGTTACTTAAATTTCATTATTATAAGTTTAATGGATGAAAAAATAGATTATGTTTTGTGACTTAGACGGGAAAGATGTTTATTTATTATTTGCAATTACTTACAAAAAGAAAAAATTATTTTTATCGCTAAAAAGTAGTATTTTACATAATTTTTAAAAACTTACCTATATCCTCCTTATCCTTATTTTAATCACAAAACTTTTTTCACTTCTGATCACTTATGATATTTTATATATATTTTTTTATTGTTTTGTCACTTTTCATCATCCCGTATATTAAGAACAATATTATGATGAAGAATATTTAAGAAAAAAACACGTGTTCTTCACTTTGTAATCTGTAATACTCTGTAATATTCATCATGGACCACGTGGAATAAATTAGAACCTCAAAACTGCGCGCGCACAAAAATTTGAAATTATTTCAGCCAATAGCGACCGTCATCATCGTACTTCAACTAATCGCGTATTCAAATGCCTCTCGTGTAGAAATTTAAAAATATTATTGCAAATGTTTTTTTTTTTTTTTTTTTTTGAAGGAAACTTGTAATTTTTAATTTTTTTTTGATAAGAAGGGTTTAGTAGGTGATTTGGTTGGAAAAGAGGCTGAACCAAAAATATGTGCATGGAGGTTCATCTCCACGGGACCTTAACGAGCTCGTAAGTATGTTGACTACCACACAGCTTGTTATACGTATGTACTCCAGCAAAATGATTATTATAGTTCGTAACCGAAGAGCTGCCCATTTTAGAGCCCATGGAAGCCGCCGTATAATTTTCCACCTACTAAAATAACCATTCTTCTGTCTCCGAGACCAATTCGTTCACAATTACTGGCAAATAAGGTACAGTATGCCAAGAAAATGAATCTGTTACCATGTTATAGATTATATATAAATAAGACATTTTTAAAATATAAAAATCTAAAACTCTCTCGAGATGATAAAAACAGATTTCTTAATTTTTATGGTACAGTGATTATTCTCTTTCAAATGTTATGGTAAATGTAAATATTTTTTTTAAATGTATTTTTTTTTTTTTTTTTTTTTTTTTTTTTATATTATTATTATTAATGTAAATTTTTTTATGCATGTTTAGCCTGATGATGATGACAAACCAAGTCATCGAAACGTTGCGCGTGGGATAAAACAAAAAAATATTTCCAAATTGTAAACCGACGCGACGAAAGTAGGAAAAAGTTTGTTTAATTAAAAAGATGAAACAGTTTTGAAGAAATCTAGTGTTTTCATCTATAAAATACTATTGTTAACAATATTATAAATTTATAATTTAAAATAACAATCGTTAATTTGAAAGAAACGACTTTTTAACGGATTTCGAAATACAAATATTTTAAAAAATGTTGTGTGAAAATTTTAGAAAGATCCAAGCATTGTAAATATATTTTTTTTTTAAATAAAATTTGAGTGTGTACATAGGGCGCTTCTAAGTGAACAATAAAAGCAAAAACTTTAAATGCGTTTTTCTCGAAACCACTTTTTTCATGATTGTGTAATGTTTTTCTCGGAAACTACTGGATCGATTCTTACGAAATTTTTATCTTCGTCACATATACTTATGGGTATCGCCGAAACTAAGATTATGTAAAAATATAATTTTTTTTGACATTATTTTGTCAAAAAAGAGTCCAAACAAAACTTTATTTTTCAAAAAATTTTATCAAAATTTTAAATTGACGTTATTTTGTTATTTTTGCATAAAAATGATTAAATTCTAGTTTTTAGGTTCTACTAAACTTGAATCTTTTTGAGTTTTATATTTCTGATTTTTGTAATCTGAAAAAAAGGCCCACTACTGTTATCTATATTTTTAGCACGATTGAAATTATTGTTAAATTTCACTTTAAATTTATTTTTAATTACAATTAATTAAATTGAATCAATTAATTTTAAATTATTGTTGTTATTATAGAAGTTTTTCAAGCAAACAATTTTTTTTTAAATATTACAATGTAAAACAAACATTAACTTAATTTTTATAATTCTTAGTTTTTAAAAATATTTGTTAGTTCAAATGTTTAAATATTTTTTGTTGCGCATTTGACAAAATCTTTTTTACCAAAAAAAAAAAAAATTTTTTCGCTTGCAGAGAAGTGAAATAAATGAATAATAAAATAAAAAATGCACAAAATTACTTCTAGGGATTTTAATTTTTTCAATTAAACATTTTCGAATAATAGTAGAAAAAGAGCGACCCAAAAATAAAAAAAAAATTTCTATGGGAGAAAAATAACTAAATTCTTTATTTTTAAAATAATGTTTATATATAAACAATTATAATTTAAAATTTTAAGTGAAATTCATTTTTCAATCAATATTTATTAGGAAATTTTCCAAGAATTCAATTATTTAAATACAAAAATAAATAATTTATTAAATAATTAAATATTTCTGAAAATTGAATTTTTAGAAAAAATCATATCAAAATTTTCAAAAATAATTTAAATAATTGAATTCCTTTGAAGAATTTTATTTGTAAAAATAATTGAATTCCGGAGAAAAATATTATAATTATTTATAAAAATAATGATTTTCTTGTGAAAAATTTTATTCAAATTTTTTTAAATAATTCAATTTTTCAGAATTTTTTAAAACTTTTTAAAAATAATTAAATTTTGTCGAGAAATTTCAATGAAAAATTGAAAATAATTGAAATCTGACAAAGTATTTTATTAAATTTCTGTTTAAATAGGTAATTGAATTTTAGTAAAAAATTTTATTTTATAAAGAATTGATTTTTGCGAAGAATTTCATTCAAATTTGTTCAAATAATTGAATTGCAATAAAAAAAAGGATTATATGTAAAAATATAATTGAATTCTTAAGAAGAATTCTACTGAAAATAATTGAATTGTATAGGAAAATTTTTTTATAAAATTGCAATTTTATTAGGGGCAAAATTCCTCAATTGTCCTAACTTAAAATCGAAAGTCTTCAAATCGGGCTGATTTTTGCACAAACTTTAATACTATGGGAGAGAACTTTACCCATAAAATATTAAGATATTTTATTAAAAATTGTAGGGGGGAGAGGGGGTTAAAGTTTTTGGTAACGTGTGGACAGTGGATTCTTTTAGCTAATATAGCTAAAATACAGTAGAGTGGACAAAATTTTGACCTATATGTTTTCGAAAGGTTTTTTCCTCCTCTTTCGAATGGTGTAAAAAATTTTTTTTTTTAATTAACAATTTAACTAATTTTTTTCAAAATTAAAAATATTTTTCACTTTTTTTTTAAAAACGGCATTTTTTTTTCTTTTTTTTTTGCTTTAAAATAAAGCTTAATATGTGTACTTTCCATAACTGATTCTGAAAAAATGACGTTTTTTTTTGTTTTCGAATTATTAATTAATTAATTAATAAAAATCAGTAAAAAATTACTAAAAAATGAAATATTTTTTAAGCAAGTAAACTTTTCTGAATTATGAGATTATCATCGTAAAGCTTACCTAATTCCGCATCCAACAAGTATAATTACAGCTATTTTTACAAATAATTGTTAAATAAATAAATAATTGAAAATTTATTTATTAATTTTTTGAAAAAAGGACATTTTTTCTTCTTTCTTGCTTTAAAATAAAGCTCAATATGTGTACTTTCAATACTCGATTAGGAAAAAGTGCCGTTTTCTTTTGTGATTCGAATAATTAATTAATTAATTAACTAATTAATTAATTAATAATAGTAAGAAATTACTAAAAAATTAAATATTTTTCAAGCAAATAAACTTTTCTTAATTATGAGCTTATCATCGTAAAGCTTACAAAATTCCGCATCCAGCAAGCATAAACTAAACTGTTTTTTATAAATAATTGTTAAATAAATAAATAATTTATTATTTATTTATTCATTTTTGGAAAAATGACATTTTTTATTTTTATTCTTATTTCAAGCAAAGCCTAATATGTGTACTTTTAATACCCGATTAGGAAAAAATGACATTTTTCTTTTCGTATTATTTATTAATTAATTAATAAAAATTATTTTAAAAAATTATTACTTTTCAAAGAAATAAACTTTTCTTAATTTTGCGCTTGCAAACGTAAAGCTTACCAACTTCCGCACCCAACAAGTTTATTTTTAACTATTTTTTATAAACAATTTCAAAAAATTAATAAATAAATTTTCAATTATTTATTTATTTAACAATTATTTGTAAAAATAGGTGTAATTATACTTGTTGGATGCGGAATTAGGTAAGCTTTACGATGATAATCTCATAATTCAGAAAAGTTTACTTGCTTAAAAAATATTTCATTTTTTAGTAATTTTTTACTGATTTTTATTAATTAATTAATTAATTAATAATTCGAAAACAAAAAAAAACGTCATTTTTTCAGAATCAGTTATGGAAAGTACACATATTAAGCTTTATTTTAAGGGCATTTGAACCTTGATGACGTTACAGATTGTGCAAAGCATGTGTGACGTCATCAAGGTTCAAATGCCCTTAAAGCAAAAAAAAAGAAAAAAAAAATGCCGTTTTTAAAAAAAAAGTGAAAAATATTTTTAATTTTGAAAAAAATTAATTAAAAAAAAAAATTTTTACATCATTCGAAAGAGGAGGAAAAAACCTTTCGAAAACATATAGGTCAAAATTTTGTCCACTCTACTGTATTTTAGCTATATTAGCTAAAAGAATCCACTGTCCACACGTTACCAAAAACTTTAACCCCCTCTCCCCCCTACAATTTTTAATAAAATATCTTAATATTTTATGGGTAAAGTTCTCTCCCATAGTATTAAAGTTTGTGCAAAAATCAGCCCGATTTGAAGACTTTCGATTTTAAGTTAGGACAATTGAGGAATTTTGCCCCATTAACTAAATCTTGTAAAGAATTTTGTCCAAATTTTCGTAAATAATAGAATTTTTAAAAGAATTTTATATTAATTTCTCAAAATAATTGAATTCCTAAGAACAATTTTTTTCAATTCTCTGAAAATATTTGAATTCTTTTGAGAAACTTCATTACAAAATTAAAAATCATTGAATTAAAGTGAGGAAAGATTTGGAAAATGATTGAAATTTTGCTAAGAATTTTATTAAATTTTTTAAAAATAATTGAATTTTGAAGAAGAATTTTATTAATTTATAAAATTAATTGATATTTTGATAGGACACTATCAACTTTTTTAGCTTTTTTTAAAATTTATTTTCAAGAAAAATATTAGCTTTAAAAAAAGAAAACACAGGAGTTGGGCATAAACGAAATTAAAAAAAATTAATAATTTAACCTTTTATTTAAACAGCTAATGGATGTTAAATATTAAAATTTTATTTAAAAATTTCTTGTCCGCCATTTTGAATTTTTTAAAAAGTGAGGTTATATTCGTAAACAGCGACTCCAAAACTCAAGACTAACTAATTTCGAGAGAATCCAATTATTTTTAAATTTTGTCCGCCATATTAGATCCGCCATTTTGAATTTTGAGAAATTGAGGTTACATTCGTAATCCGCGACTCCAAAAAAATAATTTTATTTGAAATTCTGATAACATTATGAAAATTTCTGTTCATATTTTTTAAAGATACATACTTGAATTTAAAAAAAAAGTTATTAAAGAATTATGAAATTAGTTGAAATTTTATTAAATTTATTTGATATTAATTAATTTTGTTCTAATTCATTTAAAATGTTAAAAATTTTCGATTATTAAGCAGCATTAAAGTCTAAAATAATTTAATTACAAAGAATTTCAAGTACAATTTTTATTAATTAGTCAATTTTAATAAGATTTGATTGAATTTTTTGTTTGAAGTGAACTTTGGAAAAAATTTAAAGTTCTTAAATAATTTAAGAAACCTAAGTTATAAATAAGATTTTCAATTTAAAAAATTGTCCTTTTATACAATTTGAACTCTTCTTGAAATTTTTTTATAGTATTCAAGGAAAAAGTTCAGAAACTGTTCTATTCAAAAATTAATTTTATAAATTTAAACGCAAATATAAAAAAATTGTTTCTAAAAGTGAATTTAAATTGCTTGAAAACAATATTTGTCAAGGGTCAGATTAATATCTTTTGATAAGTCTAATATACAAATAAAAAAAAATGAATGACAAAAATATCTCGACTAAATATAATTTTCTTCAAGACACAACAAATCAATCAGATATATATATATATAAATAAAAGATATACTAATAACAGAGAATCAATCAATCAGATTGTTATTTGATACGACGATCTATGCGATTTTTGACGATACCTGATTAATATATCAAAAAAAGGAACGACCTTAACTACCTTTCAACATTATAACTATATAGCAAACTAAGAAGAGACAGGTAGTTAGTGAGAGTGAATTCTTTTAGAATCTATACATATAGAACGGTGAATAAAAGGAGAGAGACTTTTTTTCATTCACTGGGTCGTTTCTGCTTCGCTCTTCTCGCATATATACACGCACATCGTGACATCATTGGAAGTATAGTATTTGGACCACCCGAGTTCTGAGGTGAGCAGTGGGTACTCTGTAATCATGATGCCGAGCCGCGTGCAGACAAACCAAATCGAAAAAGTGTGTATAGAAATAAACAAGGAATTGAGTCTACAAAACTGACGGAAGAAAACATAGGAAGCAAAACTGGTCCTCGTTAAATTTTTAATTTTAGTATAGTCCTAAAATTATTTTACTAAAGTTTTTAGTATCCTTGTCTAATGGGTTCTTATCATGCTACAGGGGCACAAAGTGTTCATTTTTGACTCGAGACTTTAATTTTCATCGAATACTGAACTAATTGTCAAATATTTACTTGAAATAAGTAACATTGACAATAAAAAAAACTTTTTTTATTAGTACCAGGCATCACATAGTACCTTTTATCTCCAAAAAAGGTGAAAATAGAAAATCCTCAAAAAAAGAGAGAAATGGTTAGATTTTTTTATACATCTTGTAAAAAAGGATAACGAAACGAGCAGAAAAATTTAATATTTCGTACAAATTAACTGAATTTAAAGTCGGAGATCAAGTCCTAATTAAATTAATCAATACAAAATCATCGTGAAATTTCTTTAAGTTTACGAGGGACATTACGAAATTAAGAAAGTACTTATTGGGATCCAAAATCAAAAATTGAAAAAGGAAAGTACCATAGTCAAGACTTGAAGATATATATTTCAAGGAACGAAGAAAATAGTAAACTTAATTAAACAATATTAAGTGATAATAATTGAAATTAACTATATTAATTTGAATGTTCTTTCATTCACTTTTTCTGTCCCTCACACTCTGAGGTTGTCTTTTGTTTATACTTTTGTTTTTTGTTAACTTTGGATAGAAAATAGAAATCATCAGAATTTTTTTTACTTCTTTTCATTAAAAGACTAAAATTTTGTTAAATATTATGTTTTGTCAAATTGAAATTATTTTTGTTCTTTACTTCTAGAAAAAAATTAGAAAATTATTAAACAACTGTGATTAAGAAATAGAAAATTTATTTATTTTCCATTATTTTCTTTTTCAATCACAATTTTTTTATGAAAATTATTATTTTGATTTAGAAAAAGAAGAAAAATATTTGCACAATTTATATTTTAATCCAGTGTTGCCAACGACATGGAAATTTCCCGGAATACGGGAAATTTTGACTATAATGGGAAATTTTACGAGAAATGGATAAATTACCCAATGGGAAATTTACAACTGGCGTAGTACTGCGCCAGCACTGGCAGCACTGGCGGCAAGGCTGAGAGCCAGCACTGGCATGGCACTGGGATGATAACGCCGTCTGGCGCTGCCGAAGTACTGTCTGTCAGTGCTGCCAGACAGCGCTGACGCAGCACTGGACCAGTGCTGGCTGGGAATATTGCCGCAATAAATGCCGTATTGTTATTAATTAGTCGTAAATTCATAATTATAAATAATTTAACAACAAAATGGTAAATAATATTAATAAATAGTTATTATTCATAAAATATTTCTCTTCTTAAAGAAATTGTATTGAAGATGGAGACTAACAATGGATATAGTAAATGAAGTAAAAAAAAATTGTTTATAACATTTAAAAATTAAATAATAAACAATTACAGTAAGTGTGCATTACATTTTCATATTTTAGTATCTAACGATTGGAATCTAGAAATATCGCAAACCTATGAAAATAAACAAAATTGCTGACGAGGGGATTCGAACCTACGACCTACGGACTTACAGACTAACGCTCTAACCACTATGCTAACGACACATGTGTACAGAAAAGTATTAATATCTCAGTATCATTCAGACATACAATTATTGAGTCAAAGATGAGAAAAAAATAGCGATACGTTAGAAATAATAAATTAAACTAAATTTTTAATAATTAAATTAAATTACTTTATTCATAGTAAGAAGTATAATAGTATTTCAATAGGAACCAAATTATTATGGAGATTAAAGTTTAAATTTTGTTTATAATTTTAATTTGTTTAAATAATTTATTATTTACAAAGTTAGACAATTGTGTTAAATTGTTATTATTAAATTTAATAAGAATAAAAAATGAACAACTGAAAAGTAAAATATTAATTTTTTTCAATAAATTTATATTTATAAACATTTATAAACTTTTTTTATAATTTTTTTCAAGTTTATGTCAAAAAAGCAATGTTGGCAAAGAGCGTCGTGAACAATTTTTCTATACTCAGCCAGCACTTGCCGCCGTGGCTTGTCCAAGCTTTGGCGAAACAAAAATTCTGTACTGCGCCAGCACTAATTGTCGAGGCTCGGCTAGACTACGCCGAACAATCGTCTGAGTACTAAGCCAGTGGTGAACATCGGCACTACACTGGCATTTCCCATTGGGTATACAGGAAATTCTTTAATAGAACACAAATTTTAATGATGTTTAACTAAAATCAAATTTTAGAAACTTTTATTGGCAAAACCAATCAAATTTGTTTTATCGGCATGTGTATAAATATATCCGTCGACTGGTCTGTGAAGATTACTGGTGTAAAGTTTTACAATTAACAAATGCATCAAACACAAAAATATTTAATAATTTAAAGATAGTTATCCGACTCCTTTTGGTTTTGCCCTTCTCGAATGCCTCAGTTGAACGATTAAGAGTTTTAAGTAAATTTAAAATTTAATTCTAATTTTTTAAATAATAAATTAAGAGTTTTAATTTAATCTTATCTTTGGAACAGGATTTTCCACAGGAATTAAGACATTCAAAATTCAAACCTTTTTTAAATTAAACAACTTACATATAAAAGTATTATTGTGCTGTTATTTTGTTTGGATTAATAATTTTAGTGTGATATAAAAGTATTATAAAAGTATTGTTTATAAAACATGAAGATATCAATTGCTCCGAGTCAAAGACTCGGATTGATCGATTTCTTCATGTTTTCTAATAAATTAAAGATGGCCGAAAGATAAAACCATTTTTTTACAATATAAGAATATTGTTACTGTAACTTCATCAAAATTATTTTCATCATTTTAATTAAATTATTATATTCTAGAATTTTAAATTATTTTTTATGAAAATAATAATTGAATTTCTTAAAAAATTTTATTATTTATGAAAATAATTGAATTCCTTGTGAAATTTTAATTATTTTATGAATATAATTAAATGTTTGCGCTGAATTTCAATAAATTTTTTAAAATAATTGAAGTGATTTGAAGAATTTTATCAAACTTTTTTAAAATAATTGAATTTTTGCAACGAATTTTATTAAAATTTTCAAAAATAATTGAATTCTTATGAAGAACTTTTATTAATTTTTTTGTTAAATAATTGAATTATTGCGAAAAAATTTATAAAACATTTGCAAATGATTGAATTCTTGCAAAGAATTTTATCAAAAAATTTGTTAATAATTGAATTTCTTCGAAGAATTTTATTGTTTATGAAAATAATTAAATTTAGGAAGAATTTTATTAAAATTTTACATAATCTTAATTAAATTCTTTTGAAGAATTTCTTTGAGTTTCTTTAAAATAATGGACTATCTTTAATCATTTTAATTACAAGTTTTCAAAGTAATTCAATTCTATATGAATAATTTCTTTCAAGTTTTTATAATAATCCTCTTTCTTAATAATTGAAATTAAGCATTTAATTCTTGAATTTTATTAAAAAATTTTGGAAAATAATTGAATTTTTTTAAAAAATTTCTTTAATTTATTGAATACAATCAAATTTTTTAATAATTGTATTGAAAATAATTGAATACCTGAGAAGAATTTTATTATTTATGAAAATACTTTAATTCTTGCGATGAATTTCAATAATATATTTCTTTTTAAATAATTGAATTATGTTGCGATGCAATTTATAAAATTTTTTTAATAATTCAATTCATGTGCAATTTTTATTTAAATTTTGAACATAATTGAACTTTTGTAAGAAGAATTTTATTACTTTTGAAAATAATTGAATTTCTGCAATCATTTGTAACTTCTCCAAAATTCAATTTTTTAAAAATGTTATTTTAGCTAAAATTTGCTATACTTTTATTATTTTTAATCAAATTAATTAAATATATATTGACAAATTTAACTAATTTCAAGAAGAATTTGAATTATTAACATTTTGCAAAAATCAAAGTTTTTTAAAATTTCGAACTAAATTAATTGAAAATTTTAATTTTCTAAAATTTCAAATTGAAACATTTTGAAGTTTAAATTTGTTTATTTCATGAAAAATGTTAAAAAAATAAAATATGTGACAGAATTTGATAAGTTTTATAAATTTAGGATTATTTTTCAAAGAAATTAATTTTTATGATTTATCATAATTTTTTATTCTGGAAATTATATATATGGAAATAAATTAGTGTCTTTAAATAATAGGTACAAATTATAATTTTTATTATTGTGAGAATTAAATTATTATTTTTTCAATAATATTAAATATTATTTTATATATAATATTTTAATATTATAGAAATAGTCGGAAAAAATTGTAATAGTTAAATAAGAAAATAAATTAATATAGAGTAATACTTGTAATAATTATAAAATGTAATATTGTTTTTTAATATTACATAAGTTTAATAATTATTCGAATATATGATATTCTTTATAGTTTACTACCATTTTTTTATAATAATATCATTATATTTTTAATTTTTAAATCTATATTATAATATAATCTCAAATACTCAAAATTCTCAGAAAAAAATTAATCTATAGAAAAAAAAAAAAATTTAGATAACTTTTTTGAAACAAAGTGCTAATTTTATCAATAAGACAAAATTACTATGGAAATTATTTGCGAGTAATATAAAATAAATAAAACAGTTGTCTTTTATCAAAAATAAAATGAAATAAAATTTAAATTAACTAAATCAAAATTTAATGAATGTAATTTTTAACCAATCAAGAAAATGGTTCATCCTTAATGTTAGTCAATTGTATGTACCTCGTTTTAAGAAAAGGAAAAAAAAATGAGGGTTCATTATTGTAAGTACTGCGCCTGAAACTCTGCAACCTGACATTCGCTAAAGCGTGTTTAAAAAGAACTCTTAATGGTAGCTGAAAAATTTCTTAATAACAACTTCAAATATTAAAAAGTAGTTAAGATGAATTTTAGCATATCTGAACAGTATCATTAAAAATACCAACGAGATGAATGGTTATATATTTCTACTGTTTATAATTATAACTAATAAATAAATATTATATAACTATAAATAAATTAACAAATAAATAAATATTACATAACTATAAATAAATTAACTAATAAATTAATAATTAAAAAAATAATTAAAAGATCTCATAAAAAATTAAAAAAAAAAAAATATTAAAGTTTTCGATCCGCGACTTAAAATTGAAATGTTTGAAAAAACAGAAGGGGGACGAACTATAAAGAAACGTCTATTATATAATAATTCGAGTAAATTTGCAAATTGCAAGATACAATATTATAATGAAACTAATGAAAATGAAGAAGAATTTTAAAAATTTATAGTCTTCTCAAGCGACCGTTTGGAAAATGTAACTTTTCCCAATGTGACTCTTTTATTTAGTCAGCACACACTGAGATAGTGGAAATAAATTTTAGTAGCGCATTAGATCTCAAGGGATCAAGTGTGTGCCTGAAATATGGTCATATACACCCAGAGAAATCGTTTATTTGAATAATGTAAAATTTACTTGATACAGAGAAAAATGTAAATTTTTCTCAGAGCTTAATAAATATTTATTTTTCTCAATATAAAACATTAGTTTCTTGTTCACTTTTGCTAAGTGACATTTTTGCCAAGACATTATACTTTTATCTTTAAAATCCTCGTCTGCTTGGTCAAAAAAAGATAATACAATAATGAAATAAATTCAGGTTATAGTGCATTATGAGTTTTAATTTTCATGTCCGCCATATTGGAACCGCCATTTTGAATTTTCGGAAACTGATTTCAAATTCGTACTCAGCAACCCTAAAAACCCCCCGAGTAACTATTTTCGAGCAAATTCAGTCGATTTTTAATTTCTATGTCCGCCATATTGGATCCGCCATTTTGGTTTTTTTAAAAATAACAACAGATTCGTATTCAGCGACCCCATAAACCCCCGAGTAACTATTTTCAATCAAATTCAGTCGATTTTTAATTTCTATGTCCGCCATATTGGATCCGCCATTTTGAATTTTGAAAAACGAACATCAGATTTGAAATCAGTGACCCCAAAAACCCCCGAGTAACTATTTTCAATCAAATTCAGTCGATTTTTAATTTCTATGTCCGCCATATTGGATCCACCATTTTGATTTTTTTTAAAAATAACAACAGATTCGTATTCAGCGACCCCAAAAACCCCCGAGTAACAAGTTTCAAGGAAATCTGAACAATTTTTTTTTTAAATCCACCATTTTAGATCCGCTATTTTTATTTTTTTTTTATATATTCAATTCTTGTTATTAAAGTCACTGAATTCGAAAAAACATTCAGAAAAAGCAAAAATTCAGCTTTATTTATATAAATTAAGTAAATTCCCATAAAAATCAGTTTCTCGAACATCACCCCCCCCCCCCTCACCAAGCCTGTAAAAAGAGAACACGAACTAACTTTTAGGTCGGACAATGTTTTTCTCTTTAGATACACCTTAAGGAAGAAAACCTACCACATGGCAGTCCTGGCAATCAAAATTTTTTTTGTGTGCCGGTGTTATCCTCAATATTCCAAATACAATATAAATGCTTAAGATTTTTCGCAAAAGAGTTAGATATACAATTTGATTATTTTAGACATGATTATACCGAATGACAGTTAATAATACAAAAACACCAAATATTCATAACAGATTTATAAAATTGGACCTTCAACTTCTGCATAATATTATTAACGGTTATATTGATTGTCCGGAGTTATTATCTCAGATCTCGTTGCTGACTCCTCTTATTAGGCGAAGAAACCGACAAACAAATAGACTCATTTTTAAAGTCCAACATTTCACGTACAAATCTTGGTGGTAATTCACTTCTTCTACGAATTTTTAGTGAGGCAAATAGTGCCCACGCCATGAAAGATGTCGATTATTTTGAGAGTTCGAAATCTAGGTTTTTTGCGAGGCTTACCCACTTATCTTAAAATTGTCGATAACAATATGGTAGCAATAGAACAAATTAAAGAGATTGGCCTATAATAATCAGCAGGTATTTTTGAATTTTTGGTACAAGACGAAAAAAACTCATTTTCCATTTGAAAACATTGAATCCAGTTAGAAAACATATAAATAATCCACATTATCACTAGGATTAAGAATCTGTTCAGTATACTGTCATCAATGATCTAAGACTCTTCCGGATTATTATAAGTCTCATGAATATGTAAAATTGAAAGCAAAAATTATTTTAAGATTGCAAGTGCAATGAGATGGTAAAGATAGTTTCCACAAATTGTTTCCTCTATAGTTCAAATCTAATATCAAAATTCACCTGATTACTAAATTTCATTAAATTAGTCTTAACTTCACCTTATGTGCAATTTCGTTAATTTCAATTTTATCACTAGTACCTACACTATTTTAGATAACATGAAATGCGCTATTAGTGTACAAAGTTTCGAATGGAGCCGTTCGATTAAATTGACATTTGAATCCAATTTCAATTAGTTCTCGCTCTTTGATCTTAACGGAATAATACGTTCGTAAATATCAAAGTGACAGGTAATGAAGAGAATTTTTTTTGTAAATAGTTTCTCCAAAATTCTTTTTCCTCCAAAAACAAAAGATTAAACATTAAAATTTATCAGGGGTATGAATTCAGTACAAAAATATGACAATTCGTCATATATTGTTAGTTAAATGCCTTTAGAATGAAAATTAATAGGCATGAGGGTAAAGTAAATTTACTTTACTTATTTGCACGGAAATTCTTTTGACAATTTGATTAAAAAAATTTCTGACTTTGCCTGGAACAGTCGCAATCATCATTCAAGTAAAACTCTTGAGCTACTTTTATATCTTCTCTGCTTACTGGATGACCACTATAGAGTATAGGGTGTCCGTTATTTCCCAAGTTAGCTATTTTCATTTGGATATCATCAAAATCGTTTCTTTTTGACCTAAAAACAATTCTAGAAACTAGAAAAAAATTTTACGATGCCGTTTAACCCTGCCTAAATAACAATACTTTTCCCATTCAATTAACATGGGATTTTTGCTCTTTTTAGAAAATAATTTTTATTTCGTTTATAATACTCTTTGACTAACCAACAATGCTTGATTTTGCTTCTATTATGATTCCTTTAGATAGAGAAATTTTCATATTATCGCGAAAAATTTATTAGACAAGTTTTAAGAAGGTCAATTTCATTTTTATTGATTTTTCTGATTATTTTCCTAAATCTACTTATTAATAAATTTTTATTCGGTATTTCATTGAAAGTTTCTTGTTTTATGCACCCAATTGGAACATAACAATAATTTCAATTCATAAACTATCCGAGAATCACACAGTAGACTAAATCCATTTCAAATCAGGCAGGTCGACTAACTTCATGTTATAGAAAAAAAATTGTTTTGCTTGTCATTTTTTTTCTTTTGAGTATAATTTAATTTTCTTTCTTGGGTCTTGTAGATGGTCTTGTCCTCTTTACAATCCAGTTTGAAATTTGAAAAAATATTTAAAATGATAAAAATAAGGGATGATTTTCTGAAAATAAATAATATCAATTTTCTCCAAAGCACCACCTTTTTTTGTCATCAAATTTTTACTACAAATTCTTAAAATAATTATGAATATTTCCTATGAATTTCAAGCGGGCTAAACCATTCTGGCAATCAGGAGAATTTTTTTTTGAAAAATTTATTCTTACAAATTGTTAACGTTCACGTCAACAATGTTATAACGATTCATTTGTTTTTGAAAATGCAAGTTAACAATTTGAAAATTTGCAAAAATAAATATTTAAAAAAAATTCTCTTGATTGACAGAATGGTTTAGCCCACTTGAAATTCATAGGAAATGTTCATAATTATTTTAAGAATTTGTAGTAAAAATTTGATGCCAATAAAGGTGGTGTTTTGGAGAAAATTGATATTATTTATTTTCAGAAAATCATCCCCTATTTTTATCATTTTAAATATTTTTTCAAATTTCAAACTGGATTGTGAAGAAGACAAGACCATCTACAAGACCCAAGAAAGAAAATTAAATTATACTTAAAAGAAAAAAAATGACAAGCAAAACAATTTTTTTTCTATAACATGAAGTTATAGTCGACATAGCCTGAACGTTTAAATAACAATTTTTGCAGACGTAATCATTTGAATTAATATTGTTATTCGGAAACAAAGGTTCTAATAAGAAAGACAAATTTATTGATATTAGTTTTCAAAAATTCAATTGACCTTCGAAAGCTAATATGTCCTATTTCGATTCTACGGAAAATTTCATGTAAAATTATGTTTTTGCTTATTTTTTAAACAAGTTATTTTAAATTTGTCGCTAAAAACACTAAAATTGAAATTAATAAAAAGCGCCCGACAGATTTTGAAATTTTTTTTTGGAAAATGTTCAGTGATATACCCCGAACAGGGGCGCATGATTATTCCCCAAATGTCATTTTTCCGAAATGTCATTTTACCGAATTGCACTTTTGCGAATACTCATTTTTGCGAAAAGCCAATTTTGCGAAATGTCACTTTTGCGAATTGTCATTTTTTCGAAAAGCTATTTTTGCGAATTGTCATTATTGGGAATCGCCATTTTTACGAATTGTCAATTTTCCGAAAAGTCATTTTTGCGAATCGCCATTTTTACGAATTGTCAATTTTTCGAAAAGTCATTTTTGCGAATCGCCATTTTTACGAATTGTCAATTTTTCGAAAAGTCATTATTGGGAATCGCCATTTTTACGAATTGTCAATTTTTCGAAAAGTCATTTTTGCGAATTGTCATGTTTACGAAAAATACAATAGAAAACTTGTAGGTCTATAAATTCACTATTGTATTTTTCGCAAAAATGACTATTCGCAAAAATGACAATTCGTAAAAATGGCGATTCGTAAAGGTGACAATTCGCAAAAGTGCAGTTCGGTAAAATTACATTTCGGAAAAATGACATTTGGGAAATAATCATGCGTCCCCCCCGAACAAGTTGCAACCAAAATTTTTGAAGGAAAGCTACAAGAGTGTTGAAATTGGTTCCAGGGCACAGAGGTCGGAAATAAAAAATCATTTGCCAAAAATATTTCTTCATTAAAAAAATGTATTTTAGTAACAACCAATGCTAAAAAGTAATTGATCATTTTGAATAATAATCAAATAATTGGGTGTACTTCCGAAAAGCGCATTCCTCCGATTTTAATGAAAGTTATTGGTATACTAACGTATTTTGATGCGAAAATAATAATGAAATTTGTCGCAAATATGTTCGTCATGGTGAAAACCATAAAAAACACCATAAAAATGTGGTTTTTTGCAATTATCTTCTAAAAAGCACAGAATTTCAAAAAATATTCTCAATAAAAGATGTAAGTCTTAACAAAGCACATCTTTTTCGTGCAATACATTTTTGTCCAATTGTGATTAGTTCTTGAGAAAAACGTAAAAAACGATAAAATACCATAAAATTGTCTAAAATACGAATCCTAATAAAGAAGAATTATTCTTAAAGAAAATCAATAACATTTATATAATTCAGGGCGCTGATTAAGAAAATCAGATTTAAAGTTTGTGAAAATTAAAATTTCATGGTAAAAACCATAAAAGACACCATACATTTTTTTTGCTTTTAACTCCTAAAAACACAGAATTCTCGCTTTTTAGTAATAAAATGGGATTCAAATTGACTTTCCAGTTGGTGCTAGAAGGTAAGCAACATAAAATTTTAATTTTTAAAAATTTTCAATCTGATTTTCTTGATCAGCGCCCTGAATTATATAAATGTTACTGATTTTCTTCAAGAATAATTCTTCTTTATTTGAATTCGTATTTTAGACAATTTTATGGTATTTTATGATTTTTTACGTTTTTCTCGACGAGAACTAAACAGAATTGGACAAAAATGTATTCTATGAAAAATATGTTTTGTTAAGACCTATATCTTTTGTTGGGAATATTTTTTCAAATTCTTTGTTTTTTAGCAGTTAAATGCAAAAAAAACCACATTTTTATGGTGTTTTTTTATGGTTTTCACAATGATAAAATTATTAGCGCCAAATTTCATTATTATTTTCGTAATCAGCGCATTAAAATACGTTAGTATAACCAAATTTCATTAAAATCAGAGGAATGCGCTTTTCGGAAGTTTATCCCTTTTTAAATTTTAGCAATTTTTAATAAATGTTTCACAACTGGACATATTTTTTTTTGTCTATAAATTGAATGCGGGGTATATCCATTATTTATAAGAAGTTTTTTTATTTTAACCAAATTGTCATTGTGAAATTGATTGTTTGAAAGTTTAATACTCTACTGAATTGTTTAAAATATTTATTTTATATCTTTTCGATTCATTAGATTCGAAATGTAAATACCTTCCTGAAAAAGTGTCTTTTTAGAACCAAATCGTTGTAATTTTTTCATTGCCTTTTATTAAAGTAACATGGAACAAATTAATTTGACAATTATTTTCTAATTCATATGTAAATTGAATATTTTTGAATTTACTATTGAAAAGGTTATAGAAATTATCTACCTGATCATTTGGTATTTTTTTTATTAGGTAATTTGCTCCTGAATCTGAATATGAAGTCACAAATTAAGAAAGTAGAACAGTTTTCGAGATATAGCTAAATTTCTATTTTTTGAGTTTCGACAAAAAGTGAATTTACGAATTTACCATTATTTCCCAATGTAGTTGATCGATTTTAATTTTCTTTGGAGCAAATTAAAGGTAATTAAATTTCCTATAAAAAAGTATTTACAACATTTTTTAATTGGACTGACGGTTTAGAAGCTATTTATAAATTTGTTTGGAATTTCTCATTATTTTTAATAAAATTTTAGAAAAGAATAGACTTTTTTGGTAAATTACGTCATAAAAAACGTGTTTACTTTGGGTTTTCTTTTCTGGACGACAAAGTACAATTTCTTGGGAAGAAAATATAAGCCGCTGCTGATCAAAATTGAACTGAAAATATAGAAGATATAAGCACTTAAGTAAAAATACAGAAAATTAGCTTTTACACAATTTTACCATTTATTAAAGACATATCGTATGGTTTAAGGTTTTAAAAAATTTTAGACATCAAAAGGTATCTTAAATTCGATTTGCACTACTTTTTTATGGATATTATCTATTTCTCAAATCAGAAACCAACAAAAATCAGCTACAATAAATTGCCTCGTCCCAAAATCCTTAGTCAAAATTCAAGTATTTTTAAAAACAAATGAATCGTTATAACATTGTTGACGTAAACGTTAACAATTTGAAAATTTGTAAAAATAAATTTTTCAAAAAAAATTCTCCTAATTGCCAGTATGGTGTAGCCCGCTTGAAATGCATAGGAAATATTCATAATTATTTTAAGAATTTGTAGTAAAAATTTGATAACAAAAAAGGTGGTGTTTTTTAGAAAATTTATCTTATTTATTTTCAGAAAATCATTCCCTATTTTTATAATTTTAAATATTTTTTCAAATTTCAAACTGGATTGTGAAGAGGACAAGACCATCTACAAGACCCAAGAAAGAAAATTAAATTATACTCAAAAGAAAAAAAATGACAAGCAAAACAATTTTTTCTTCTATAACATGAAGTTAGTCGACCTGCCTGATTTGAAATGGATTTAGTCTACTGTGTGATTCTCGGATAGTTTATGAATTGAAATTATTGTTATGTTCCAATTGGATGCATAAAACAAGAAACTTTTAATGAAATACCGAATAAAAATTAATTAATAAGTAGATTTAGAAAAATAATCAGAAAAATCAATAAAAATGAAATTGACCTTTTTAAAACTTGTGTAATAAATTTTTCGCGATAATATGAAAATTTCTCTATCTGAAGGAATCATAATAGAAGCAAAATCAAGCATTGTTGGTTAGTCAAAGAGTATTATAAACGAAATAAAAATTATTTTCTAAAAAGTGCAAAAATCCCATGTTAATTAAATGGGAAAAGTATTGTTATTTAGGCAGGGTTAAACGGCATCGTAAAATTTTTTTCTAGTTTCTAGAATTGTTTTTAAGTCAAAAAGAAACGATTTTGACGATAACCAAATGAAAATAGCTAACTTGGGGAATAACGGACACCCTAATATAGGCACTTGACACTGGTTACAAAGAGCTTGTTCTTCTTTTGTTATCAGATGGTGATGAGTTAGATGAGTGTGTCCAATTCGCAGGCGAGTTAGAGTTACTTGGTCCTTCCTTTTTTCCAACATAATTTGGTGACTCTCGAATACATTGTTTTTTACTACATATAGTTTACTGGGTTTTGTTTTCCAATTCTCATTCCAGAGTTTTGATGTTTCGATTTTGAAAATTTTTTTAAGGTCTACAGGTTCGATTTTTGCTGGTTCATCTAGTTCTACTAGAGTACAGGCAGTTTTTGCTATAGAGAATCAGCTGTTTCGTTTCCCGGTATACCAACATGGGAAGGAATCCAAATTATGGTCATATTTTTTTCATTTGGTATTGTAGTTAGTATGTTATCAACATATCTAAAAATGAAGGGGAATTCTTTGAGGCAAAGTTTCTTCTGTTAAATCTAATACTGTTGTTGCAAGTATTGGTGACAGAGGCATGCCTACGGGTAGACTATGTTTTTGCTTAAAATGTTAATTAGTCAATTGTCATGAAATAAGAAATTTTTAAGCATTTTCTTATAATAATTCTTCAAAGCGTATTTTTGGAATATTTGTTAATTGTTTTATTTCATCCTATCTGTTTTTTATGCAATTGATATAGCTAAGTTTGTATGTTAGTGAACATTGATTTTACGTCAAGAGCAATAAGTAAATAATTATCAGGGATTGTGATTTTTTTTAAATTTTGCAATGAGTTCAATACTAATTTTTACTTGAGCTTCAGGAGGTTTTAATGATTTTGTTAAAATGTCACTTAAAAATTTAGCAGTCGGATAGGTCGGACTAAATGAAACATTAGGTCTTAATGGAATGTTTTTGCGAAGTTTTGGTGCGCTATATATTTTTCGTAAAAAACTTTTTTAAACATTTGTGTCCATTTGTAACTTTGATTGTTTTTGCAGTTTCGTTTGTTTCAAATTTTTCATGTAGATATTTAATATCGTTATTAATTTCTTTTTGAATTTGTTGAGTTTGATCAGATTTTGTTTTTATCAAATATAAGATCTTTCATCTTTTTGTCATATGGGATGTTATTGTCATCCACTGTAGTATTAGCTTTGTCTGATTTTGTGAAGAACCCATCTTTGTTATTTTTTAGAAAAAGTTTGGTTATTTGTTTGTAATGTTCATTGAAAGAGAGATAATGTGATCGCGTAGATGATTGTTTGGATGTTTCTTCTTTTAATTGATTATATCTATAGTTTGCACAAATTTTAAACGAACAGCCCTATTGTCTTCGTTAATTTTATGCTTGATTTAAAGACATGTCTCTGCAGAGTTCGTCTATACCATGAAAACTATTTTTTTCATATGAGACAGAGGGAAATAAAAATAGTCATGTTGACGCAAAACGGTAGACGCACCGTAAAGAATCAAAAAAAAAAAAAAAAAAAAATAAGCATCTAATAAGTGAGCTGAAAAATGATAATTGAGGAAAGCGTTTATAGATTGTGTGGCGCAGGGTGGAAGAAGAAGAATCAGTAGGAAGAAACGAGATTTGCAGTATAAACAGCAGACAGACAGTCTTGAGAAGCGGGTGCGGGAGGTTAAAAAGAAGGCAGTGGACTGAGAGAGAGAGAGTGAGAGAGAAACAAGTGATGGCGGGATGAGAGAGGGTGTTGAATGAAAGGGGACAAACGGAAGAATGAAGATCAGTATGAGTGAGATGGGGAGAAGATCGCGCGTGCGGCTCTTTGGTTGTTAGGTCGTTGTTACACAGGTTCTTAGGCTGTCCCGGAGACCGCCGCGTCGCGCGCGCGACGTTCCCTGCGCGCGCAAAGCCTCAACCGGCGTCCACAAGGGGCGCTAGCTCTGTGGCCGGCCTTTGCCTTCCAAGAGCGGGACGTTCAGTCTAATTTGAACCGTCGCGTGTATCCGTATCGGCGGTTGCGACAATCTTTTTTTTTTCCCACATTCGAAAATCCCCACACAACCCACGAGGTTTCAAATAATGTTCTCTCTGAAATTATCCCCACACTTTCCATCATTTTAATTCTATATTTTAAAAAATCAATCGCTTCTTTTCGGAAAAAAGTGTGTTCCACAACCCCCCTCTAGTTTTTCTTTGTGTGTAACCACGTGTTTGAAATTTTTTTACCGAAATGTGTTTTTTTCTTCTTCTATTTTTCTTTTTCTAGGCTTTTGATGACAATTTTTGCAGACTGGGAAAATTGAGAGAGAGAGAGAGTGTGGTGCGTGTGCGATGATATTTAAATAGCAGCGGCGAAGATTCAAAGAGGCAGACGACACGCAGATCCTTCTTCGTAAAGTGCAATGCGATATTCTTGGTTTAAAACAGTGTCAACTATTTTATTTTTACAGTTATAAAATTAATATTTCAATTTTCGAATTTTAGAAACAATGAAAAAGGATTTGAATAGGAAAAGAAGAGTAAAATAAAAAATTGGGGTTTTGTGGTAAGTGCCTTTAATAGGCCCGGACCCAGTGTGTGTGTGTTTGTGTGTTTGTGTGTGCGGTGACCCGCAAACTCTTTCTCAAAATGAAGAGTAAAACGGTACCGCATAAGGCTAGACACCCTCAAAACTGTCTGGGAATTCTCACCACTTACCAATGGTACAACACTTCTTGAAATAAACACAACATTTTTTTTTTTGACTCAAGAAGTCACCTCTTCATGAATGCAGTCGGGAAATTTACATTTAAAAGTTAATTTTTTATTTTCGTTTTCTAAACCCGGTAAATTTGTAATCTTTGAAAAACAAGAAGGGACGATAAAAAATCTAAAGAACAATTCAGGGTGAGGCGCCGGAAACCCTTTAATTCGGGGGTAGTAGAGGTCACCTCACCCCGATAAAAACAAAAAAACAACAACAAACCCCAAAATTTTAGATGATGTTGGGATCATTGATAATTGTTGGAATCTTGAGCTGTTGGGGCGCCATTGCATTTGCCTCGGCACCCCCAACAAAGCTTTCAAGTTTCCCAAAGATTCCCTCCAATGAAAAATTGCAAAACTCTCCTCAAGCCTTTGTTTATCATCATAATTCCAAAGTTAAACTAGATTTAGCAAATTTTTACACTTACAATGAAAGAACAGTGGAAAACATAATGAATCATTGGAAAAATGATGATGATGATGATGATGATGAGAGTAAATTATTCCAAATGCCAAGAATTGAAAGATCATTGATTGCGTCGAGGAAAAATCGTACAAAATCAGAATCACCACGTGAGCAGAGACGACGTTGTCGTATGAAAAACAATTGTCGTGGTAGAAATTGGTGTCCTGATATGGACGTTGGAAATAGGGCATTTCTCGCGCCGACTGTGTTTGAAGGGAAGGCGAGAAGTATGTCCTCCCTTAGAAAGCCGGGATCAAATTATGCCGTTACATTTGAGGTGAGACAGGTTTACAAGAGTCAGACTGGCTTTGTGCCTCTGCAGAAGAATGATAGCGTCAGATTGCACTTCCGCGACAAGGTCACACCGAGCAAGTCAACACTCTGTGGATATGAAGACAACAACAACAACAACAATAATAATAATAATAACAACAACAACAACGCTGGAATTCAGCAACGAGATAATCGAAGTGGAGTGGTGAGAGCCAATATTAAAAGGGGTAAAGTGTATCTAGTGTTTGTGAATCGCGTAGGACCAAGAAACTTTACTATCCTCGGCGAGCCAGTGATACGCAGCAAGAAGAATGAACAGGCAGTGCAGGCGGTCACTCGTCCGGATTATGGTATGAAAATTGGAAAATTTTAAACCAATTTCTTATTCAGGTCAACTTTAGGGTCAATCGGTTAAAACTTGATGATTTTTAGATCAAAAATGTGAAATTTCACTTTGACTCTCACATTCACTGTCAAACAGTTGGAAAAATGAAAAAGTTAAAGAAAAGTACAAATAGTTGAAATAAAATTTACTCTCCATCTTCAAAATGGAATATTCTATTCATATTCCTGGAATATTTCAAAGGAATATTGTTAATATTTTTATCACAATCTTGGAATATTTCAAAGGAATATTGTTAATATTCTAAACACATTCTTGGAATGTATCAAAGGAATATTGTTAATATTCTGAACACATTCTTGGAATATTTCAAAGGAATATTGTTAATATTCTGAACACATTCTTGGAATGTATCAAAGGAATATTGTTAATATTCTGATCACATTCTTGGAATATTTCAAAGGAATATTGTTAAAATATTCTGATCACATTCTTTGAATGTTTCAAAGGAATATCGTGAATAGTATAGTCACACTCCTGGAATATATCCAATATTTCATAGGGATATTCTTTTGGAAAATAGTAGGAATATTTCTTTGGAATATTACTCTTTAGATTCAAAGAATTTATCAGTTGTAAGTAAGTTGATGAATTTATTTAAATAGCACATTTTGGAATGTCAATATTCAAAGGAATATTGTGAATACTATAGTCACATTCCTGGAATATTTTAAAGGAATATTGAAATTATTCTATTAACATTCCTAAAATATTTCAAAGAAATATTTCGAATAATATATTCACATTCCTGGAATATTTCAAAGGAAGATAAATTAAATGTTCACAATATTTAATATTAAAAAAATATTTCATAGGAATATTGTGAATATTAGTCACATTCCTGAAATATATCTAATATTTCATAGGGATATTCCTTTGGAATATAGTAAGAATATTTCATTGGAATATTACTCTTTAGATTCAAAGAATTTATCAGTTGTAAGTAAATTGATGAATTTATTTAAATAGCACATTTTTGAATGTCAATATTCAAAGGAATATTGTGAATACTATAGTCACATTCATGGAATATTTTAAAGGAATATTGTAAATATTCTATTAACATTCCTGGAATATTTCAAAGAAATATTGTGAATATTCTATTAACAATAACAAATGTTATTGTTATTGTTAATGTTATTGTTAACAAATGTTAATGTTAATTTTATTAACATTCCTGGAATATTTCAAAGGAAGGTAAATTCAATGTTTAGAATATTTAATATTAAAAAAATATTTCATATGAATATTGTGAATATTATAGTCACATTCCTGGAATATATCCAATATTTTATAGGGATATTCCTTTGGAATATAGTAGGAATATTTCATTGGAATATTACTTTTTAGATTCAAAGAATTTATCAGTTGTAAGTAAATTGATGAATTTATTTAAATAGTACATTTTGGAATGTCAATATTCAAAGGAATATTGTGAATACTATAGTCACATTCTTGGGATATTTTAAAGGAAGGTAAATTAAATGTTTACAATATTTAATATTAAAAAATATTTCATAGGAATATTGTGAATATTATAGTCACATTCCTGAATTTTTTTTTTGAGGAATATTGTGAATATTCTATTTACATTTCTAGAATATTTCAAGGGAATATTGTAAATACTATATTAGCAATCCTAGAATATTACAAATATATATTGTGAATACTACATTCACATTTCTGAAATATTTCAAAGGAATATTCTGAATATTAGATTTACATTCGTGAAATATTTTAAAGGAATATTGTGAATATTATATTCATATTCCTAGAATATTTCAAAGAAATGTTGTGGATATTCTTTTTACATTCGTCGAAAATTTTAAAGGAATATTTTGTATATTCTATTAACATTCCTGGAATATTTCAAAGAAATATTGTGGATTTTCTATTCTGATTTGTAAAATATTTTTAAGGAATATTGTGGATACTCTATTAACATTCCTGGAATATTTCAAAGAAATATTGTGGATATTCTATTAACATTCCCGGAATATTTCAAAAGAAGACAAAGTTAATATTATTTCCAATGTTTAATATTAAAAATTATTTCAATGGAATATTGTGAATACTATAGTCACTTTCCTGGAATATTGCAAAGGAATATTGTGGATATTATATTCACATTCCTGGAATATTTCAAAAGTAAGCTAGATAAAGTTTTTCCATTATTTAATGTTGGAATATCGGGAATATTTGGAATATTTCACTGAAATTCCAAAGGAACATTATAAATATTCCATTTGTAGTCCAATATCCCATTCACATTCCAAAGGAATATTATAAATATTTATTCTAGCTTCTGCAGGAATATTTAGAATATTTCACTCAAATTCCAAAGAAACATTAGAAATATTCCATTAACATTCCGAAGGAATATTGTGAATATTCCATCAACATTCCTCGGGAATATTAGAAATATTCCAGCCACAATCCTCATGAATATTTGAGACTATTTTACGTTTCGATAAAAAGTATTTTAGGAATATTTCAATTTAATATTTTAGATATATTCCATTTATACAGTCTATAATGGATAGTTTAGAATAATCCATTCAGATTCCAAAGGAATATTGAGAATATTCCATCGAAATTACAAAGGAATGTTAGGACTATTTCATCCATATTCCAAAGGAGTATTAATAAAATTCCGTCCGCTTTCCAAAGGAAATATAATTTTAATATTTCAAGAATATTCCAATTCAATATTTTTGGAATATTACTATAGCATATTTTATAAATAATGCAATTGAATATTTTAGAAATATTCCATTTATAGTCGAATGGTTCATTAAAAAAAATTCTATTGAAATTCTAAAGGAATAATAAAAATATTCCAGCAAAATATTCCAAAGGTCTATTTTACTCACATTCCTAAAGAATATTCTTAATATTCCATTTACATTTCAAAGGATCATTAGAAATATTCCATTCATAAATAAGAAAGGAACATTAATAATGTACCATTCTAAAGGAACATTGAATTAATTTTTGAAACATTCCAAAGGAATATTGATAATATTTCGTCTACTTTCGAAAGGTATAGTGTGAATTTTCCATTTATATCTCAAAAAACATTATTTTAGGAATATTCCAATTAAATATTTCAGAAATATTCCAGGATAAATATTTTAGGAATATTTATATTTACTACGTTTAAGAATATTCCAATTGATTACTTCACGAAACTTTTTAATTCTAAAAGTTACAGAAATATTCCAACGAAATAATATATAAATATTTCGTGAAATGTATCCCAATAGCATGGAATTTTTTAACTCACATTTCGGGAATATTCCTTTGAAATTTAGATGGAATATTTCATTGGAATATTTTATTCACATTCCAATAATTATTAAAGAACCAGTAGACAATAAATGGAATTTGTATTTCTAAAATAATCAATTGATGAATTTCTAAAATATGCGATTGTAATATTCCTAAAATTCACAATTGGAATATTCCTAAAACATTAAAATTATATTTCCTTTGGCAAGTGGATGGATTATTTTCAATATTAGTTTGGAATGTGACCAAAATTTATTTAATATTCTTTTGAAATGTAAATGGAAAAATTTTAGTGTTTACATTAAATTTTTTTAAAGAATATTTCAATATTGAAAACTTTAGGAATATGCTGTAGAAATATTCCAATGGAATACTATATAGAAATATTTCATAGAATGTGCCTTAATATCACGGAATATTTAATATTCATTCCTGGAATATTACTTTTGAATATAGTATGAATATTCCTGGAATATTCCTCTACAATATAAACGAATATTCCAGGAATATTCATTTGGAATGTAGTAATAATATTCCAGGAATATTCATTTGGACTGTAGTAATGATATTCCAGGAATATTCATTTGGACTGTAGTAAGAATATTCCAGGAATATTCCTTTGAAATATAGTAGGAATATTATTTTGGAAAAAAGTAGGAATATTCCTTTTGAATATAGTAGGAATATTTCATTGGAATATTCCTTTTTAGATTTAAAGAATTTTCCAGTTGAAAGTAAATTGATGAATTTATTTAAATAGCACATTTTGGGAATATAGAAAATTGTTGACAATAATTAAAAAATAAGAAGTATTTAAATATTTATTTAACAAAATTATTCAAGTTTTGAATAATTAAATTTATAAATCAGTGAAAGTTTAGGGAAATATAATATAAAATTTTTGTGACAATACTGAATTAAATAAATGACTTTTTCCACTTTTTTTTGTATTTTTAATCGATTCAAGAGACTTTTTTCGCGCTTTAAAGTCGAATAAGCGAGACCTGTATATTTTTTTTAAATAAAAAAAGTGTTTTTTTTAAATTTCCAATAAAATATTTTTAATAAAATAAACAAATTATTTTTGTTAAATAATTAATCTGTTATAATATTACTTAATTAATTGCTTGCCTGTGTCTGATTATTCAATTTTGTACGTCAATTTTGGTAAATGTATAAAACAGTATAAGCTAACATATATTGGGAAATAATAATAAACGAATGAAATTAATTTCGTTAAATACTTTATTGTTCATTTTCCAATTATTATTTGTGTCGAAAATTATTACTAAAAAAAGAAAATTTTCATCTCGTCAAATTTTGTTCTCTCTTATAAACAAACAAAAATTTTAAAGAAATAAAATTTAATAAGAAAAAAAAACTTTAATATTAATTAGGATTTATTAATTATTTTTATTATTTTAATTATAAAATTATTAATATTTTAAATCTAAATTTTTCAACAATTGCAATTTATGAATTATTATTATAATTAATTATAATTAATTATAATTAATTATAATATATTAATTAGAATTAATTAATTCATTATAATATATTAATTAGAATTAATTAACTTATTATTATTAGAATAATGAAGAAATGAAATAGGACGATTTTTATTATTATCATTATTTACACGCTAATTTTATGATTTAAAACTATTTCTTAAGGAATGAAGTACATGTCCGTCTAAAGAGAGACCTTATTGCTAAAATCCTGTTCATAAGAAAAACGCGTTTAAAGTTCTGAGTTAACATTGCCTGCCATGGATTTGTGTTTTTTTTGTAATCGTCTCAAGGACAAAATTTTAAAAGACAAAAGTATCCGAAAATTATATATTATAATATAAATAGAACATTTTTTTCAAGATTTTAAAAACAAAAAAATAACATGGAATATTGGAATATCGTAATGATATTCCACTATTTTGTATTTTCAGAGAAAAAGGTTGTCTAGAAATCAGATTCGGGAAAAAGGAAAGAAATATCGCATTGGATTATAGTATTAATAATCCTAATAGCACGAAATATTCCACGCACATTTCTGGAATATTCCATTTGAACTTTTGAATATTCAAATTGTAGAATATTCCATTCTAAATTTGTGAATATTCTAATGGAATATACAATTCGAACTTTACAAATATTGCAATGGAATATTGCATTCAAACTTTATGGATATTCCAATGGAATGTTCCAGTCGAAATTTACAAATATTTTATTCGAAGTTTAATTATATTCCAATGGAATATTCAAGTCGATATTTATACAAACATTTTATTAAAAGTTAATGGATATTCCAATGGAATATTTCATATTAAATTTACGAATATTTCATTGGAATATACCATTCAGACTTTACAAATATTCCAGTCGAGATTTTAAATATTTCATTCGAATTTTCCCAATATTCCAATGGAATATTTCAGTTAAAACTTACGAATATTCCAGTCAGAATTTAGAAATATTCCAATGGAACGTTCCAGTCGAAATTTACAAATATTTAATTCGAAGTTTACGAATATTCCAATGGAATATTCCAGTCGATATTTACAAATATTTTATTTGAAATTAACGAATATTCTAATGGAATATTTCTTTTAAAATTTATGAATATTCCATTGGAATATACCAATAAAAGATAACGAATATTCCAATGGAGTATTTCAATTAAAATTTACGAATATTGCAGTCAAAATTTAGAAATATTTCGATGGAATATTTCAATCGAAATTTGCGAATATTCCGATGGAATATTATCTAAAAACTTTTGTAGTTGAAAAGATATATTAATAATAATTTATATCTAAATGTTGCGAAAATTTATGAGTGTATCATAAATAATAATAATAATAAAAAAGAAATGTAAAAAAATGTTTATGTTGCAGTCAAATAATATTTTCATGGAATATTCGAAAAATTGTCCACAAAAATATTCCTAATTATGTTTTCTAAAGGTCGATTATTTTAATATTTTTAGTCATATATAAAATTAACATTATAATACATAAAATAATATATTTAGGAATATTCCTTTTAAATATTCCATCCACATTGTAGTAATATTTCTTTAGAATATTTAACTCACATTTTAGAAATGTTCCTTTTGAATATTCCATCCAAATTTTATTAATATTACTTTTGAATATTCCTTTAAAATTTTAGGAATTTTACTTTTGAATATTCCATCCACATTGCAGTAATATTCCTTTCGAATATTTCATTCACATTTTAGGAATATTTCTGTTAAATATTCAATCCAAATTTTTAGTAATATTCCTTGTCAATATTCCTTTAACATTTTAGGAATTTTCCTTTTGAATATTGCATCCACATTGTAGGAATATTTCTTTCGAATATATCATACACATTTTAGGAATATTCCTTTTTAGTATTCCATCTAAATTTTAGTAATATTCCTTGTGCATATTGTGAATATTGTGAATATTCCTTTGGTATAATGTAGGAATATTGCACTGGAATATTTAAGGAATATTTTATTGGAATATTATAAGAATATTCCATTGGAATATTTCTTTTTAAATTTATAATTTTTTTGGTTCAAATTTTTATATTAATGATTTCAATTCAAGGATCTAAAAATTGATTCCAGGAATGTGAATGCCATATTCCAGAAATGTAAGAGAAATATAAAATACGAGCCATGGGAGGAAATTAATTTGTTAATTTCTACTATTAAATTAGCATATTTTTCCAAAATATTAATGAAATTTGCATGTTAAGAATATTCCAATGGAATATATTTGGAATATTCCTTTTGATTTACTATAGGACTAATAATATGTTTAATATCTTAGTGACAACAATAATGATATTCCTAAAAATAATATTCTCATAAAATGCTGATGAAATATTCCCAAATTATTTTCATGGAATATTCCAAAATTATTTTTAAAAAGCAATTGGAGTTTGAATATTTTATTAATTTTGAAATATGAATGGAATATAATGTTAATATTCCTAATATTCCAGTGGAATATTCCCATATTATTCCAAAAAGAGATTCCAAACTTCGGACTTTTTAATATTTCCAAATTATAGTTGAAACATTCTTTAGAAACTCTAGTAGCATGGAATATTCTATTTGCAGTCTTGGAATATTTTTGGAATATTCCATCCATATTGTATGAATATGAAAATATCGATCTTTTGGAATATCATAGAAATATTATAAAATATATAAATATTATAATATAAAATCCACATTTTCTAAATCTGTTTCTGTGCAATATTCCAGGTATCTGAATGAAATATTCCTTGCTCTGAGGGTTGTTATTTACTTATTTGCTTTTTTTCGGTAATGATTACATTTTTTATATATTGTTAATTAAGTTATTAGAATAATATTCCAGTCACATTTTAGAAATATTAAAATTTCCAAATTTAGTAAAAAAAATTTTTTAATAAGAATAGAATATTCCATCAGAATATTGTTGGAGTATTATATAAGAATTTTGTCTCTGAATGGTGAATAGTTCAATGTGATTTTCCAATATTTCAATAAAATATTCCAGAAGTGTAAATGTAATATTCTATCCATTCTATGCTATTTGGCGAATATTAATGATAATAAAAAAATATTTTTACTAAATTTCAATGGAGTATTATAATATACAATGCTTAGATGAAATATTTCAAATTTTTCTTAAGGAACATTTCAAAAATGGGAACTTTCAATTTTCCTAAAATATTTATGAAATATTCTAAGTGTTCAATGAAAAATTTCTCTGGAATTTTTCAAATGTTTAATGGAATAGTTTTCCGGATATTCCAAATTGTTAAATGAATATTTCTTTGGGATATTTCCATTGTTTAATTTAATATTTCTTTGGCATTTTCCAAATGTCTGAAGAAATATTTTTTGGAATATTTTTTAATCTTTGAAGGAATGTTTCTTTGGAATATTCCAAATGCCTAATGGAATATTTTTTGGAATATTCAAAAAATCTTTGAAAGAACGTTTCTTTGGAATATTTCAAATGTTAAATGGTTTTTTGAGATATTCCAAATGTCTAATTGAATATTTTTTTTTAATATTCCAAATTTTTGAGGAATATTTTGAATATTTAATTAAATATTTCTTTGGAATATTCCAAATGTTTAATGGAATAGTTTTGCGGATATTCCAAATTGTTAAATGAATAGCATATTTCGAATGTTTAATTTAATATTTCTTTGGAATGTTCCAAATGTCTTGGGGAATATTTTTTGGAATATTCAAAATGTCTGACGGAATATTTTTTGGAATATTTTTAATCTTTGAAGGAATGTTTCTTTGGAATATTCCAAATGCCTAATGGAATATTTTTTGGAATATTCAAAAAAATCTTTGAAAGAATGTTTCTTTGGAATATTTCAAATGTTACCTAAATGGTTTTTTGAGATATTCCAAATGTCTAATTCTTTGGAATATTCCAAATGTTTAATGGAATAGTTTTTCGGATATTCCAAATTGTTAAATGAATGTTTCTTTGGCATATTTCGAATGTTTAATTTCATATTTCTTTGGAATGTTCCAAATGTCTTAGGGAATATTTTTTTGAATATTCCAAATGTCTGACGGAATATTTTTTGGAATATTTTTAATCTTTGAAGGATTGTTTTTTTAAATATTCCAAATGCCTAATGGAATATTTTTTGGAATATTCGAAATCTTTGAAGGAATGTTTCTTTGGAATATTTCAAATGTTAAATGGTTTTTTGAGATATTCCAAATGTCTAATTGAATATTTTTTTGAATATTTCAAATTGAGGAATATTTTGAATATTTAATTTAATATTTCTTTGGAATATTCCAAATGTTTAATGAAATAGTTTTTCGGATATTCCAAATTTTAAAGGAATGTTTCTTTGACTTATTTCGAATGTTTAATTTAATATTTCTTTGAAATGTCTCAAGGAATAATTTTTCGAATATTCTAAATACCTGATGGAATTTTTTTTTCAAATATTTTAAATATTTGAAGGAATGTTTTCTTTGGAATATTACAAATGCCTAATGAAATATTTTTTGAAATATTCCAAATCTTTGAAGGGATGCTTCTTTGGAATATTTCAAATGTTAAATGGTTTTTTGAGATACTCCAAATGTCTAATGGATTATTTTTTTAAATATTCCAAATTTTTGAGGAATATTTCGAATATTCAATTTAATATTTCTTTGGAATATTCCAAATGTTAAATGAATTATTTTTTTTTGAAATATTCCAAATGTTTAATGGAATATTACAGGAAAGTTAAATAATTATTTGTTTGACAAAAAATTTTAAAAAGTAGAAAAAAATTATTGACATTTTTTTAAATTAATGGTTGTGAAATAGTTTTATAAAAATTCTGAATCAAAATTCTGGTTAGACCTTAATGAAAAAGATATTAATCGTTCAGCGTTGAATATGAAATTTTCAATGGATATGGGCAATTAAAGTGAAATTTATTTCTTTTTAAATTCATGACTTTGATTTTTTTTTAAAATATTGTACCACATAAAATAGTGTGAGTAAAATGATTTTGTATGAAATTGCTTTCAATTAGAATTCTTGTGGGTCATCATTTTTTTTTTTTTTTTTTTTTTTAATTGATCGCAATAATAAAACTTTATACATTTTCCTCTCTAACAAATTTTTATTCTTTTTTCAATACTTAATTTAGAATAAATTTGTTTTTAATTTAGAGAGAAAATAATTTTAAAATAAATTTTTGTTTTTTTTATAATAACAAGTTTTAATTAGGAAAAAGTGAAAATTAATTGGAAAGGGGAGAAATTGAAATTAATAAAAAATAGGTATTTTTCGCTTGATTATAGTGAAAAATGAAACTATATATAATAATGGCAGTTACTATATAAAAGATTCGGTTTATTTTTAATACTTCGAACTTTATGTTTTCAAGCTTAAAAAAAATTGACTTTTTAGGCTTCGAGATTTTTTTTTCATATTCTCCTCTTCATGACGAAAATAGTAACTTAATATTAGGTAAAGCTTCAGATCCACATTCATAAAATTCCCAAGCTGTAAAATTCTGCTCGCCGCCGCTTTGGTCGCTGCAGAGACTATCTCTCTCATCAAGTTTTCTAGTTTAAAATCTAGCTTAACAATTTCTTTTTATTATTATTTTAATGACACTGATTAAAAAGTACTATTCTCGATTTTTCCATTTTTACACTTTAAAGTGAAAATTATTTATAATATCAGAAATATTGGAGATATTTTTAAATCGAAATTCAGCTTTATCTATAGTATGCGATTATTTTATCAGTTTTTCTTTTTCTTTTTTTTTTACTTTTAACACATATTTTAATTGAAATATTTTTACACCACTATGTTCATGTGAATTGTTTTTACGTATATATTGATTTAGAATACTTTCCAAATATTTTATTCGACAAGCTGTCAATTTGTTATTTTGCAGTTAATTTAATTTTCTCCAGGTAAAACAGATTTTTTTCGCAGGTAAATTAATAAATATAGAAAATAGAAATAGGAAATTGCATATTTCTATTTAAATGATACACTTTTTTAAATTTTACTCAAATATTTTTAATTATCATATTATTTATTTATTATTTCAATAAAGTGATAAACAAAGTTTAAAAGGTGGTCCAAACATGATTATTTTCCCCTATTACTATTATAATTATTCGGATAGTAATACCAAACGATAGGCATATTTTTTAAAGAAATCGACGCCATATTGAATCCTCCATTTTGAATTTCAAAAAATTAATTCTATTGCACTAAAATTTCAAAAAGTTGCAAACATTATTTAGAAATAAAAAGTATTTAGAATAAATGTGGCCTGAAAATTAAAGAAAACCTATTTTTTTCTCCTAAAACTTGTCAAAATCGAGAAAATGGGGAAAAAAATATAAATAGAAAATAAAAATATTGACGGTTGAGTATAGAAATTCGAGGTTATAAATTTTAAAGCAGAAATTCAAATTAATGAACCGTGGAGAATATTCATGCATCCCGTTAAAATAGGGCGTTGAGTGTTTGTGGGCTACTGTTTCTTTCTTCTGTTTTAAATATTTATTGTGTCAAAAATTGCAGTATATGCGTGATAGCTGAAAAAACAATTGAAATATTCGTGTTGATGCGTTGTTAAAATTCCCCTTCAAACATTTTTCACAAAGTAAATTCTCTATTATAAAAATAAGAGTTATGTAGGACTCATTTTTTCTTCCTCCAATCTATTGAATTATTTTTCAATAAATGTTTATAATAATTATATTTAAATACTTGAACTAAATATTCTGTTTTTCAATTGATACTAAATTACGCAGACTTTGCACTCGATAATTAATATTAATGTATCAAAAAGTAGTTTTTAAACTAAAAAAAGTGGTGAAAAAAGTAGCTATCAAAAAATTAAACTTGACGACCAAAAAAACACGTTTTAGACACTTCTCAAAACTGATAAAAATTACATTCCATATTTTTTATTTTCCTGACTTTTTTCGAATTTTCATCAAAAATATTTACTTCTTTCCTATCCTGCTAATAAATTGAATTCCTGCAACGAATTTTATTATTCATCAAAGAATTTAAATATTTATCAAAATAATTTAATTCTTGCCCTGAATTTTACAAAAATTTTTAAATAATTGATTTCTTTTGACTAATTTTATGCAAAATTCTAATTTAAATAATTGATTTCTTTTCTCTAATTTTATGCAAATTCTAATTTAAATAATTGAATTCCTGAGAAATTTTAATTATTCACGAAAAGAATTGAATTCTTCCAAAGATTTTTACAAAATTTTTTTTAAATAATTGAATTCTGTTTGGAAATTTTATGAAAATAGTAGATATTAAAAATCATTGAAATGCGAAAAGTTTTTAAAAATAATTAAATTTTACAGAGAATTCTATTAAAATTATTGAGAATAATTAAATGTCTGTGTGGCATTTTATTAAATTTTTTTTGAAAATAATTGAATTTCTAAAAAGCATTTTATTATTTATGAAAAATATTGAATTCTTGAGAACGATTTTATTTTAATTTTTTAAAATAATTGAATTATTGTTATGATTGTCATTTATGAAAATAATGTATTTTTGTAAAGAATTTTATTAAAATGCCTCAAACTACATCAATTTTTGTGAATAATTTTGTTATTTATCGAAATAATTGAATTCTTTCGAAGAATAATTTATTTAAATAAATGAATTCATGGAAAGTATTTTATTAAAATCTAAAAGAATAATTGAATTATTTCAAAAAAAATTTAATTTCTTTCAATCAATTTTATTAAAATACTTGAAAATAATTGAATTCCTGTGAAAAACTTGATTTGTGAAAATAATTGATTTTTTCTATTAATTAATTTAAAATAGTATTAAAAATAATTGAAATTCATTGATGAGTTTTATTATTTATAGAAATAATTGAATTCATGCTAACCATTTTTGTTAGGAATTTTTTAAATAATTGAATTTACAAGAAGAAATTGGTTGCTTTTAAAAATAATTGAATTCTTGTAATAAATATTGTTATTTATCAAAATAATTGAATTTTGCAAAGAATTTGATTAAAATGCCTTAAAATAATTGAATTTTCCGGAATAATTTTGTCATTTATTGACGTAATAATTGAATTCTTTCGAAGAATTATTTATTGACGTAATTGAATTCTTTCGAAGAATTATTTATGTAAATAATTGAATTTTTGGGTAGAATTTTACTAAAATCTATAAAAGAGTAATTGAATTATTTCAAAAAAATTTAATTAAAATTGTATTTAAAATAATTGATTTCTTTCGATCAATTTTTTTGAAAATATTTGAAAATAATTAAATTTCTGTGAAAAATTCTAATATTTTTGTAAATAATTGAATAATTGCGAAAAATTTTTTTTAAATAATTGAATTTTTCGAGGAATTAAAATTAAATTTTTAAGAATAATTACATTTTTTGAGCAATTCCTGTAAAATTGGATTAAAAATAAAATTGAAATCTTGCCATAAATTTTATTATTTATGAAAATAATTGAATAGTTGCAAAGAATTTTATTAAAATTTTTAAAAATGATTGAATTCCTAAGAAGAATTTCATTATTTATGAAAATAATTGAATTTTGCGATTAATTAATTTAAAATACCTATAGTATTAAAAATAATTCAAATTCTTTGATGAGTATTATTATTTATGAAAATAATTAAATTCTTGTGAATGATTTCATTAGTATTTTTTAAAGTAATTAAAATGCAAAAGAATATTACTTTTAAAAATAATTGAATTCTTGCGCTGTATAATGTTATTTATGAAAATAATTGAATTTTGTTTAAATTTTATTAAAATCCATGAAAACAATTGAAAAATTTGAGAATAATTTTGTTATTTATCTTTAATAATTGAATTCTTTCGAAGAATTATTTATGTATTGTAAATAATTTAATTCTTTTGAAGAATTTTATTGAAGTATAAAAGAATAATTGAATTATTTCAAAAAAAAATTTAATTAAAATTTTATTTAAAATAATTCATTTCTTTCGAACAATTTTGTTAAAATATTTGAAAGTAATTGAATATTCATGTTTGAAAAATTCTTATATTTTTGTAAATAATTGAATTATTGCGAAAAAATTTTCTTAAAAAATGTTTAAAAAGAATTGAATTTCTGTAAAAAATTTTGTTATTTTTCAAAAAAATTGAATTCTTTATGAGAATTTTATAACCATTCTTTTAAATAATTAATTTTTCGTAAGTATAATAAATATCATGAATATTTTGTTTTAAATAATTGAATTCTTCTGGAAAACTTTATTTGTGAAAATAATTGAATTTTTCGATTAATTAATTTAAAATAGTATTGAAAATAATTGAAATTCTTCTATGAGTTTTATTCGTTATGAAAATAATTGAATTCTTGCTTAGAATTTCCATTAAAAAATTCTTTTAAAAAATTGAATTTCCACTAAAAATGTTATTATTAGTGAAAGTAATTGAATTATTGTGAAGAATTGTTGTACAAAAATTTTCTTAAGTAATTGATTTTTTCGAAATTTTTTTGAAAATGCTATTCTAAATTAATTGAATTTCTCTGGAAATTTTATTATTTATGAAAATAATTGAATTTTGGATGAATTTTATCACTTTAAAGAATTTGATTATAATTTTTGAGAATAGTTTTTTGATTTCTAGTATTAGCGAATTTAAAGTTGTGGACATTGTAAAAAAAACCGAAGTAGTGGCTTTTCATGGCTGAAATCTAAAAAAAGTACCTAATATAAAAATTTATATTTTTTAGTTTTATTTACTTTAATTTAAAGTTATGCTACAGCATAACGTAAAAAGAAGTAGTAAATAGTAGGTTTTAGTAGATGAGTGCGAAACCTGTAGGCTTCGCACTCATCTACTAAAACCTACAAAAATAGTTAAAAAAAAAAAAAAAAAAAAAAAAAAAAAAAATTAACTAGTAGACCAAAAAATATGAAAAAAATAAAGTATTTATAGTAGTATAAAATATTAAAATAATAATAATAATAATAATAATAATAATATTATTAAATATTTTATTTTTTTTTTTTTTTTGGCTAAAAATAGTTATAGAAATTTCTTTTCCAAGACAAAACCAAGACTAGGATTTTGCCAGAGTTTTGCCACTGTTAAGAGAATTATGTTATGATAACTATTTCTTTATCCATGATTTTGACAGTGTTAAGAATGGTTTTCCTAGTTTTTTTTTTTTTTTTTTTTTTTTTTTGTTATGGAAAGGAATCACAATATTTTCAAAGTATCTACAACCAACATTATAGTCATGGTTTTGCCAGTGTGACTTTATGTGACATCACACCTTGAAAATGCAAAATCCACAGTGTAAGAAAAAAAAAAAAAAACTTTTTCCTCCAAAATTGTAACCGTGTGATGACAGAGCTTATCGTATTGAAAGAGTACTTGATCGACATACAAGTGTATTTAGAAGATAGAGGTCCGAGAAAGGTGAAAAGCATTGTAGGGTGAGCTCTCTCTGATAACTGGTGAGAAAACGTATGAGCCCACAGCATCTCGGTCTGGCGGTTCGTTGATCCGCAGTGCAAAAGCAGTTCGCCACGCTGCTTCGAACCATTCTTCCAGTTGTCGGTGACTAAGCCAGACGGGGGGGCCCGAGACGTCAATTATAAGGCCTTAATCGGAAACCCGTCCTTACTTCTGTTGGCTTATACTCCTTATACCTCCTTACGTACAACCCGAAGAGAGCACTCTGTGCTACGCGCCGCGTATTTTCTCTATATCTGGCTCGGTCCCTTTAAGCAGGCTCGGATTCTCAAATACATCATGTCTAACTGGAGAAATAAAAAAGAGAGAGGAGAAACTTTAACATCCAAATCTTTATCAATAAATCAAATGCACTTGGACGAGAACAATTGCGAATATCAAAAGTTTTCTTTTCGGACTCTCGCGTAGCGATGAAAAGCGTAATTATTATACAATATACATTCCAGAGAGACTTTAAAGCTGTTTGAATTTATAGAGAGAGAGAGAGAAGGAGAGAATTTTTTTTTTCTTTCTTTCCCCCTTTTTTTAATTCTTTGAATTCTCGACAGTTTGAACGAGAATGAAGAGGTTTGGATACAATATAAATTATGTCTTCTTTAGCTCCATAAAGCGTGCAGATGTTTACATTTCTATATAGTTGCGAGGGGATTAAAAGATGTTCATGCGAAACTTCTTATGTAGCTTGAAAATACTTATATGAACTTTAGTTTCATTTTCCACTTTCTATTTTACATTCACTACAATAATTTTTTCGAAATTAATAAATTAACTTATAATTCGAGGTTTTAACATTTATAAAATAAACTCTCTATAACTTATAATTCCAAAAATTTTGCGATTTTCTAGTCAAAAATTAAGAAAAATCAATTTTTTTGTTTAAAAATGTTCCTTAGAATCATTAGACTGAAAAAATAATCATTATTCTGAAACTGTTTTCAGAATATTTTTTAAGAATACGAAGAAAAGTTATACACCCATTTCCAAATTTCAATATCCGGCTTCGCACTCATCTTCTAAAACCTGCTATTTAGTACTTTTTCTACGTTAGGCCACTATAGGGTACCTACTTTTTTTTAGATTTCATCCACAAAAATCAACGGTTTCTGTTTCTATTAAGAATTTCCACTGCTTTAAATTCGCTAATACTAGAAATTCGAAAATTATTCTCGAAAATTATAATCAAAATCTTTCAAACGATTCAATTATTATCAAAAAATATTTAAAATTCAATTATTTTCAAGTTTTGCATTTTCGTAAAATTTCGCAATAGAATTCAACTATTTAAAAAAAAATGATAAATTTCGTCAAAAATTCAATTATATTTTCATAAATAATAAAATTTTCACAGGAATTAAATTATAATTTTGAATAGCATTTTCAAAAAGATTTCAAAAAAATCAATTATTTAACGATATTTAAAAAAAAATTTTTTTTTGATAAAATTCTAAGAAAGAATTCAATTATTTTTATAAATAATAAAACTCATCGAAGAATTTCAATTATTTTCAATACTATTTTAAATCAATTAATCGAAAAATTCAATTATTTTCACAAATAAAGTTATTCAGAAGAATTCAATTATTTAAAATAATATTTTTCATAATATTTATTATATTTCGAAAAAATTAATAATTTAAAACAATGTTTATAAAATTCTTATAATGTATTCAATATTATTTTCAAAAATAACATTTTTCACAGAAATTCAATTCTTTTTAAATATTTTTAATAAAATTTTTCGCAATAATTCAATTATTTTCATAAATAATAAAATTCTTCTCAGGAATTCAATTATTTTTGAAAATTTTAATAAAATTGTTTGCAACTATTCAATTATTTTCATAAATAAATAAATTCATTATCTTACATACAATTTTAATAAAATTTTTTGCAAAATTCAATTATTTTCATAAATAACAATATTCATCACAAGAATTCAATTATTTTTAAAAGTTATTTGTTTTTTTTTTTGGAAATTCAATTATTTTAAAAAGTTCTAATAAAACCGTTTGCAAAAATTCAATTATCTTCATAAATAATAAAATTCTTTTCAGAAATTAAATTATTTTTAATACTATTTTAAATTAATTATTTAAAAAATTAAATTATTTTTACAAATAAAGTTTTTCACAAGAATTCAATTATTTGAAATAATATTATCATAATATTTACTATATTTCGAAATAATTAATTATTTAAACAATGTTTATATAATTCTTATAATGGATTCAATTATTTTCAAAAATAACAAATTTTTTCACAGAAATTCAATTATTTTCAAATATTTTAATAAAATTGATCGAAGGAAATTAAATTTCTATGAAATAATTCAATTATTCTTTTCGATTTTAATAAAATTCTTTTCAAGAATTCAATTATTTACATAAATAATTCTTCGAAAGAATTCAATTATATCGATGAATAATAAAATTATTTACGAAAATTCAATTATTTTGAGGCATTTTAATAAAATTTGCAAAATTCAATTAATTTTCATAAATAACAATATTCATCACAAGAATTCAATTATTTTTAAAAGCAATAAATTTTTTCTTGGAAATTCAATTATTTTAAAAAATTCTAATAAAACCGTTCGCAAGAATTCAGTTATTTTCATGAATAATAAAACTCATTCATTTATTTTTAAATTTTAATACTATTTTAAATTAATTAATCGAAAAATTAAATTATTTTCACAAATGAAGTTTTTCACAAGAATTCAATTTTTTCTTGGAAATTCAATCATTTTAAAAAAATTTAATGTAATCGTTAGCAACTATTCAATTATTTTCATAAATAACAAAATTCATTGCAGGATTTCAATAATTATTCTTAATACAATTTTACAGGAATTGCTCAAAAACTGTAAGTTTTATTAAAAATATAATTTCAATTCCTCGAAGAAATCAATTTATTTAAACAAATGTTTTTTTCAATTCTTTGGAAGAATTCTATTTTTTACAAAAATATTAGAATTTTTCACAGGAATTCAATTATTTTCAAATAGGTTTTTTTAATAAAAATAATACAGTTTTAATTAAATTTTTGTGAAATAATTCAATTATTCTTTTACATTTTAATAAAATTCTTCTCAAGAATTCAATTATTTACATAAATAATTCTTCGAAAAAATTCAATCATTAAAGATAAATAAAAAAATTATTTCCGAGGATTCAATTAATTTAGTAATTTTAATAAAATTCCTTTGCAAAATTAAATTATTTTCATAAATAACAACATTCATAACAAGAATTCAATTATTTTTAAAAGTAATTAATTTTGTCTTGCGGAAATTAAATTATTTTAAAAAAAAAACTCTAATGAAATCGTTCGCAAGAATTCAATTATTTTCATAAATAATAAAATGCTTTTTGCTTTTTTGCAATTCAATGATTTGAAAAAAATTCAATGATTTCGAAACGGAATTCAATTTAAAAATTTTGTAAAAATCTTCGTAAGAATTAAATTCTTTTCACGAATAATAAGAGTTTCTCAGGAATTTAATTATTTAAATTAGAATTTGCATAAAATTAGTCTAAAGAAATGAATTATTTAATAAATTTTATAAAATTCTTCGCAAGAATTAAATAATTTTTATAAACAGTTAAATTCTTTCATGAATAATAAAATTCGTTGCAAGAATTCAATTTTTAAGCAGGACAAGGAAGAAATAAATATATTTTTAATGAAAATTGGGAAAAAGTCAGGAAAATAAAATATTGAATAGAATTTTTGTCAGTTTTGTAAAGTGTCTAAAACGAGTCTTTTTGATCGTCAAGTTTAATTTTTCGATAACTACTGTTTATTACTCCTTTTTTTAGTTTCAAAACTACTTTTTGCTACTTTTTTAAATTTAATTATCGAGTGCAAAGTCTGCAATATTTAAAAAATTTTAAAAACCATTCTTTTGAAAATTCCACATCCGCCTAATCCTTTAACGGACCTAAAGAGTAACGAAAGTTAAGAATTTCGTTAACGATTTTAAAAATTCCCTTTAAACTTAAATTGTGAACGAAAATGTTAACTTAAAATGTTAATTAACAATGAACAGATTTGTTAATTAACAATTAACATATTAACGTTTTTTGTTTTACCATTTTTGTTTATTTGCTTAGAACATTTTAATATTCTTTAAATATTCGTAGTTTGACATTTTAAAAAGTAAATGTTTCAAAAATATAAATATGAAATTATTTTTTTTTTATTTTTTATTTCCCGTCAATAAATAAATTTAAAAAAAGAATTTAAAAAAAACAGTTTCTAGAAAAACTAGAAAAAATAAAAGCTAGAAAAACATGTCACGTTCGCGCTATTTAAAATTATTCCTTTTTAATCTTCTCTATATCTAATATTTAGTGGTAGGTTTAAAAAAAATAGTCTTTTGTTAAGTATCGACCCGATTTTAGATTCTACACGCCAATAACAATTTAGTAGTTGTTCACAGTACGCCAAAGGTATAAATGCGGTGCATGGTGTTTAGAATTGGAATTGGACCGCTATTAATGGTGCCTACATACTATAGTGGTCCATTTCTAAACAGCTCCAGTGAAACCTCATTCAGTATTTATTTATCATTTGTTAAGCATTAGTTTGTCTGGGGCATAGGTGTGGAGTACATTATTCGTTAATGGGATGATACTTTAACAATACAAACACACCATATCTCTATACTAACGTACATTTAATCTATACACTTTGATTAAACATAGAATTGTTTATAATACAGAATGAGAAAACTGGCAAATTTCAATTTTACTATTTTTTTTCATTTTTTTTCATTTTTTTATTTATTTTTTTTAATTTTATTTTTATTATTATTATATATTATTATTATTTATTAGGTATTATTATTTTATATATTTATTAATATTTATAATATTTTTTATTTATTTGTAATTTTTATTATAATTTATTAATTTAAAAATTTTTTTTATTATAATTATTTTTATTAAAAAAAGTGTTTTGGGAGAGTAATTTTATAAAATACTAAGAAATATTTTAGAGTAAAAAGAATAAATTTTTCGTTATATGCATTATAAATAAATAAAAAATATTATAAATATTAATAAATAAATAAAAAATGTTATAAATAATAATAAATAAGTAAAAAATATTATAAATTTTACTAAAAAATATTTCTTAGTATCATAAAATTACTCTCCCAAAACTTTTTTTTTTTAAAGAAATATAGAAAAAAGAAAGAGTTATAGCGCAATTTATATAACAGTATGTCCGCCATTTTGTATCCGCCATTTTTAATTTTTAAAATCTGACAACAAATTCGTAATCAAATTGCCGTGCAATTATAATTAATTTTAAAATAAATTCGATCGAAAGCTTAATATTTTTTTTTCAACATAAGTATATTCAAAGAAAATTCTCTCATTAAATCTATAATTAATTTCATATCAAGATTTCTCGGTATTAAAAAAAGCAGTAATTAGTTAATTGATTATTCCTTTCCTGAAAGCACTTTTAAATATTTTATTTTTCTTCTTTTTGTCTGATTTGCAAATTTTTTCTTCCTTTCATTAATTCCTGAAAACCAATGTTTAATTAACGGATAATATGACATTATATACATATATCCAATAATAATCAGTGTCAATCATATCATGTATCATAATATGAATGAATTAAATAATATTCTTTTCAGAAAATGTAGTAAAAAATTAATAATTATTCAATAAACTTAATTAATAGGTAACGCAATGGATTTTTATTCCTTTTATGTAAAATGAGTAAAAAATAAAATTTCGAAGTGTCAGTTCATATAAAATGTGGTTTCACTCTGTTTTATTCTAAAAAGAGAAAGTAGTTTAGGATATTATTTTTTTTTAATTGCTTAAATTTATATTCGAATATTCCATTGAGATATTCCATCCACATTCCTGGAATATTTAATTGGGATATTCCATATAAATTCCTAGAATATTAGATAAGGATATTTCATCCGCATTCCTGGAATATTCAATTGAAATATTCAATCCACGTTCCTGAAATATTCCATCAACATTCCTGGAATATTTCATTGGAATATTCCATATACAATCCTCGAATATTGCATTAGGATATTCCATATACAATCCTCGAATATTGCATTAGGATATTCCATTCGCATTCCTGGAATAATCAATTGAGATATTCAATCCACACTCCTGAAATATTCCATCAACATTCCTGGAATATTCTATTAAAATAAACCCGACCTTTGGAATAATGTAGGAATATTCCGTTAGAATTTTGTAATTAGAATATTATAGGAATATTGCATTGGAATATTATAAGAATATTACATCGGAATATCACTTTGTAAATTAACATCGTTTTTAGTTTTAAATCAAATAGATGAGTTTATATTACTGATGCGAAAATAAAAAACTAATAAAAAAATATTTTTTTTACAAAATTACAAAGGAATATTCCCATAATATATTGAATATTCTAACTATATTAGATTGGAATTTTTTTTTATGTAAATTTTATTAATTTTTAGTATTTTAATAATACTATAATATTCAACAGTAGAAAACAATTAACTTTCCATATTAGCACGTAATATTCCATTCATATTTCTGGAATATTCCATTTCCATTCCTGGAATATTTTGTTTGAATATTAGTATTATTAAATAATATTAATATTCCTCTAGCATATTCTGCTAAAATTTCAAAAATATTACTCTTTGACGTTTGGAATGCACCTTTGGAATAATATAGGAATATTCCATCAAAACATTGTAGGAATATTCCAATGGAATTTTGTAAAAATTATTTTTTCATTGCTATCAATTTGATACTTATCAAATTTGGACACATTTAAATAAATTCATCAATTCATTTGAAACTAAGAAAAAGTTGTAAATTTAAAAAGTAATATTCCGATGGAATATTAATATTCCAATCAAATATTTCAATATATTATTTCTAGATTATTCCAAAGGTCGGGCACTAAAATCTCTGGAATATTCCATTAGAGCACTAGGAGTATTCTTTTGAAATATTCCATTGGAGTATTCTTCTGGAATATTACATCAACAATATTTAGAAATATTAAAATGTCCAACGTTTGGAATGTTTATTTGGAATAATGTAGGAATATTCTATTGGAATACAATGATCAGTGTAGTTGAAATATTTCACAAGAATATTTCAGGAATATTTCATCGGAATATTACAAGAATATTCTATCAGAATATTACTTTTTAATATTCCAATAAATATTTCTATTATCCGCCAATGAAATAGTTGTATAATATTGAAAAAATATTCCAATGGAATATTCCAATCGGAAATTACAAATTTTTGCTGAAACCAATAGCTTGGAATATTGCATCATTCATATTCCAGGAATATTTTATGTAAACATTGGAACTATTTTATACATATTTCAGAAATATTAAAATGTCCGAGTTTTGGAATATTAATTAGAATATTTTTTCCATTTCTGGAATATTCCATTCAAACATTAGAAATATTCCATTCATATCTTAGGAATATTAATATGTTCGAAATTCGGAATGTTCCTGCGGAATAATATAGGAATATTCCAACCAAAAATATTGTGGGAATATTCCATTAGAATTTTGTATAATTATATTTTGTTATATATTCCATTGAAACATTGGGAATATTCTATTCATATCCTGGGAATATTAAAATATCCTACCTTTAGAATGTTCTTTTTGAATAAAGTAGGGATATTCCAGTAGAATATATTAGAAATATTTTCAGGAATATTTTAGGAATATTCCATTGGAATATTCCAACATTGTTATATTTGATTGAAATATTTTTGGAATATTTTAGGAATATTCCATTAGAATATCTTACAATATTTTAGGAATATTTCATAATATTTCGTTGGAATATTCCAACATTATTATATTTGATTGAAATATTTTTGGAATATTTTAGGAATATTCCATTGGAATATTCAAAAATATTTTAGGAATATTTCATTGGAATATTTCACATTTTTAAAAGGAATATTTAATTGGAATATTTCTCAATTTTTAGGAATATTTCATTGGAATATTTTACAATATTTCGTTGGAATATTTCATTGGAATATTTTACAATATTTCGTTGGAATATTTCACAATATTTTGTTGAAATATTCCAACATTATTACATTTCAACCTTATTATATTTGATTGAAATTTTTTCGGAATATTCCATTGGAATATTTCACAATATTTTAGGAATATTTGATTGGAATATTTTACAATATTTCAATGGAATATTCCAACATTATTATATTTGATTGAAATATTTTCGGAATATTATTACAAAATCACATTCCAAAGGACAGATATTTTTAATATTCTCAAAATGTAGATATTGGAATATTTTTTTTGAATATTCCAAAGAGAATATCGTGCTTTAGATTTGAAATGAAAAAAAGAACTACACAATAATTATATATGATAAAATTCAGTAGGCATTCTCACATTATCTCGCATAAATATTTGAAATTGGACATAAATTTTTCGTGATCATTAAATTAGAATTAATTAAGTAAGAATAAGATTTAAGATCTAGGTCTACAACAGCTAGGAATGTAGAATATTTCAGCTCCGCCCCTGTTTCTTGTTTTTTCTCCTTTTATCTTTGCTTTCCTTGTTTGTCTACTTCGCTACCTACCGCAACCTATCTTTGTGCACAATGCTTTCTTCTGCAAAACGTGTCGTGCAATGTATATACTGGGCTCTTCTCTTTGGTCTTCGACTGCTATACGTTGATCTTCCCGTTTAGGCAAGTAAACGGTTGTCCACTTTGGGAAGAAGAACCGCAAAGAGATGAATCAAAGCTTTCGCGAAACTATAAACTTTTATATATATATACAAGTTAATGCGCTGCTCTTCAAATTTGATAATATTTTTAAAAAAATGTTAATATTTCCTAGAATAGTAAAAAAATATTTTTTCGTTTTTTATTTTATTTTAATAATTTTTGCTGAAAATATAATGTTTTAGAAAAAGAATTTCTTAAATATTAATAGGAAATATATTTAACGTAGTAAAAAATTCTTAAATATTTGATTTTTTTTTTTTATAGAAAAATAACATTTTTTAAATATTTCATTTTTAATTATTGTTATTGCTACTGAGGGAGTTTTCTGGTTCGATCTTTTACGTTTGAGCACTTTGCGTTTGCGTGCGCAATATGTTGCTTTAAATAAGTGCATCGTATCAGGTTTATTACAGGAAATTTTCTCGTGAACTCTAAAAACAGAAAATTTTCTAAATGAAAATCAGTATTGGACTTAGTGTTTAGAAAAATGAATAATTTTCTTTTCTTTTAGTTTTTAATGATAACAGACGTTATACACACACGATAATTAATTTTAAAAAACGTAGCTTACAAACTAAAAAAAGTGGTAAAAAAGTATAGCTATCGAAAAATTAAACTTGACGACCAAATAAATTTTGTTTTCAGACACTTCACAAAACTGACAAAAAAATCCATTCTATATTTTATTTTCCTGACTTTTTCCTAATTTTTCCTAATGAAAGAATTTAATTAGTTATAAAAATTATTTATTCTTGAGAAGAATTTTATAAACATTTTTAAATAATTGATATCTTTCGACTAATTTTATGCAAATTCTAATTTAAATAATTGAATTCCTGAGAAATTTTTATTATTCATGAAAAAAATTGAATTCTTACGATAAGATTCATACAAACTATTTTTTAAATACTTGAATTCGGTTTGGAAATTTTATGAAAATAGTAGATATTGAAAATAATTGAATTGTGAAAATTTTTTAAAAATAATAAAATTTTATACTTACAAAAGAATTCCTAAAAAGTATTTTATTATTTATGGAAATAATTGAATTCTTGCGAACGGTTTTATAAGAATTTTTTTAAAATAATTAAATTTACAAGAAAAAATTTATTATTTTTAAAAATAATTGAATTCTTGCGATGAAAATTGTTATTTATGAAAATAATTGAATTTTACAAAGAATCTTATTAAAATGTCTCAAAATAATCGAATTTTCGGGAATAATTTTGTTATTTATCTTTAATAATTGAATTCTTTCAAAGAATTATTAATGTGAATAATCAAATTCTTGGGAATATTTTATTAAAATCTACAAGAATAGTTAAATTAGTTCAAAAAAATTAAGTTAAAATTTGTGTTTAAAATAATCGATTTTCTTCGATCAATTTTATTAAAATATTTGAAAATAATTGAATTCCTATAAGAAATTCTTATATTTTCGTAAATAATTGAATTCTTTCAAAGAGTTATGAAAAAAACATTTTTCTAACTAATTGATTGTTTCGAGGAATTTAAATTAAAAATTTTGTAAAATAATTGATTGTTTCGAAATTTTTTAAAAAGGCGTTTCTAAATTAATATAATTGATTTCCTGTTATTTATGAAAATAATTGAATTTGGATGAATTTTCAAAATTTTTGAAAATAATTGAATTTCAAATATTTTTTGAAAATAATTGAATTTCGAATATTTTTTGAAAATAAAATTGAATTCCTAAAAAGCATTTTATTATTTATGAAAATAATTGAATTCTTGCCAACAATTAATTAGAATTTTTTTAAAAAATTGAAATTCCTAGTCGAAATTTATTACTTTTAAAAATAATTGAATTCTTGTGATGAATATTGTTATATATATGAAAATAATTGAATTTTGCAAAGAATTTTATTAAAATGCCTCAAAATAATCTAATTTTTGGAAATAATTTTGTTATTTAACGACCTAATTGAATTCTTTCAAAGAATTATTTATGTTAATAATTAAACTCTTGCGAAGAATTTTTTTAAAATCTAAAAGAATAATTGTATTATTTTAAAAAAAATTTAGTTAAAATTATATTTAAAAAAATTGATTTCTTTCGAACAATTTTATTAAAATATTTGAAAATTCCTGTTAAAAATTCTAATATTTTTGTAAATACTTGAATTTTTCCGAAAAATTTAATGAAAATATTTGTTTAAATAATTGATTTTTTTGAGTAATTCAAATTTTTAAGAATAATTACATTTTTTAAGCAATTCCTGTAAAATTGTATTAAAAATAATTGAAATCCTCCAATGAATTTTATTATTTATGAAAATAATTGAATAGTTGCAAAGAATTTTATTAAAATTATCAAAAATAATTGAATTCCTGAGAAGAATTTTATTACTTATGAAAATAATTGAATTATTGCTAAAAATTTGATTAAAATGTTTAATTACAAATGAATTTCTGTGAAAAATTTTTGTTATTTTTAAAAATAATTGAATTCTTCATAAGAATTTTAAAAACATTATTTTAATAATGAATTTTTTCGAAATATTATACATATTATGAAAATTTTATTTCAAATAATTGAATTTTTTGATGAGTTTTATTATTTATGAAAATTTATTGAATTCTTGCTAAAATTTTATCAAAAATTATTTTAAAAAACTGAATTTTCATGAATGTACATAATTAGTGAATGTAATTGAATTATTGTGAAGAATTGTATAAAAATTTTGTTAAATAATTGATTTTTTTTTAAAAAGCTATTCTAAATTAATTGAATTCCTGTGGAAATTTTATTATTTATGAAAAGAATTTAATTTTGGATGAATTTTATCAATTTTTGTTAAAAATAATTGAATTCTTTTGCGAAATATTATGAAAATACTAGATACTGAAAATAATTGAATTTCGAATATTTTTTGAAAATAATTGAATTTTGAATATTTTTTGAAAATAATTTAATTGTTTTAAAGAATTTGATTATAATTTTTTTTTTTTTTTTTTTTTTTTTTTTTTTTTTAAGTTTGGACGGACAAAAAAGTCCTTAACAAAAGAGATCTTATTTTTTTAATTTTTAATTTTTGAGAATAGTTTTTTGATTTCTTGTATTAGCGAATTTAAAGTATAGTGAAAATTCTAAAAAGAGTTTATTCAAATTGTAGCATAATTTAAAAAGTATTAAATAGTAGGTTTTAGTAGATGATTGCGAAGCCTGTGATACAAATATTTTAATTTTAAGAAATTTTACAATAAAGCCGTTTTCATTTCTTTTATATTTAGTATCATGTGTATTCTGTTTTTTTTGTGTGGAAATTACATGCGTTTTAAAATTTGGTTTCTTGCCCATATCTAGCGTCGTATTTCCGTCGTTTCTTTCAATCATCAGAAAACTGTTTACAAAAACTAATTTTTTTGTTTTTCTTTAAATTAAAATTTTTTTTTATTTAATTCTAAATAAAGAATGACTCAAAAATATTAGTTCAAATCTTTGAAAAAAACCTTTCCATGTTTTTATGTTTCGTATACGTTTTAAATAAAAGTTTAGAGAAAAACAGTTTTTTTGTAAATATAGAAGGTGGATGTTGCCACCTTGTGGATAAGGAAATCCTTGAGATTAGATGTTCTTAGTCGATAATGAATATTGTATTAGGAGCTTAATTATTAATTTCGAAGTAATCTATTTGTAAATCTACTGAGGGATTAAAATGTTATTAGTTTTGCTATTTAGTATCATTTTGATAATGCATTGTTCTCATGCCTCCTAATGACCGCACAGACCAGTTTAACATATGCCTTGTTCGACAAGATGCTTTGCTGCTACAATGTGCTGGAAATTTAACTTTTAACTGCTAGGCTTATAGAAAATAAATAGGGGAGAGGTTTATAGGTTAACACCCTATACCGTTTTTGCTCATAATTCTTTGAAAAATTTTAAATATTATTCATACCAACATACCAGTAGCAAGAGGACCTATAAAGCGAACCGCAAATTAGAAACCATTTAAATTTTAGAAAATATGAAAATTTTACATCTAATTTTCAAAAATACGTAAAATTGTTAGCCTTTGAAAAAATGTCTTCTATATTGCAGATTTTGTGTTTCGAAAATCGTAATTAATAACTAATAAGATATTTGATTTTATTGTTTCAGTTCATCTAAATGTCACGTGTTAGAATTGTTAATTAATTCCGTAACATTTAATCATAGTATTTATTCTGCAAGTCTTGGATTAATTACTTCACATTTATTTCGAAAATCGTTGCTTGAATTAATATCCTAAACCCCTCCAACTTTACACAACCAGTACAAGTGAACAAAGCAAGCAGGTGCTAAATGTTTTGATATGAAACATGCGCGCATGTTTGGCTGATGGTTATTATATTCAACTTAGAGAAATCCTCGTAATTTACTTGTATATATAATTATAATCTAAATGGAAAAAAACAATTTTAGTCAATTTGGAGAATAATAAAAGTCAGGAAAATAATATTTTTTTATTAAACCCTTTAAAACTGCGTCCATGACCCGTATATGTAAGTAAGTAAGCAAAAAAAAAGTTCTTCCTCCTTTGCGTTCAAAACCCGTATAAGAACATCTTAGGGGAAAAAAAGAATACTAAACGTAATTCGATTTGAGCATCGGATACTTCATGTCGTGAAGGTTCCCTCTGGTATATACTGGCTTTTTGTGCCCATGATGGACAAAGTACTTTTTGTCATGATCTTCACGGTAAGTATGTCATTGTGAGAACAAGAAGAAGGGGTCGTAAAATAAGCGATTTCTACCCGCTTCTAAAACACAAAATGAAATACTTTCCGTGCTCAGGAAGAGGAAAAAAAATAATTACGAATTTACGAAAGTATTTTAAAACCGCTTTTTTCACAGTATTTTTTATAGTAAAATTCATAATTTTATATTTATATATATAATTCTACCAAACATAGAATAATAGTTTACTAGAAACAAATCGCGCGACTAACTTCTTTCTACCTTTTTTAAATAAAATTAGCAATTTCAAAAATAATGAAATTTGAAAATTTGAAAATTTAAATTTTTGTTGAAAATACTAAAAAAAAATTCAATTTTGTAGAATTTAAAAATAATTGCAAAAATTCTTTTAAAAAAAATTTAAATTCTTCTTATTAAATTCAACTATGTTCAAATCTTGAAAAAAATTCTCGTAAAAATCCCAATTATCTTTATAAATAACAAAATTCTTTTCCAAAGTTCAATTATTTTCAGAAATTTTTCTAATTTTAATGATTTTCAATATCTATGATTTTTATAAAATATTTCCCAAAACGAATTCAATTATTTAAAAAAAATTTTAATTTGAAATTTTAGAAAATGACAATTTTGAATGAATAAATTAAATAATGAAATTTTCAGAGGAATTCTATTATTTACAAATTTTTTATAAATTTCTTCGCAATAATTCAATTATTTTCATGAAGAATAACATTTTTTTAACCAGGAATTCAATTATTTTCATAAATAATAAAATTCTATAGGTAGGGTAGGGTGGGGCATTACTATTCTTGTTTGGATTTTTGAGTCTATAAAATGTATATAAAAAAAAATAAAAAAATGAGTAGAACCGTTTGAAAGCTTGACTTCTTAGCTACAATTTTGCCATGTATCATTTTGCTGTAACTCGATTCTGTTCCGAACTACAGCGATTTTACGAAAAAAAAATTTTTTTGATGTCGAAAAAAACGAGGGGCGTAACTATTCTTGCAGCTATTAATGATATAATACTAAAAAAATATATAAATTAATTTGTTAATTGGAGGATTTTTTCTGGTTTTTTTCTTCCAATTTCTTACAATTCTAACCTAGAAACAAGCACACACAAAAAAATACACTGTTTTGTAGTTTTTGCTGTCATCAGTGGAAGAATAGTTACGCCCCATCCGCACATTTTTTGAAAAAACACTTGTAAAATTTTTGAACAATAGAATATCAAAAATCCATTATGATATTCGTGTTCAGCACTAAATTTGACTTTAGAAATAATTTTTCCGATAATTTTTCCGACCGTTTATCACTATTTACAATGGCAGACTAAATGAGTGAAAACAAGTAAGCGAGTATATCAAAATCACATTTGGGTACCTAACTCCAATGATAGATGGCGCCAGAAGCTCAAATGTGGCGTACAATGTTCATTTCACATGACAAGTATACAGTGTAAAAAAAACTTTAATCGGATGAATAGTTTTCTCTCCAGGACAAAGAATAGTTACGCCCCGCGAATAGTAATGCCCCACCCTACCCTATGTAGGTTTTCAATTATTTTCATAAATAATAAAAATCATCGCAGAATTTCAATTATTTTTGGTACAATGTTAATGAAATTTCTCGAAAAATGTCATTTTTCTTAAAAATTTTCTTAAAATTAATTTTCAAAGATTTTAATGAAAGAATTTTTAACAATTCGATTTTTTTAAAAAATAATTTGAGTTAAATTCTTCGTAGAATTAAATTAATTTCAATAATACCAAAATTCAATTATTTTTAATATCTACTATTTCAATAAAAATTCACGAAAGAATTCAATTATTTAAAAAAAAAAATATTATTAAAATTCATCGCAAGAATTAAAGTATTTTTCATAAATAATAAAATTCTTCTCAGGCATTCAATTATTTTCAATACAATTATTAAAAAATTCGATTGTATTCAATAAATTAAAGAAATTTTTCAAAAAAATTCAATTATTTTCCAAAAATTTTAAGTAAAATTTAAGAATTAATTGCTTAATTTCAATTATTAATAAAGAGGATTATTATAAAAACTTGAAAGAAATTATTCATATAGAATTCAATTACTTTGAAAACTTGTAATTAAAATGATTAAAGAAAGTCCATTATTTTAAAGAAACTCAAAGAAATTCTTCAAAAGAATTTAATTAAGATTAGGTATGTAGAATTTTAATAAAATTCTTTTGATAAAATTCTTTGCAAGAATTCAATGATTTGCAAATGTTTTATAAATTTTTTCGCAATAATACAATTATTTAACAAAAAAATTAATAAAAGTTCTTTATAAGAATTTAATTATTTTTGAAAATTTTAATAAAATTCGTTGCAAAAATTCAATTATTTTAAAAAAGTTTGATAAAATTCTTCGAATCAATTCAATTATTGAAAAAAGTTTTGAAAAAATTCTCGGCAAAAATTTCAATTATTTTCAAAAATTTTCCTCAATTCAATGATTTTTATAATATCTACTAAAATTTTTCAAAAGAATTCAATTATAAAAAATTTTATTGAAATTCAGCGCGCAAACATTTAATTATATTCATAAAATAATTAAAATTTCACAAGGAATTCAATTATTTTCATTAATAATAAAATTTTTTAAGGAATTCAATTATTATTTTCATAAAAAATAATTTAAAATTCTAGAAAATAATAATTTAATTAAAATGATGAAAATAATTTTGATGAAGTTACAGTAACAATATTCTTATAATGTAAAATAATGATTTTATCTCTCGGTCATCTTTAATTTATTAGAAAACATAAAGAAATCGATTGATATCTTCATGTTTTATAAACAATACTTTTATAAGTTGTTTAATTTAAAAAAGGTTTGAATTTGGAATTTTTGAATGTCTTAATTCCTGTGGAAAATCCTGTTCCAAAGATAAGATTAAAATGTAAATTGTGCAAATATTTTTCTTCTTTTTCTTAAACAAAATAATAATTTTCTTAAAAAAATTGTGATTCAAAAAGAAAATAATGGAAAATAAATAAATTTTCTATTTCTTAATCACAGTTGTTTAATAATTTTCTAATTTTTTTTAGAAGTAAAGAACAAAAATAATTTCAATTTGACAAAACATAATATTTAACAAAATTTTAGTCTTTTAATGAAAAGAAGTAAAAAAAATTCTGATGATTTCTATTTTCTATCTAAAGTTAACAAAAAACAAAAGTATAAACAAAAGACAACTTTAGAGTGTGAGGGACAGAAAAAGTGAATGAAAGAATGAAAGAACATTCAAATGAATATAGTTAATTATTTTTCAATCGAATCCGTTGAATTTTTAAAAAATCGATTGCCATATTGGATCCGCCATTTTGAATGTTGATATCTTAAAAACTCAAAAATTTAAAAGAATGACAAAAATATTTAAAAACCTGAAAATTTATACATATAGGTGGTCAAAATCTGTCGAACCATGGTCAATGAGAAAAAAAAATTATTATATTTATCGGCCATCGACAATTATTAATTAACTATATTAATCTTCGTATTCTTTCATTCATTCTGTCCGCAGTTGGAAGTTTGTTTCTGATATGATTTTTTTCTTTAAAAAATATTGTTTTACAAATCGAAAATATGCAGGTATTTTTTCACGATTTATAATAAAATAATATTAGAAATTAGAAAATTTAAAAAAAAATTATGAATAAAATTAAAAAAAAACTCTATTCTTAATATTTTTGTAGAAAATTCTCAATTTCTATAAGGAAATAATTTGCATCAATTCTATTTCTAAATTTCAATTATTTTAATAAAATTCAAAGTTTTTTTAAAAATAAAGGAAAAAAATGTTTATAAATTCTATTTGTCAATTAGAAAATTTAATTGAAAATGAAACTGAAAATTTTTGAAATTTTAGTAAATAAAGGAAAAAATTATATTGAAAAAAATGTGTTAAATTTATTTTCGAATATCTTTAATTGTAAAATTATTCGAAAACAATAATTTCATTTTTAAATATTTTAAATACTTAATTATTATTATTATTTTTCCGTAGGAATTAAAATTCTTCAAAACATTCAGATTCAAAGTTTTTTTTGAAATTAGTCAACTCTAAAAATTTTGTTATGAAACATAAAGATATCGATTTCTTCGTGTTTTATAATAATCAAAGAGAATCGAGTGTTAAAAATAAAATCATTATTTTATTATTATAAGAATATTGTTACTGTAACTTCTTAAAAATTATTTTCATATTCTATTATTATCTAAAATTTAAACTAAAATTCATATTTTCAAATAAATTTTTATTAAAAAATTCTACGAGAATTCAATTATTTCAATGCAAAAGTAAATTATTCATTAAGTAATTGAATGTCCATTAAAATTTAATTCTCTTAAAAAATTTTATTAAAAAATTTTGAAATAATTGAATTCTTTTGACAAATTGTAATAAAATTTTTTAGAATCGTTACATTTTTCAAGGAATTTGATTAAAATTTGATTAATAATAACTGAAATTCTGCCATGAGTTTTATTCTTTCTGAAAATAATTGAATTCTAGCCAACGATTTTATTAGAATTTTTTAAAATAATTGAATTTCCAAGAAAAAATTTATTATTATTTATGAAAATAATTGAATTTTCGTAAATAATTTTATTATTTATCGATATAATTGAATTCTTTCGAAGAATTATTTATTTAAATAATTGAATTCTGGGAAAGAATTTGTTTAAAATAAAACAGAATAATTGAACTATTTCAAAAAAATTTAATTAAAATTGTATTTAAAATAATTGATTTCTCTTGATCAATATTATTAAAGAGTTAAAATATTTGAAAATAATTGAATTTCTATGAAAAATTCTAATATTTTGGTTAATAATTAAATTCTTTCAAAGCATTTAAAAAAGCATTTTTTGAAATAATTGATTTTTTCGAGGAATTAAAAATACATTTTTTGAGCAATTCCTGTAAAACTGTATAAAAAATAATCAAAATCCTACAATTAAATTTATTATTTATGAAAATATAATTGAAATGTTGCAAAGAATTTTATTAAAAATTTCAAAAATAATTGAATTCCTGAGAAGAATTTTATTATTTATGAAAATAATTGAATTATTGCTAAAAATTTTATTATTTATGAAAATAATTGAATTATTGCGAAGAATTATTTCTGTAAATAATTGAATTCTTGGGAAGAATTTTATTAAAATCTAAAAGAATAATTGAATTATATTTCAAAATTTTGTAAATAATTGAATTCTTCCAAAGAATTTAAAGAAAACATTTTTTTAAATAATTGAATTTTTCGAGTAATTAAAAGTAAATTTTTAAGAATAATTACATTTGTTGAGCAATTTCTGTAAAAGTGTATTAAAAATAATTGAAATCCTGCGATGATTTTATTATTTATAAAAATAATTGAATAATTGTGAAGAACTTTATTAAAATTTTCAAAAAATTTTCAAAAATAATTGAATTTCTTTGAAAAATTCTAATACTTTTGTAAACAATTGAAATCAACCAAAGAATTTAAAAAAGCATTTTTTTTTAATAATTGATTTTTTCAAGGAATTGAAATTAAATTTTTAAGAATAATTACATTTTTTGAGCAATTTTTGTAAAATTGTAAATAATTGAAATCCTGTGATCAATTTTATTATTTCTGAAAATAATTGAATAGTTGCAAAGAATTTTATTAAAATTATCAAAAATAATTGAATTCCTGTGAAATTTTTATTATTTATGAAATGGTTTTTTAATAATTGAATTCTTTTGGGTAATTTTATTAAAATAGTAGATATTGAAAATCATTGAAATGCGGAAAATTTTTGAAAATAATTGAAATTTTGACAAGAATTTTATTAAAATATTTGAAAATAATTGAATTTTGAAGAAGAATTTTTTCATTTACAAAAGATAATAATTGGGATTTTGTTGACATTTTTTTGTAAATTTTGAACAGAATTGAATTTTGTGATAAGAATTTTATTTACATTTGAAAATAATTGAATTTCTGCAATCATTTGTAATTTCTTTAAAATTCAATTTTTTTAGTGTTTTTAACTAAAAATTCTTCTATAAATCCATTATTTTTTAATAATTAATTAAACTAATTTTAAAAGATTTTGAATTTTGAAAATTTTTCGAAAATCTAACCCGTGTGGAAAAATTTTAGGGCGCTGACCAAGCGCTTAATAGACTGTCTAACGTCTTTCTAGACCCAGGGCAGACGGTCTTGTCGAGCGGCTGTTCAGAATTGAAACGAAACTTCCACGCTATCGTCTAGAATAGACCAGCGTTTCTGGTCTGATCAGCAGTGCTAGTAAATTCTAATCTACGTCTATTCAAAATTTCTCATTATATGTTATGACAACTATTCTTAGAATGATAAAACTTAATTATATTTGAAATAATTTTAATGACTTTTTTTTATATAAAATTATTAAAAAATATTTTAACTTTCTGTATTTTTCACTTCAACTTTCTTTAAGCGTAAGGCTTTGTGTCCCTCCCAATCTTTGGCATTGGAGATAGTAGTCTTTTTGTAAAATAAAATTTACTGCAAATCAAAACAGCCGGATGAAACTATCAGTCGTACTCAGCACCAATCTTTAGGCGTCAACCACTAATTAATGAAATTAATAAATAAAAACTTACTAAATTTGCTATTTAGTGAATATTGATTCTCAAATAACAATACTCGATGGTTTTTTAAATCATTAAGTATTACAAAATTTGAAGGAGAGGCATATTTGTAGATGACGCCTAAACATTGATGCTGAGTACGACTGCTAGCTTCAGCCGACTAATCAAAACACATAGAAACACATCAAAATCTATTTTTTTCAGTGCACATTTAAAATTAAATTATACAGAAAACAACAACAACATAGCACATTATTATTCACGTAAAACAGAAACCACAACAAATACTATAATTCACAAACAAAATGCATCACACACTGACTGATCTAACGACGCCAAACGACGCGACGCCATTAGGCGCCATGTTACTTAACAGCTGGGCATTCATCGACGCATGCGCATATAACATCCTAGACCAAATCTAGACGGTCTTAATAACACCGTACTAGACGGACATATTTGACTTAGATTTTTTCTAATAAGCCAATCTGTTAAGTCACTGATTCGGGACTTGATGGACCGTCTAGAATTAGACGGACTTGATGCTTGCTAATCGGGAAATCATTGGACTCTAGACTGCCACAATATTTTTCCACACGGGAAGTTCAAAAATTTGTATTTAAAATTTTAAATTTATTCAATATTGAAATTTTATAAAGTTTCAAATTGAAACCGTTTGAAGTTCATTTATTTATATGAAAATTGTAAACGTATCTTTTTGAAAATTGAATTAATTTTGAAATATTAATAAAATTATTCATTGAATAATTTATTTATTTTATGATAGTTCTTCGAGATTTAAGTTATTAAAAAAAAAATTTTTGGTAGAAATAGAAAAATTTGAGGGTTTTGTATTAGAATTCGTTGGTAATTTTAAAGTTTGAGTCAAACAAAAAAGACACATTTTAAGAATTTTCTTATGAATTCTAAAAATTTACTTTTTTTCACTACTTTTAATAAAAATTCCTTACTTTTCCCTGAATTCCCTTCGTCAGAATATATGATTATTATAATTAGAATAATATTAAAACTATAAATTCCAATTCATATTTTATTTTTATAAAAAAAAAATTTGAATTAAAAATTTGTTACGTTCTATTATTTTTAAAATTGCTAATTTTATTTGAAAAAAGTAAAGTGAAAAGTTAGCCGCGCGCGTAAACGCGTGAATTATTGCTAGTTATGTTTAATGGCCAACGACAGTAATAATTTAAAAAATTAAAATCTAGCAAACCATGGGAAAATAGACAATTTTCAGAAAAAAAAAAGTTTTTCAGCTTCACTTTTTTCAAACGCAGTATTCTTTTTTTTTTCTTTCACTGTTGTAACATTTTCATTTTCCGGTCTGTTTGTGATTGTTTGGTCGTAACGCAAAATTAAGCACAGCCGTCTTTACGATGCACAGCTTGCCTAGTAAAGAGGCAATCAAACCGATACTCCTGGCTTCCGGAAACAAATTGCCATCACAGCGCCAGTGTTGCCATCCTGGGCGTTGATTGACTTATGTCATCATTTAAATTCAACGTTCGCAAGCATTGTAACTAATTAGGACAATTGCCTAGTGATATAGTTAAACTTTTATTTTGAATTTAATTCCTTAATTCACTGAAATAAAACGAGACGCAATTCGATTAGAAGATAATAAAAAATTTATTTACTTAAACTTCTTTGAGTAGAGAGTGCGTATATAAAGTCGGGAATAAAATTAAAAGTAGAAAGTAGATTTTTTTATTTTTTTTTTACCTGAGAATATTATACTGTTAGCTCGCTTTTAGAATTGAAATTTTTTTTTTATAAAAATCTGCATTGAAAATTAGGATTTGTTGAAAAATTCAGAACTGATATTTAATAAAGAGGATTTGTTTATTTTTTTTATAATTTACAATTACTAATTCAACTCGTTTCGGTTTTTTATTGTAAATTTCTATATATGGAAAGAAAGATTTAGAAAGTTAGAAGCAGCTCCTTGAGTTAAAATTTAGACCCTCTTTTAAACCTGTAAAGTACAAAATAAATGCTCCATTGCACCTCAACAACATCCTTAGCCTTTCATTTCATGTATCGTCTCTTAGCCCTCTTTAAAAACTCCTTACAATTTTCTTTAAAAAAAAAGTCTAAAGTTCTATTTTCAACCACTTATTTTTGAAAATAAGAAAAAAAATTTTTTTTAATACGATTTTTCATTCTTTTTTTTTATTAAAACTATGGAAGTTAATTAAAAATCAGGCAATGAATATTCAATAAACTATTTGATTTTCAGAGAAGGATGAATGGGAAAACAATTATGAGTTTTATGTCTAAAGTTTGCTTTCTATGCTAAAGGGAACCTTTGAATATCCTTTGGTTAGAGTGTTGTATTTTAAGTTTACAAATACGTTCGAACCCTTTTCAACATTAGTTTAATTACTTAGACCCTCACCTCAAACTGTCCAGAAAATTACATCGCTGCATGGTTTAATGTTTAGGGTCCAGTTTGGAAAGTAACTTTCGATTCTCTTTAAATCTTTAATTTTGATATTCCAGAAGTGGAAATTTTAAACGAGGTTCTTCATTTTAAATACAGTGGAGGTAACAATTATTTTGGACAGGATCTTTTTGAAAATTTTTGGAAAACTGTGTCATTTGGAAGAGAATTTTCTTTAAAATTAATCAATGCACCAATTTGCTTCTGCATATTATCTGGACCATCACTTACAAAGTTAAAAACCGAAAACTGGTTCCGTGAGGGTTGAAGAACTGTCAAGTAAACGAAAACAAAATTTTATAAAATTAAACAAAAATTACTATATTATCTACTATTCTTAGATATTATCTACTGCTTAAAGCATTTTTTCCATTATGCTACTATTTTGGTACTTTTTTTAGATTTCAGCCACTAAAAGCTACTATTTCTGTTTTCTTTGAGAATATTCATTCATTACTAATACTAGAAATCAAAACATTATTCTCAAAAATTATAATCAAATTCTTTAAAACGATTCAATTATTTTAAAAATAATATTCGGAATTTAATTATTTTCAATATCTAGTATTTTTAAAAAATTTCGCAAAAGAATTCAATTATTTAAAAAAGAAAATGATAAAATTTATCCAAAATTAAATTATTTTCGTAAATAATAACATTTCCAGAGAAATTCTATTAATTTAGAATTGCATTTTCAAAAAATCAATATAACAAAATTTTTATAAAATTCTACACAATAATTCAATTACTTTCACTAATAATACTTTTCATGGAAATTCAATTATAAAAAAATCTTTTAATAAAATTCTAAGCAAGAATTCAATTATTTTCAAAAAATTTTAGAATTTTTCACAAGAATTCAATTATTTTTAAATATTTTAATAAAATTGTTCGAAAGAAATCAATTATTTTAAATACAATTTTAATTACATTTTTTTTAAAAAATAATTTAATTATTCTTTTAGATTTTAATAAAATTCTTCCCAGAGGAATTTAATTATTTGCATAAATAATTTTTTGAAAGAATTCAATAATGTCAATAAATAACAAAATTCGAAAATTCAATTATTTACATAAATAACATCACAAGAAATCAATTATTTTTAAAAGTAAAATACATTATTTCTTGGAAATTCAATTACTTTAAAAAATTTTAATAAAATCGTACACAAGAATTCAATTCTTTTCATTAATAATAAAATGATTTTTAAAAATTCAATTATTTAAAAAAAAATTAATAAAATGCCACACTGACGTTCAATTATTCTCTTCTTAGGAATTCAATTATTTTTGAAAATTTTAATAAAATTCTTTGCAACTATACAATTATTTTCATAAATAATAAAATTTGTCGCCGGATTTCAATTATTTTTAATACAATTTTACAAAAATTGCTCAATAATGCCATTATTCTTAAAAATTTAATTTCAATTCCTCAAAAAAATCAATTATTTAAACAAATATTTTTATCAAATTCTTTGGAAAAATTCAAGTATATTCAAAAATATGAGAATTTTTCACTGGAATTCAATTATTTTCAAATATTTTAATAAAATTGTTCGAAAGAAATCAATAATTTGAAAAACAATTTTAATTACATTATTTTGAAATACATATTTTAATTATTCTTATCAGATTTTAATATAATTATTCCCGCAAGAATTCAATTATTTACATAAATAATTCTTCGATAAATAACAATTTTCATCACAAGAATTCAATTATTTTTAAAAGTAATAATTTTTTTCTTGGAAATTCAATTATTTTCAACGTCAACTGTCAAAAACATCATTATATATATATATATAGGTAATAACAATGAATTGAAATTGACAATTAACAAAAATAACTTAACAAATTGTAATAGTTTCTGAATTATAAAAACAACACGTGTATTAGAAAGTTGAACAGGATCCATAGGCAATAATCTAATGAATTCAGATGGATGCGCGTCAAATATTTACTAATAATATTATTATTCCACAATTGTAAACTATTCGGTGCAATTCTTATTATGACATTTATAGGTTAGGAAAATAATAAATTAGAGAATTTAAATGTTAGAAAAAATGGATGTTATGTAAAATACGAATTAGGAAATATAAAAATTATGAAAAAGAATTATTTGGAAAAATGAATATTGGGAAAAATAAAAAATCGATTAAAAAAAATTATTTAAAATATAATTTCGGTAAGAAAAAAATTATACGAAATAATTATTCCAATAAAATAAAATTATAAAAACTGGTTATTATGCAATAAAAAAATTTGTATAAAAAATTATTAGATATTACAAACATTTTGAAAAATACTATTTCGATATAATAATAATTATGAGAAGTGACAATTCGGTAAAGTTATAGTTAGAAGAAGTACAAGTTAGAAAATGTGGTAATTATAAAGAAGAATGATTAGGTGTAAAGAAAATTATGAGTAATGTTAATTCGAAAAAGTTAAAATTATTTTGAAAAACATTTATAAGAAAAAAGTTTTATAACAAATGATATTTCGAAAAAATAAAATTTATAAACTTTAAAATATAGAACATTTACACATTATAAAAAAATATTATTAGGAACAATAAATTTTTTAAGAATTGGTAATTCGATAATATTTGAATTATATTGAATAATAATTCGGGAATATAATATTATTATAATTATTAACAAATCTGTAAAATAATATTTATCAAAATTGACATTTCGAAAATAAAAATATTATAGTGTAAATAAGAAATATAAAAAATAATAATTTTTAGAAATGATAATTCAGTTATTTGAAGATTATAAAAAATTTTCTTTCGCAGTATTAAACATTCTGTTGATTAGTCATTCAAGAAAATAATGTTTTTGACAATTATTCTTTCGATTAAAAGATAAATTATAATTAATTCTTATTAGATAAAAAGAATTTCGATAAAATAAAGATTCGAAAAATAAAAATTGGAGACTTTTCATGCGCCTCCGAGGAACATTAGAAGGTTTCAGTTTTGACAGTAACAATATTGTTGTTGTAGACAAAAAAAAGAATAGTGATTAAAATTTTACTATTTAAGGAAAAGTATAATGCTTGTTGCAGAATTCAGATATGCCACGGTTGGCTACTATGCATACTCTACGATTAAATATCGGTCAAAGTTAGGGAAATTTCGACTTGGGTTACTTCAAATTAAGCATTAAATTGAAATTTACGAGCAATATGTGAAACAACTAAATGGACATATAGACTCAACGCTATCGCCTCTCTCAGTGAGAAGATATTCACGAAAGCAAAATGGACCTTCTGATATCACTCTGAAAGAAGTTTGAATACTTTTCGTATTTTTACGGCAAAAAAATTTAAAACCCAGAAGGAAAATATGATTTTTTAACCTCTAACGGAAAACTGGGTCAAATTTTTTATTTGTTTTACGTAAACAAATAAAAAATTTGCTAAATTTAACCCAGTTTTCCGTTAGGGGGTCAATTTGACCCAGTTTGCCGTTTGGGGGTAAAAAATCATATTTTCCTTCTAAGTTTTTAAATTTTGCCTAAAGAATTCAAAACACATTTTTTTCTATTGTGATACACTGTATTCGATTTTTATTTCTTTAAAATGCTTGAGAAAAATAGTTCAAGTAGCATATTATTGTGCAATTTTTGTCGCGCACAAAGAGAGTGTGAAAGCTATATTGTTTATTGCGATACTATTGCATTTTCTCGATCTTCACTATTTGCTTGAAAAAAAAAAAGTTAAAATCGCAGTATTGTGCAATTTTTGTTGAATAAAATTCGATCTACAATTGATGATATACCATAGCAGAATTCAATATATTTTTCTACAATGCGCGCGGTTTCCTCCATGCACTATATGAATCTGACAACACATAGTTCAATTGATCTTGATTTTCTTATTTTCTCCTCAACGATATTACGAAATTTCTATCAATTCTTTATCGCTTTCATTTTCTTCTTCAATTTCAATTCAACCAATATCAGGATTCTTTTGTATTTCAATAAAATTCTAATTTTCAAACACTTTTCACTCACTTCGCAATTTTATATAGAAACTAAAAATATGTTTGATTTTAAAATTATTATAAATTTCATTATTATGTTTACAAATTTGTAATTTAATAATTTTATGTACATCTGGATGATTCATCAAAATTCATTTTGATGAAAAGCAATTTTAACCTTTTGAGCTTTATTTGCGAGATGAAAATAAAGTTTTAGAAAAGAAGTTTATAGTAACTCTAGTTAAAGATGCAGTGCATTAATTAAAAAAATTGTTGGGAAAACTTTTCTCTAGCTCACTTTCCTTTGTCAATGTGATATAATTTTTTTTTTTATTTCGATTTGCCTTTTATTTGAGAATATAAAAAAAAACTTTCTTTTCTTAGCATCAAGACATTCATCAAGCATTCTGGATACTTCTAGCAGACAGTTTCCTGCAGTTTTCATTCAAAAATGCTATTTGCACATGAAAATGAAAAAGCTTGAGATCCTTGTTTGCTAGCATTGCTAAGAACATTTTAAGTGAGTCATAAAGAACTACGGGTGTGAAAATCTCAGAGTAGTCAAGTCCGTGTTCCTGCATAAATCCTCGCGTGCACAAAGTCTTGAATCGAGAGAACGATCCACAGCTTTTTTATAAATTACTTTCGATTTTTAAACATCGAAACGATAAATCAAAAGTTTTTATAAACATTTTCTTTCTTAAAAAAAGAAAATTATATGAGGATCAAAAAATTTTTTTTTTAAATTACAGGCTTCGCATTCATCTACTAAAACCTACTATTTACTACATTTTTTTACGTTAAGCTACTATTTGGGTACTTTTTTAGATTTCAACCATTAAAAGCTACTATTTGTGTTTTTTTTTAGAATTTCCACTGCTTTAAATTCACTAATGCTAGAAAATATTCTCAAAAAATATTATCAAATTCTTTCAAACGATTCAATTATTTTCAAAAAATATTCGAAATTAAATTATTTTTAATATCTACTATTTCTATTAAATTTCGAAAAATAATTCAATTATTTTTAAAAAAATTGATAAAATTAATCCAAAATTCAATTATTTTCATAAATAATACCTAAAATTTTCACATGAATTCAATTAATTTAGAATATTCTGAATTAATTGAATTCCTGTGAAAATTTTATTATTTATGAAAATTAAAAAAATTTAAAAATTTAAAAAATTTAAAATTTTTAAATTTTAAAAATTTTTATACAATTCTTCACAAAAATTCAATTACTTTCGTAATAATATTTTTCAAGGAAATTCAATTTTGTAAAAAAATTTTGATAAAATTCCAAGCAAGAATTCAATTATTTTCATAATAAATAAAACTCAAAGCAGGATTTCAATTATTTTTAATATAATTTTATAGGACTTGCTCAAAAAATGTAATTATTCTTAAAAGTTTAATTTCAACTCCTCATAAAATTAATTAGTTAAAAAAATGTTTTTTTAAAACAATTGTTTAAAACAAAAATTTTCATAATATTTATTATACTTCGAAAAAATTAATTATTTAAAACAATGTTAATAAAATTCTTATGAAGAATTCAACTATTTTTAAAAATAACAAAATTCTTCACAGAAATCCAATTTTTTATAAATATTTTAATACTTATTTATTCAATTATTTTCATAAAGAATAAAATTCTTCTCAGAAATTCAATTATTTTTGAAGATTTTAATAAAATTGATCGAAAGAAATCAATTATTTTAAATGCAATTTTAATTAATTTTTTTTTGAAATAATTCAATTATTCTTTTAGATTTTAATAAAATTCTTTCAAAGAATTAAATTATTTACATAAATAATTTTTCGAAAGAATTCAATTATGTTGATAAATAAAAAAATTATTCCCAAAAATTCAATTATTTTGAGGCATTTTAATAAAATTCTTTGAAAAATTCAATTATTTTCATAAATTTTAAAATTTTTTCAGGGATTTAATTATTTTCAGTAATAATAACATTTATCATAGAAATTCAATTTTTAAAAAAATTTTGATAAAATTCTTATCAAGAATTCAATTATTTTCATAAATAATAAAACTCATAAAAGAGTTTCAATTATTTTTAATACTATTTTAAATTAATTAATCGAAAAATTCAATTATTTCCATAAATAAAGTTTTTCACAAGAATTTAAATAATTGAATTCTAATCAAAAACTTTATCTGTGGAATTAATTGAATTTTTCGATAAATTAATTTAAAATAGTATTAAAAATAATTGAAAAATTAAAAAAAAATAATTAAAATTTTTATAATATTTATTACATTCTGAAAAAAAATTTCAAAAATAATAAAATTTAATTATTCAATTATTAAATTATTCTTTTAGATTTTAATGAAATTCTTCCCAAGAATTCAATTATTTCAATTATTTACAGAAATAATTTTTCAAAAGAATTCAATTACGTTGATAAATAACAAAATTATTCCTGAAAATTCAATTGTTTTGAGGTATTTTAATAAAATATTTTGCAAAATTCAATTATTTTCATAAACAACAATATTTATCACAAGAATTTAATTATTTTGAAAAGTAAAACATTTTTTCTTGGAAATTCAATTATTTTAACAAATTCTAATAAAATCGTTCGCAAAAATTTAAATATGTTTATGAATGAATAGCAAAATTCTTCGACAAAATTCAATTATTTCTATGAATTTTAATAAAATTCATTGCAAAATTCAATTATTTTCATAAATTAAAGTATTTAACACAAGAATTCAATTATTTTCGAAAGTAATAAAATTTAATTATTTTCAAAAATTTTAATAAAATTCATGTCAAAATTTCAATTATATTTTAAAAATTTTTTCTTAATTCAATGATTTTTAATATTCTATTTTTATAAATTTTCCCAAAAGAATTCAATTATGAAACAAAATTTTTTATAAAATTCTACACCAACATTCAATTATTTTTCAAAAAAATATAAATTTCACAGGAATTCAATTATTTAAAATAGAATTTGCATAAATTTTTTTTTTTTGAAAAAAACAAATGATTTAAAATTTGGCATTAAATTCTTGGCAGTAATTTAATTATTTTCATAAATTTTTAAAATTCCTTTCAGGGATATAATTATTTTCATAAATAACAATATTCATGACAAGAATTAAATTATCTTCAAAAGTAATGAAATTCAATTATTTTCAAAAATTTTAATAAAATTCATTGCTGGAATTAAATTATTTTTTTAAAAATTTAATAAAATGCCACACAGACATTAATTCCATTCTTTTAATAAATAATAAAAATCTCTTAGGAATTCAATTATTTAAATTAGAATTTGCTTAAAATTAGTCGAAAGAAATCACTTTTATTTAAAAATATTTTAAATCCTGATATGTATTTCTGAACTGTTGCAGATTATTATCCGCACTTCCGACTAAAAAAGAAATAGTCAACTTATTGTCCCACCAATTGACTTAAAATTAACCCTCAAAATTTGGTAATCCAAATAAGCATTAAAATATATTTTCTGAAAGGGTTTAATCATCTGATTAGTAGTTGCATACATGAATTTTGTTTGACACGAGTGTTTGTTAATTAACTTTCAAAGTTTAGACTTGAGGTCTGTATCGTTATAGATTTTCGGATTATTTAGTATTTAGGAGAAGTTCCACTAAAATTCTGCCCCTTCATTTATAACCAATTTTGTTTTGACACAAGTTTTAGTTTATTGTGTTAAACCATCAATTATCAATTATCAATTAATAACCATCAATTAATATTTTCCTAACAATAAGAAAGTATTTATTTTTTCGCAATTAACGAGTTCCAGTACTTGGAAAATTAGTTCTATTTCATCTTTCGTCAAACTAGAAATAGTATTCTGAAATTGTACCTACGTCGAAAAAAATAGTTTCTATAGAATAGAAGAATCATTTCTATTTTTACCGCTACAGGTGGGAAATTAATTACCGAATCGATAAGAGAAACAATAATTTACATTATCCTTGGAAACTTGTTTTAAATCATAACCCTCATAGCTCGCGGATATTCAGGATGTCCGGGAGCAATGAGGGAATAATTATCACTAAAGGCACATTATCGCAAATAAGGTACAATTAGCTGCTTCAAAGAGTTTTCCAATACAAAATAATAGGCAAAATTAAAACAGCGATAGTTGAACATTAATAAGAACGTCGAGGTAAAGAAAAAAAGGAAGGAGTATTTAATGGATTTTTCATTATACAGGTGCTGGAGAATAAAGATACAACTGTGATTCGCAATGCAATCAATACATCTCTTTACCAAAAACTTAGCACTTGAGTTTTCTCAATCGATTAATCTGTTTCATTGGAACAATCAATCCTTTTAATTGTTTGTAATTACTCTTTTAAAGTTTCGCCCTTGTTTTGCCATTAAGAAAGGAAGGGTTGAGAGTAGTTTTATAGAAGAAAGTTTAAATTCTAACTAATTTAAAAGGAGCTATGGAAAGGGAAGAAAAAGTTGCTTACTGAAATTTTGATTTTGGAGTTCAGGAATACTTCAAATTTCATTTATTTGTAATGTTGTAACAATTTTATAGATGTCGTCAAAAGGAAAACATGCTTTTAAATATTTAACGTCGTTTAGGATTACAATAAAAAAAATAATGATCTGACTGTGAACCCTAAGGGTCACCGAATGTGGAAAAAAAAGTTATCATATTTTATTCCATACAAATAATTAACTTCCAGTTTAGGTAACTCCTGACTCAACATGGCATGTCTTGGGTGTCTTCGAGCTTAGCAAACAAAATAACAAGGTTAACCCTATCAAAATCTTTGGTGAAATCTGCATAGTGTCCACATGCTCTACCTTCCTAATTATATTAACCCATAAATTTCGATCAAATTTTATGAAAAAATTAACAAAAGATACCACAGGAAAATCTTAAGGAAGAAGGAACAAAAAATGCCTCACATCGTCCTCAAAAAAGATTGGATAGTTTCAGAATTCTCAATTAACAAAATACTCCTTTTTCCTTAGATCAAAATAAACAATGAACGTTTGCTTATTCTTTTCCTAGGGGGATTCGTCTCTAACCATAAAAACGAAAATCTCTTTAAAATATAAGTAGCTATAAAAATGCGCAATTCTTATATTGTCTTACGATTCGTGAGGACTTCTTAAAATTTATGAACGGTCAGTTTAGTACAGATCCAAATGTTCCAAATAAAAATTCTTTGTGCGGAATTTTGAAAAAGGTCCAAAAAATAAATTATTTCGACGTTAGATGATATCCCCCACAGCACCGAAACTTTCCTAAAAATTTATTAAATATTTACTTGCAATATTTGTCATATTTGACTGAAAAGTTTAGTAAAAATTGTGTAAAGATTTAAATGTCCCGATTCAATAAATGTTTAGCGCAAAGTTTTCCAGAACATTTCCTGAACATGAAATTACATCTTCGCATAATTATAATTATAATTATAATTATGCGAAGATTTTTTTGAAATGTTCAGGAAAGCTTCGCGCTAAACATTTATTTAATCGGGACATTTAAATCTGTACACAACTTTCAATAAACATTGCAATTAAATATTCCGAATATTGCAAGTAAATATTTAATAAATTTTTAGTAAAGTTTCGGTGCTGTGGGTGATATCATAATAGTGATCTACTCTTTCTCTCTGATTCTAATTGTAAAGGATTCAAATAAAAACTTTAATAATTTAACTTCAATTTAAGAGTTACTCTTTCTTAAAACTAGTCCGTATGAATCCCGCTGCCGGATAATTAGAATTAATAATTTTAGGATAATGTTGGTTTCATTCTGAGACATATAACATAAGAATATATTTTTCCCCCAGTGATTTCTCTATATAACCGACTACCTGCAATCGATGACAATGGATGATAAGAATTACTCGAACCGTTTTTTAAAATGACTATTAACTTTATGGTGCAAAACCACCATTTTATTATGTCCCTCAAAAACTTGTGTTTGTAATGTAAAAAGAAATACCGGTGAAGTGAGATTTACGCCCGCTTACCTAGAGTTCCGTTCACGACTATTAAAATTTATCTTTTTAGCACAATATGTGGGAAACATAGTTTTTAAAATAATTCCCAGTGAGTTGAAAAACGTTTTTGAACATGAAACGTTACTTAATACATTTGGTAGACATGAAACGTATGCTAAAAACGTTTTACGAACGAATACTTTTTAATTCTCTCAGGGATTATCGTTTACTACAATATTGCTATCAAAAATAAAAAATTATTAATCAACCTGCATTTAAAAATGCTAATATAAGCCAATATAAGCTAATAATCAACTATTCAAAATGACTATAATAACTAATAACAAGTAAAAATTATTAGCTGCAATGTGGGACAAATAAAAAACAAGACTTAAATTCAAGATGTATTTAAATTTAAAATTAGCTGATATCTCTCACCAAGTGTTTTTAGGGCAACAGATTACGAATCTAAGTACCGATTTTCAAAATTCAAAATGTCGGATCCAATATGGCGGATAAATTCTATTCTATATTTTATTTTCCAGACTTTTTCCTAATTTTCATCAAAAATATTTACTTCTTTCCTATCCTGCTAATAATAAATTGAATTCCTGCCACGAATTTTATTATTCATGAAAGAATTAAAATATTTATAAATATAAATTAACTCATGCGAAGAATTTTATAAAAAAATTTTAAATAATTAATTTTTTTCGACTAATTTTATGCAAATTCTAATTTAAATAATTGAATTTCTAATAAATTTTTATTATGCATGAAAATAATTGAATTCTTACGAAGATTTTTACAAAAATTTTCATAAATAATTGAATTCTGTTTGAAAATTTAAAAACAATAGAAAATATTGAAAATCATGAAATTGCGAAAAGTTTTTAAAAATAATAATTAAATTTTACAAAGAATTCTATTAAAATTTTTGAGAATAATTAAATGTCTGTGTGGCATTTTATTAAATTTTTTTTTTGAAAATAATTGAATTGCTAAAAAACAGATTTTATTATTTATGAAAATAATTGAATCATTAAGAACGATTTTATTAAAATTTTTAAAAATATTTGAATTTCAAAGAAAAAAATTTATTACTTTTAAAAATAATTGAATTCCTGTCATAAATTTATGAATTATAAAATTTATTATTTATGAAAATTTATGAAAATAATTGAATTTTGCAAAGAATTTTATTAAAATGCCTCAAAATAATTGAACTTTTGGGAATAATTTTGTAATTTATGTAAATAATTGAATTCTTTCAAAGAATTATTTATGTAAATAATTGAATTTTTTGGAAGATTTTATTAAAATCTAAAAGAATAATTGAATTATTTCAAAAAAAAATTAATTAAAATTGCATTTAAAATAATTGATTTCTTTTCACAAATTTTATTAAAATAATTGAAAATACTTAAATTCTTGTGAAAAAATCTAATATTTTTGTTAATAATTTAATTCTTAAAAGGAATTTTAAAAAAACATTTTTTTAAATAACTGATTTTTTCGAGGAATAAAAATTAAATTTGTAAGTATAATTACATGTTTTGAGCAAATCCTGTAAAATTGTATTAAAAATAATAATTGAATTTCTGAAAAGCATTTTATTATTTATGAAAATAATTGAATAGTTGCAAAGAATTTTATTAAAATTTTAAAAAATAATTGAATTTCCAAGAAAAAATCTATTAGTTTTAAAAATAATTGAATTCTGGTGATGAATATTGTTATTTATGAAAAATTGAAAATAATTGAATTTTGCAAAGAATTTTATTAAAATGCCTGAAAATAATTGAATTTTCAGGAATAATTTTGTTATTTATCTTTAATAATTGAATTCTTTCGAAGAATTATTTATGTAAATAATTGAATTCTTGGGAAGAATTTTATTAAAATCTAAAAGAATAATTGAATTATTTCAAAAAAAAACTTAATTAAAATTGTACTTATAATAATTGGTTTCTTTCGAACAATTTTATTGGAATATTTAAAAATAATTAAACACCTGTGAAGAATTCTAATATTTTTGTAAATAATTGAATTATTGCAAAAAAAATTTATTAAAATATTTATAAAGAATTGAATTTCTGTGAAAAATTTTGTTATTTTTAAAAATAATTGAATTCTTCATAAGAATTTTATAAACATTGTTTTAAATAATTAATTTTTTCAAAGTATACATTATGAAAATTTTGTTTTAAATAATTGAATTCTTGTGATAAACTTTATATGTGCAAAAAATTGAATTTTTCGATTAATTAATTTAAAATATAGTATTAAAAATAATTGAAATTCTTTGATGAGTTTTATTATTTATGAAAAAAATTCCATTTTTTTGTGAAGAATTGTATAAAAATGTTGTTAAATAATTGATATTCTCGAAAGTTTTTGGAAAATGCTATTCTAAATTAGTTGAATTTCTGTGGAAAATTTATTATTTAAGGAAAATTTGAATTTTTGATGAATTTTATCAATTTTTTGTTTTAAATAATTGAATTCTTTTGCAAAATTTTATGAAAATGCGAGATATTGAAAATAATAATTGAATTTCGAATATTTTTTAAAAATAATTGAATTGTTTTAAAGAATTGGATTAAAATTTTTCAAGAATAATTCAAAATGTTAGATCCAATAAATAGCGGGCAAATTTTAAGAAATTCGTTGGTATTTTTTTGCAATTTGATCTCTTGGCAAATTTGGGATCGTTGATTACGAATCTAAAGTCAGATTTTCAAAATTCAAAATGGCGGATTCAATATGTCGGATAAATTTTAAGAAATTCGTTGGTATTTTATGGAATTTGGTCTCTAGGCAAATTTGGGGTCTTTGATTACGAATCTAAAGTCAGACTTTCAAAATTCAAAATGGCGGATTCAATATGTCGGACAAATTTTAAGAAATTCGTTGGTATTAAGTGGAAATATTCTTACAATGAGAATAATTAGATAATTAGAATAATTAGAATAATTAGAATAATTAGCCTATTTAATTTTAAGTAGGTATTCCAAAATTTAGAACATAATTTTTTCCAGCGAAATTACTGTGAAACAAAAGAAATCACACGGGAGGTTTAAACTTTTAATAAAGTTGTGTATTTGGTGGTTTGTATTCTGAAGCAAGATGGGTATCAAAAGTTTTTGAAAGGAAGTAAATATAAATTATGGACCCTCTTGATTGTGTCAGAAGGTTTTGAATGAGTGCGTGTAAGAGCATCCGAAACATTCGAGAAGAGATAGTCGTCTGTTAAAGGTAAAGAGCTGCTTTAAACCTTTAGAGAGACTTTGCAGTAATATCTGCAAAGGCATTGCAGAGTGGGGACCACCTACATGGGGGAAGGGTTTAGCTGACTTGTTCATATGGGTAGAGAATGTATATATAAGGAGGAAGGGGATATTCGAGTTTGAAGAAGGAGGATCATCGCGTGCGTATTCCAAATACGTACGGTCTCGTGCCCATACTCAGAAGGCCCCCTTAAGACATATATGTTAGTTGTAAGTGGACGTATATAGTGAAAAGTAGTAAGGTCAACGTCGATTGGCAGGTTGTCAGTTTCATTATTCTAGGTAGGGGAGCTGACCACGTGTGCTAACAGTGTACCGTGCACAATCAGGTAGACTGCTGGGCGTCCGCCAGTGATCTAAGCCAGTAATATATAAATCTCTCATAATATTCCTACTATGTCCATATTCATTTTCAATATTCTTTGATAAACATTTAAATAATCCAATGTTAATTCAGCACAAAAACTAAATTGAATTTCTTTAACCTTTAGAGGACAAATTTTAAACGAGTCCGATTAATTTTTAACCTTGTCCGCCATATTGGATCCGCCATTTTGAATTTTGAAAATCAGATATCAAATCCAACAGGGTTGTCACAGAAATTTTATTTTATTTTCCCCTTAATTTTCTCCAAATTCCAGAAAGTTTGACTTTTCCCCTGACCCCTAAAGAATATTCTGCGATTCACTCTAAAAATGATTAGATACTCAAAAAAATATTCTAAATTTATTTACGAATTTCCTTAATTGTAAAATTATTCAAAAACACCAATAACTTCATTTTTAAAAAAATATTTAATCATTATTATTATTATTATTATTATTATTATTATTAATATTATTATTATTATTATTATTATTATTATTATTATTTTTCCACAAAAACTAAGATATTCAAAAATTTATAATTCAAACCATTATATTGAAATTCAATAACTTATAAGAGTATTATTATAAAACATGACCGAATGATAAAATCATTATTTTATATTTTAAGAATGTTATTAAATGTAACTTCTTCAAAATTATTTCTATCATTTCAATTAAGGGGAGGGTACACCTATATTTTTAACTATGTTAAAGAAATAATTTAAAAATTCAACAAAATTATTTTTAAAAAAGTAATTTTTTGTGAGAAATTCAATACCTATAGTCATAAAATAAAATCGGTCGGAAAATATTTTGACCGTTTTTGAATTTTTATTTTTTTTAAAAATTGTTTGGTTTTGAAATCCATATATACGTAATTTTGTAGAAAATGTTTTTTAATCCACAAAAAAAAAATTTCAAATAAAAAAATTGATTTTCATAATTTTTATAGCATTCTTTTTTTGAAAAAAAAATCTCTGCTCTTAGGTTAAAAATGCTAAAAAATACAATTATTCTTCATTATTTTTTTAAAATGAAAATTCATTTGTTTATTTTTCTAATTAATTTCATATCATAATTTTTATAATATAAAAAATAAAAATACAAAAAAAAAGTAGGATAAAATAACTGTGATCTGAAATTAGAAAGAAAAATAAGCGAATGAATTTTCTTTAAAAAAAAAAATGAAAAATAATTGTATTTTTTAGCATTTTCAGCCTAAAACAAAGATTTTTTTTCAAAAAAATGCTATAAAAATTATGAAAATCAATTTTTTTTATTTAGTAATTTTTTGTGGATTCAAAAACATATTTATTACAAAATTTACGTATGAATTTCAAAATTCCCCAATTTTAAAGAAAAATACAAATTTAAAAGGGTCCAAATATTTTCTGACCGTATATTTATTTTATGGCCATTGAATTCCTCACAAAAAATTATTTTAAAAATAATTTTGTTGAATATTTAAATTATTTCTTTAATATACTTAAAAATATAGGTGTACCCTCACCTTAAATTGCAATTCCCCAGGATTTTATAACTAAAATTCTTCTTTAAAACAATTATTTTTATTATTTTTTCAAAAAATTGTTTTGAGAATTTTCAAACTCATTTGTTTAGAATTCAATTCTACGAAATTTCATAAATTATTCGAAAATTCTTCAAATAATATACATTAGAAAATAAAAACTTTAAATAATTTTTCAAAATTTTCGATTAAGCTTTTTGAAAAAAATTAGTTCTGCATAGAATTTTTTCGAAAAAAGCTGAGATTTTCAAAGATTTTAATTTGAAACCTTTACAAAATTCAATTATTATCTGAAACTTTAACGGAAATTAATTTTTAAATTAATTTTTTATTTATTTATTATTTATTTACAAATCAATTTTTATTAGAAAATTCTACGAGAATTAAATTATTTAAATACAAACACATATATAATTTATTGAATAATTGAATGTTTCTTAAAATTAAATTCTTAAACATAATTTTATAAACAAATTTTTAAATAATATTGAATTCCTTCGTCGAATTTTATTTTAATCAAATTTTTAAGAATAATTAAATTTTCCGAGGAATTCGATTAAAATTGTATTAAAAATAATTGAAATTCATCAATGAGTTTTATTATTTATTAAAATAATTGAATTATTGAGAAGAATTTTATAAAAAAGTTTCAACAAACAATTAATTTTTTTCGAAAAAATTTATGCAAATTCTATTTTTAATAATTGAATATTATTGTGAAATTTCCATTATTTTAGAAAATAATTGAATATTCGTGTAGAATTTTGTGAAAATAGTTTTAAATAATTAAATTCTTTTGGTAAATTTTATTAAAATAATATATATACAAATTATTGAATTAAGAAAAATTTTTTTAAATAATTGAAATTTTGCAATAAATTTTATTAAAATTTTTGAAAATAACTGAATTTTATTATTTTTGAAAATAATTGAATGTTGTGTTTTTTTATGAAAATAATTAAAGTTTACAATGAATTTTATTTTCAATTATTTAATAAATTATTTTCCTATTTAAATAATTGAATTCACGTAGAATTTTCTAATAAAATTTGTTCTTAAAAATGAAATTTTATGTTAAAATTTTAGATAATTGAAATCTCGTGAAGAATTTTATTATTTATGAAAATAATTTGAATTCATGAAACAAATTTTAATAATTTTTTTTTATTAAATAATTGAAATCCTGTAAAAAAATTTATTGGGTACATTTTTTTTAAACAACTGAATTTATTTGAGAAAATTTTATTAAAATAGTAGATTTTGAAAATGCGTTTAAATTTCAGCGAAGAATTTCATTATTATATGTGAAATGTAATTAAATCCTTGCAAAAAATGTTTGAAAATAATTACATTTTTCGAGGAATTTATTTTAAATATTAAAAATAATTGAAATCCTATGAAAATTTTTTATTATTCATGAAAATAATTCTATTCTTACAACGAATTTTATTATACTTTTTAAAATAATTGAATTTTTTTTTTTAATAATTGAATTCATGTGAAAAATTGAGGCCTTGGATCCAATAACTCGCCCGACGCTCGAAGGCACGCGCTAATACCAGTCGGGTAGCAGTGAGTGGCCCAGAGGCGCTCACTGCTCACTGACTGGCAGTTGCGCGTTCCTCCGAGCGTCGGGCGAGTTATTGGATCCAAGGCCTCAATTGTATTACTTGTAAAAATAATTGAATTCTTGCGAAGGAGTTTATTAAAATTTTTGTAAATTTTTAACAATTCCGATTAGTTTTTAATCTTGTATCCGACATGTTGGATCCGCCATTTTGAATTTTAAAAACTAGACATCAAATTCAAAAAGGGACGAACAGAATTGAAAGAACCAATTATCCAAATAAAGTCATAAAGGAACAGTTATTTAAAATTAAAAAAAAAATTGTTTCCTGAAAGAAAAATAAATTATTTATAGATTTTTTTTATCCATAGTTACAAATCATTCAAAAAGACAGTTTCGTAACGTACATTTTATTGTCATATAATTTTTACTACAGGAATATTGATAGCCAGAAAATTGTCGATTTCACTGTTATTTTCAGTACCATCAAGACTATAAACACACACCTCAAATAATCCGATTTATACATTTTGCATTTTATTGTCGTCGAAATATTATTGCATTCAACAAAAAAAAAAAAATCTTTTACCAACAAATAAAAAAAAAATTTTCTGAAAACTTTTTTTTCACACACAAAATTTAATATACAAATAACATTTCGTACAATGAAGTGTCTCATGGTTTCACTAGAAAAGTTAAGGAAAATTTCTTCTTATAAAACTAAAAAAAAAATAACAGTAGTGTTGAAAGTGTGGAGATTTCGTTGTCAGCATATAGTATAAAGAAAAGTCTAACCATATATATTGCTGAAGATAAAACTTTGTCGGTTACTGTGGAAATGTATAGTGGGTCTGGTGACACATGTGATTTTCTTTAGTCTTCACTTTACGCTCACCATATTCTTTTCTAAACTTCCTGGATAGTCATAAGTCATAAAGTGCAAAGAGTTATTCGATGCGTGTGCATTTCAACGTTCCTCTTTTTTTTTTCATAGTAAACTCCTTGGAAAGATGAAAAAAAAAAAAAAAAAAAAAAAAAGATGAAAATGCAATAAGCTTTTTCACATGAAATTTACAATATACTCGTCACTATTCAGATTTATTCAGTTTTATAGCTGTTGCTATTCTTTTACTGGTGAAAGGACGGTTGTAAAATCATGTGATGCCTTAACTATATTGCTCTGTCAATGTGCAAAATGCAATTTTATATTTTCAGGATAGTAACTGTATTAACAGCTTAATACTAAGGAATATAATAGGGTCTCATAATGCTTTTATATTCTATAGGTTTGTCTCAAGACCGAAGAGAAAGTAGATCAAGTTTCTTTTCAAATATATCCCATAGCTTTACCATATATAAAAAAATTTCAATAATATCGAATAGATTATTTTGAGAAAATGTTTTATATTTTTAATTATTAAAATTAATTTGAATACGTTTTCAATTATTTTTCAACTTTCCGCCGTCATGTTTGATCCATAATCTTTAATTTTTTAAACATGACACGTAAGTACCGACCATAGATAAACCCCCGAGTAATTAATTTCAAGCAAATTCGTCTAAATTTAATTTTCTTTGTCCGCCATATTGGATCCGCCATTTTTAATTTTTGAATTGTCTGTCATCATCAACGATACTAAGAAACTCCGAATAACAAGTTTCATGATGACTTCAGTTGAATTTATATTGAAAAATTAGAAAAAATTACTAATATTAATAAATATTAGTAATAATAATAATAATTAATAATTAATAATTATTAATTATTAATTATTAATTAATTGAATAATTAGTAAATAAATTAATTACTAATAATTAATAAATTCATTAATTACTGATAATTATTCTAAAAAAATTTCTGTTTCATGAGTATATAAGTAATATATAGTCAACCTGTCATCAAAACTTGAGTATTTTACTGAGTTACTTAGTGATCCAGTCACTTTGCTATTAGGCCCACTTATTGCTCTTTCTCTCTCTCTTCCGATGCTCGATAAACTCCTGAAGTTTCAAGGATTAGCAATAAAACAAGTTATCAAAGTTCTAACTTTGTATCTGGTCTCTAATGTTTCAACATAACTACTCAGCTTTGATGATATTTAATAGTTGCGAATGTCTCATTATAGACAGATTTTCATGCTATATTCACACCCCATTGTACCAAATGGAAATTGAAATATATTTAGCATTCTAAATATATTTTAATTTTACTGTATTTTCTATTAATTATGACACATTTCACGCCAAAATCAACCAAAACTAACAATCGTCAAATCAAAATTCACAATTTTTTATTTAGCTCAAACATTTTTTATCTTTTAGTACTACTTGAAAGAGAGTTTCTTGATTTTTTGAAAATTTTTTTTAACCATCCTGTTTACAAGATACGAAATTTTCAAAATTTTACGATTTTCAGAGTTTGCACTCGATAATTAATTTTAAAAAAGTAGCAAAAAGTAGCTTTCAAACTATAAGAAAAAGTAGTAAAAAAGTAGATATCGAAAAAATTAAACTTGCCGACCAAATAAACGCTCCAAACTCGTTTTAGACACTTCACACAACTGACAAAAATTCCATTCTATATTTTATTTTTCTGACTTTTTCCTAATTTTCATCAAAAATATTTACTTCTTTCCTATCCTGCTAATAAATTGAATTCCTGACACGTATTTTATTATTCATGAAAGAATCTAAATATTTATAAAAAAATGTAATTCTTGCGAAGAATTTTATAAAAAATTTTAAATAATTTATTTATTTCGAATAATTTTATGCAAATTCTAATTAAAATAATTGAATTTTTGAGAAACTTTTATTATTCATGAAAAAAATTGAATTCTTAGGAAGATTTTTACAAAAATTTTTTACAATTCTATTAAAACTTTTAAGAATAATTGAATTCTTTTGAAGAATTATTTATGCAAATAATTGAATTCTTGGGAAGAATTTTATTAAAATCTAAAAGAATAATTGATTACTGGTGATAAATTTTATTAAAATATTTGAAAATGATTTAATTCCTGTGAAAAATTGAGGGGCTGGATGCTATAATGTGTTTCGCGCCATTCAGTTAACATGGCGCGTAACACATTAGGTATAGCATCCAGCCCCTCAACTTTTTTTAAAATAATTTAATTCTTGCAAAGAATTAACAAAAAAACCATTTTTTACATAATTGATTTTTTCGAGGAATTGAAATAAAATTTTTAAGAATAATTACATTTTTTGAGCAATTCCTGTAAAATTGTATTAAATATAATTAAAATCCTACGATGAATTTTATTATTTATGAAAATAATTAAATTCTTCATAAGAATTTTATATAAACATTGTTTTAAATAATTAATTTTTTCGAAATATAATAAATATTATGAAAATTTTATTTTTAACAATTGAATTCTTGTGGAAAACTTTATTTATGAAAATAATTGAATTTTCGATTAATTACTTTAAAATAGTATTAAAAATAATTGAAATTCTTTGATGAATTTGTTAGCTATAAAAATAGTTGAATTCTTGCTTAGAATTTTATCAATTTTTTTTTTCAAATTGAATTTCTCTGAAAAATGTGATTATTAGTGAAAATAATTGAATTCTTGTGATGAATTTTATTATTTATAAAAATGATTAAATTTTGCAAAGAATTTTATTGAAATGGCTCAAAATAATTGAATTTTCGGGAATAATTTTCTTGTTTATCTAGATAGGTAATTGAATTCTTTCAAAGAATTATTTTTGTAAATAATTGAATTTTTCCAAAGAATTTTAAAAACATTTTTTTAAAGAATTAAATTTTTCGAGAAATTGAAATTAAATTTTTAAGAATAATTACATATTTTTAGCAATTCCTGTTGTAAAATTGTAATAAAAATAATTGAAATTCTGTTAAGAATTTGATTATTTTTGATAATAATTGAATTCTTGCTAACGACTTTATTAGAATTTTTTATAAATAATTGAATTTCCAGGAAAAAATTTATTACTTTTGAAAATAATTAAATTTTTGTGATGAATATTGTAATTTATGAAAATAATTGAATTTTGCAAAGAATTTTATTAAAATGCCTCAAAATAATTGAATTTTCGTGAATAATTTTGTTATTTATCTTTAATAATTGAATTCTTTCGAAGAATTATTTTTGTAAATAATTGCATTCTTGGAAAGAATTTTCTTAAAATCTAAAAGAATAATTGTATTATTTAAAAAAAAAATTAGTTAAAATTCTATTTAAAAAAATTGATTTCTTCCCAGTGGGCACCGGGACATCTAAAAGACGTCTTTAGGACGTCCTATTTTGTCCGTGGACATTTTGGGACAACGTTGTTCTTGTCCGAGAGTCATCATAAAGACAACAAAAAGACTTCTTTAAGATGTTCTATGTCTGCCATTTTTATGTCTTGGGGACATAAAAAAGGAAAAAAAAAGTCCTCAAAAGGACCACATTTTCCATCAGGAACTTCGCAAATTTTCTATTACAAGTAGTTTAATATCTTTAATAATTTCAGGCAATAAATATTTAGAATGGAATTACAAAAGTTTAATGTCAATCCACTGTTAGATAAATTTATATATTTTTAAAAATTAAAAAAAATTGTATGAAATATCAAACATGATAAATTTTCATTTCTAGATAATTGAAATAAAACGCTATTTATATAACGGAAAAATAAAGGCAAAATATAAGGCAATGCAAACATTATTAACCCATGTCTGACAAAGAATATATATTAGAGCATGGTAAATCAAAATCTTTTATTACACCAGTTAATTTTTAATTGTTATTAAAATTGAGAATTTACAGTAGAGGAGTTTTCCATTTTCGTCGTATATTTACACCACGAGAAATTTTTTTTATAAGTGACTATTGCTCATTTTATTATTTCAAATATATATTATTTATTATTCCAATAATATTTTATTGGAAAATTATAATATTAATGTAATGCTATCGTGATATTCTCGGTAATATCATTAGGCGGACATTTTAATATGACTGTAATATTACGTGCAAAATGGATTGCAATATTGATCAGAATAACAATTTTCGTATAATTACAGAGACTAAAAGGGTTTAAGAAAAATGCTTTTTGCTTTATTACCGACAATTTATTTGGAAAACCTTTTATTTAGGATGAAGAAGCTTAACTGAAAAATTGCAATGTATAATGTCCAATTGACGTCCTCGGGACGTCCTAGGGACGTCTTTTGGACATAGAACTTAGAAATTTTTCCTCCGAGAAATGAGATTCCAGTTTTAACTTTTAATAAAAATGACAAACTCTATATAATTACAGAGACTAAAACGGTTTTCGAAAAAAGCTTTTTATTACCAATTTTTTTATTTGGAAAACCTTTTACTTAAGATGAAGAAGCGTAACTGAAAAATTGCAATGTATAATGTCCAATTGACGTCCTCGGGACGTCCTAGGGACGTCTTTTGGACATAGAACTTAGAAATTTTTCCTCCGAGAAATGAGATTCCAGTTTTAACTTTTAATAAAAATGACAAACTCTATATAATTACAGAGACTAAAACGGTTTTCGAAAAAAGCTTTTTATTACCAATTTTTTTATTTGGAAAACCTTTTACTTAAGATGAAGAAGCGTAACTGAAAAATTGCAATGTATAATGTCCAATTGACGTCCTCGGGACGTCCTAGGGACGTCTTTTGGACATAGAACTTAGAAATTTTTCCTCCGAGAAATGAGATTCCATTTTAACAAAAATGAAAAATTCTACACAATTACAGATACTAGAAATATTTATAAAAAAGCCTTTTTGTTTTATGTTGTTGAGCTGAATAAAAATCGGAGATAATTACATAGACTAAAAATGTTTCAGGGTTGCCACAGAACATGGATTTTATAATTCCATGACTTTTCCAGGTTTTCCAGGACACTTTTAAAAAAATTCCAGACCCAAAAATAAAATTGTTTTGATAAATTTGTATCTTATTATATGCCAAAAAAAATATAAAATCCTTTAAGTAAATTATTAATAACATAAGTTATTAATTTTTAATTTTATAAATAATTAAAATTTAAGTAATGAATAAATAAATAATTAATAATTTTAGCTGTAATAAAGATTTTATTCTAAAAATTATAAACAATAACGTACAATATTTTGCTTCTAAGGTACCATTTTACCTATTTTACAGTAGATAAAAAAATAATATATACAGAAAAATAATAGGAATTTAAAAATTTAGTTTTGCTTAGAATTTTTCACAATGAAACGAGTATTTTAACATTTTAAAAACATTTTTGGTTTTTCTAATTCTACTTTCTAATTCTAATTCTACATTGATTTAAATAATGTAAGCTCTAAATTTAAAGTTAAAATGTTGTACAATATGAACTTGAAAACTTGAGATTTTTAATATTCAAATTGAAAAAATTGAATTTTCTGAATAAGACTTTATAAAATTTCCTGACAATTCCAGGTCTAAAAAAAATTTTAAAAACCTTTTATTTAGGATAAAGAGACTACCCGTTTAGAAAAATGGTGAGGGCCCCCGGCGGGGTCCTCTTGCCATAAGGAATCCGTAGGGGCTATGCTACGGGACCTATTTGAAAAATATTGCTTTATTGTAGGTGACTTGCTGACTTGCTTTTGATAATTCAATAAATTATTTATTGACACTAATACACCATGACAAATAATTAAATAGTTTAATAATAATAATAACAACGTTAATAATAAAATAATAGACCATAAATATTCATAAATTAATATTTTTATTATTTAAAAATAAAAATGTCAAAACATTTGTGTTAAAAACGCGTTTTTCATAGTTTAGAATCATAATAAACTTTAATTTTTTATTTAAAAAAAATTTTTTTTTTGGACGTAGAAATTTTTTTTAGTCAATTATATGGGCAATCTATGCGGGCCCCTCGCGAGGGCCCTCATGGATTTGCCCTCATGTGAGTTCAATATTTCCAAAAAAGTAACATTAAATATTTGTTAAAAACGCGATTTTCATTGTTTAAAATCATTATAATCATTAATTTTTGTTATGTAAAAAAATATTTTTTGTTAGAACTTAGAAATTTTTGCTAATTAATGTTGTGGTCAATCCATGCGGGCCCCTCGTGTGGGCCCGCATTGTAAACATAATTTGTTAGTGTAAAAAAAAGTTCGTTGTTTGGACTTAGAAAAATTGTTGAGCAGGGCATTCATAGTGGCTACGAGCAGGGGCCCTGCTGGTGCCCTCGTAAATTTCCATAACTTTGTGATAGAATTTCCGGAAAAATGTCACTCAATGTTTATTTCAGTTGCTTTGAAATGTAATTTAATGCATTCTGATCTAAAGTTTTTTAATAAAAAAAATATTTTTTTGAAACTTAGATAAATTTTTGAGCAGGGCAGCCGTAAGGGCAAAGAGCGGGGCCCTAAGAAATTGATGTATATAATGTCCAATTGACGTCTTCGGGACGTCTTTAAGACGTCTTTTGGACATAAAACTTTGAAATTTTTCCTACGAGAAAAAAGTTGGCAACTTTTTCAAGATCAAGATCAACAACTTTCAAGATAATATCAGTTTCCACATACAGTATCCCCAAACCAGGATGTTTAGTGAATTATGTTTTTTAAATTTCCGAATTTTTTAAATACAGTCAAACCTGGATTATTCGAACTAATTTATAGGCATGATTTGGTTCGGACGATATAAATTGCAATTATTTTCGTTTAAAGTTAATTTAGCTTTAATAAAACAATTTTAGTAACTTCTATTTTTGCAATTTGTTTGAACTTTAAAAATAATAAATATTAAAAATTGTAACATAGCCTTAAAAAACTGTCATTTTAAATGAGCATGTATTCTATTTGTTTTCGTGAGTTATGTGTTTTATAAACGCTATCGCGAATAATGTTTTCATTTAAGAGCCATCGATTTGTCTTCTTTTAAGTAATTACATTAAAAGTCACTGAATAATCACTAAAACTTCTTTGTTTTTATAAGATTTTTGTACCAATAGATGTAAAATTTAAAAGTTTTTGCTTAATATGACGAAAAAGTTCGGACAAATTGATTTACAGTTTGGATAATGAAGAGTTCAAATAATCGAGGTTCCACTGTAATAAGTTAAAAAGAATATGGGTTTAAATTTCAGGGACATTTTATTTATTAAAATAGTATTTCTCTTACTACAAAATTTTGATTTTTTTTATTAAGATCAAAATAAAACGCAATTAAAGCTGTTTAGTCTAGTTAATAAGCACGTCCAACTTTTGAAATGTTTCGTTTAATTCGATCTCCAGTCCTCTTGAAACAATCCGCAATAACTCCTTCAATCGCAGTTTCCGTGGTTGTTGGAAAACTTTTCAGAATTTCTCCTACAAAAGAAAATTGGTTGAATTAAAGAAACAATATAACTTAACTGTGTAGCAATGTATTTATTTGGTTGATTCAACTAGAATTTCGTTGTTTGCAATAAATTTTTTTTCTGAGTGTAGGGGAGACTGAGGTAAACCAGACCACTTTTTTTCAGATCGGTAAAAATCTAGGAAATTATTCTCTAAATCCAAGTTAATTTATATCATTTGAAAGCTTATGATTTCTACTAAGAAAATAAAAAAGAATTTTTTAATTGATCTTTTTTAGTTTTACTTAAAGAAACTTTTTAACACAAATCTACCAAATTTTGAAATCTCAATTTTCCAGAGTAAATTAGGTACTTCAAGTTGGGTGGGGGAAATCCAATATAGCTGACATCAGCTGATTTACCGGAGGACAAACAATGCATTGAAGTCAATGGGACAAATTAGTTTTTTAACCATAACTTTTAAAAAATTCATTTTTGAACTTTGTGTAATGGAAAATTATTCTTTATTTATCGAAAGCTATTTTTTAAAACAATAAAATTTAATTTTTTGGTTTTATTGTTTTAAAAAATATCTTTCGATAAATATTACTTGATTGGGATTTAAGATGTTTCTACACTACCAACATTTATAAATATTAGAGGTAATATAGATAGTAATATAATATAATATTACATTTCTGTAGCAATACATCATAATGACACTTACAGCAAACACATCCCTGATGACAAATTTTGATCCGCCTTGAATTCTCTGAAATATATATATATATATATATATATATATATATATAAATATATACAAATATAAAATTGAAAACGTGCATTTGTATATAGGGCAAATTTTCTTAAGTGTACTAAGCTCAAAAGTAAAAGTTGGTAAATCGGACTAATATTTCCACAATCTTTAGTATTACTAGTAACTACTTAAACCACTAAATATAATAGAATTTTCTTTGAAAATTTTTGTCCAATTTGATCAAGACAATTTTCAAAAAATTAAAATCATATCAGAGTGTCTACTGAAAATATGACTTAAAATTCCAGGACATTTATATGTGTAACAGGGTTTCCACAAGTCAGGGAAGTCAAGGAATTCAGGGAAAAGTCAGGAATTTTTATTAAAAGTACTAAAAAAAATTTAATTTATATAATTTATAGAAAAATTATTAATTTTGGTGTCTTTTGTTTGCCTTATAAACTATAAACTTGCCAAGAATTCTAATACAAACCTTTCAATTCTTTCTATATTTGACAATAATTTCTTTTTAAATAACTTTTAAATAACTTCGCATGAATTCAATTAGGTTTAAAAGTTTTTTAAAATTCTCTTCAAAATTTCTATTATCTTTATAAATAATAAAATTCTTCTCCAAAATTCAATTATTTTCAAAAAATTTAATAAAATTCTTGGCAAAATTTCAATTATTTTCAAAATTATTCCTCATTTCAATTATTTTTGAGATCCATTTAAATAAAATTTTCCAAAAGAATTCTATTATTTAAACAAAATTTTAATAAAAATTTAACAGGAATTCAATTACTTAGGTACTAATTTCTTTTATAAATTTCTTCGTATCAATTTAATTATTTAAAATCTTTTAAGGGGCCAGTCTGGGTCTTTTGCACGTATTTTGAAGAATTTTTTTTTTCATAGTGAAATTTATTTAAACATTTTTAAATTTTTACATATTACAGATATATTAAACTAAATAAAAAAAATTTATTTTTATATTTTTTGTTGTTAACCCTCTGCCTACTCAAGTGACCGTTATCGACAAAAAACGACAATTCGGTCGCCTGGTGGGGACTATGGGAATTACATTTAAAAGCGCTAGAGTGGGGATAACTCAGCGTAGGCAGAGGGTTAATAGCGAAGAAATGGCCAACTGTAAAAAAAAATCTCGAAAATCTGGTTAACATGATATCTTCAGTCAGAACAGACGGAATCAAAAAATTCAAACGGTTTATTAAAATGTATGTAAATGGTTACAGCCTGAACTAAAATCATAATTTTTAAATAATTTTTAACCTATTTTTTAAACAATTTTAGTTGCAAAAGAAGCGTTGAAAAAGTAGAAAGTCCGCCATTTTGTTATTTTTCAATGCAAATTTTTTATTTTAGTTCCAGCTGTAAACATTTACCTATATTTTAATAATCCGTTTGAATTTTTTGATTCTGTTTGTTCTGACTGAAGATATCATGTCAACCAGATTTTTCAGATTTTTTTTACAGTCTCCATTTCTTCGCTATTAACAACAAAAAATACATAAAGAAAAATTTTTATTTTAATATACGTGTAATAATATGTAAAAATTTAGAAATGTTTAAATGAATTTCACTATAAAAAAAATTCTTCAAAATACGTGCAAAAGACCCAGACTGCACCCTTCATGAAATTTTTGAAAAAATTTAAATAGGGGAAGTGTACCAATTGCCGAGGGTGTTCCATTTGTCGATGTTACCATGGTAATAACCAAAAAATATTGTCTAAAATGTCTCATTTGTTTGTTTATATAATATTAATATATTTTTTTTACATTTATAACGCATAAAAAAATTAATATTTATTACTTTTTTTCATTTTCAATGTGCTACACTGTTTAAATAAAATTCAAAGTTTGTTTACTCGACAACAGGAACCATCCTCGACAATTGGTACGTTTACCCTATATAAAGAAAAATTGAAAAAATAGTCTCAGAAATTCAAATATTTCAAAAAATTTAAATAAAAATCTTTTAAGGGTGTTCGAACAAGAAAAACCTTTAAAAATGGCTGCCAGAACTTATGCTTCATCTGAAATAGATTATTATCACAATTGAGACATTTATCACAATTTTTAAAAAATTAGCCGGAATCTTGAATGGTTGTACTTTCATTTTCTTCTAATAAATTAAACATTTATACATAAATAGAATGATAGGAAGTAAACTAGAACCACACAAGCGAAATATAAACAAATTAGTGCTATTAAAAAATATCTTCAGAGGGCATCACCCACCAGGTACATAGAAATCTCTTAGTTTACTTCCTATTGTTGCATATATGTTAAACAATCTTCAATTTCTTAGACTCAAATTAAAGCAAAAATTTTCAAAATTCCGGCTGATTCTTTTCAAATTACTATCAATGTGTCAATTACGATAAACATTCGTATCAAAAAAAGTATAACTTCTGACCGCCATTTTTAAATACCTTTCTTGATCGAACACCCTTAATAATTCTATTAATTAAATAAAAGTTGACGAAATTCTTTACAAGATTTAGTTCATTAAATTGCAATTTTAACAAAATTTTCTTATATAATTCAATTATTTACAAAACATTTCACCTTAAGAATTAAATTATTTTCACAAAATTACATTTTTAAGGAAATTCAATTATTTAAAGAAATTTGAATAAAATCCTTCGCCAGAAATCAATTATTTTTTTTCTTGAGAATTCAATTATTTTTAAAAATTTTGATAAAATGCTCTATAAATTTGAAAAATTACAATAAAATCGGCCATAGAATATCACTATTTTCGTAAAAAACAACATTTTTCTATAAATACAATTATTGTCAAAAATTTTTGTAAAACTCTTCGAAACAATTCAATTATTTAAGATATTTTAATAAAATTCTTCCCAAGAATTCAATTTTTTTTAAAATAAACATTTTCACAGGAATTAAATAATTTAAAAATTTTTTTTTAATTTTGTATTAAATTTTAACTATTTTTAAAGAGTTTTTAAAAATTCTGAAAAATTCAATTATTTAAAAAAATTTGAGTAAAATTCTTCACAAGAAATTAATTATTTTCATAAATAATATTTTTATCTGAAATTCAATTATTTTTACAAATAAAATTCTTCACAGGAATTCAAATAATTCTTAATAAAGATTTTTTATAATTTTATAAAATTCGCTGAAAAAATTCAATTGCTATTAAAAATTTTGATGAAATTCTTCATAAAAATTCAATTTTGTAAAACATGTAATTACTGAATAAATTATTTATTTTTGTATTTTAGTAATTGAATTCTGAAGAAATTTTCTAATAAAAATTTATTCAAAAATGAATTTCTCTTAAAATTTTAAATTATAATTGAATATTAAAAACATTATAGCGTGAATTTTTAGAATTAATTTAATTTTAAAAATAATTTAATTTAAAATCTTTGAAAATTTGAATTTTTAATTACAATATTCTTATGAAATAAAATAATGATTTTATTACTTTGTTATCTTAAATTTATTATAATATTCTCGTAAGTTAGGTATTGAATTTGAGAATATAAATTCCTAAAGAAAAATAATAATGATTAAATATTTATTTTAAAAAAGAAGTTATTAATGTTCTTCAGGGTCAGGAAAAACCTGAAAATTTTGTCTGGAAATCAGGGAAAAATAAAATTAAAATTTTGTGGCAACCATGTGTAATATTATTTCATATTACGATTTTAAAATAATTTAAATTAACCTATACTTAAACAAAAATATTTATTTTATTATAAAAAAAGTTAAAAATGAATATTGTATAGATACCAGTTTCTTTAATCAAATGACAAATTGAAATTATTTTTTGATGGCTCAAAAAAATTATTTTTTTAAAATTGAGTAAAATTTTTAATCCAGGACATTTAAGGACATTTATTCAAATTCCAGGACATTTCCAGGTATTCCAGGACTTCAAGGATCAGTAGACACCCTGCATTGTATGCACTTTAAAAATTTTCAAATTTTTACCAAATTGTTTAATTACTTTTTATTTATTTAAATATTTCAGAAATATGAAGATATTTTGTTTGTTAAAAGTATAGACTAGAAAAAAGAAGAAAAAACAAGTTCTTTCTGAAACGGGTGTCTACTCTCTAAATCTGAATATGTGAAATTTCACTTATTGTACGTTATAAGTCGTCCTCTCGATCAATAAGTGCATATACACTTATAAATAAGTGAATTTTTCACTTATTCTGAGTGAAATTTCACTTATTATAAGTGTATATGCACTTATTGATCGAGAAGACGACTTATAACGTACAAATATGTGAATTTTCACATAGAAAATGATAAACTCATATATAATTGCAGAGACTAAAATTGTTTTCGAAAAAAGCTTTTTATTACCAATTTTTTTATTTGAAAAACCTTTTATTTAAGATGAAAAATATTAACTGAAAAATTACAATGTATAATGTCCAATTGACGTCCTCGGGACGTCCTAGGGACGTCTTTTGGACATAGAACTTAGAAATTTTTCCTCCGAGAAATGAGATTCCAGTTTTAACTTTTAATAAAAATGACAAACTCTATATAATTACAGAGACTAAAACGGTTTTCGAAAAAAGCTTTTTATTACCAATTTTTTTATTTGGAAAACCTTTTACTTAAGATGAAGAAGCGTAACTGAAAAATTGCAATGTATAATGTCCAATTGACGTCCTAGGGACGTCTTTTGGACATAGAACTTAGAAATTTTTCCTCCGAGAAATAAGATTCCCGTTTTAACTTTTAACGAAAATGATAAACTCATATATAATTTCAGAGACTAAAACGGTTTTCGAAAAAAGCTTTTTATTACCAATTTTTTTATTTGAAAAACCTTTTATTTAAGATGAAAAAGATTAACTGAAAAATTACAATGTATAATGTCCAATTGACGTCCTCGGGACGTCCTAGGGACGTCTTTTGGACATAGAACTTAGAAATTTTTCCTCCGAGAAATAAGATTCCAGTTTTAATTTTTAACGAAAATGATAAACTCGATATTATTACAGAGAATAAAAGCGATTACGTAAAAAGCTTTTTGCTTTATTACAAACTTTGTATTGGAAATTTTTATGATATTTTGAATTTCGAAAAACTTTAAACCGTTTGAACTACCAACTACAAAAATATGTACTTAACAAAGCAAGAAACTACATTATAAATATTTTTGTTCGAAAAAGTGGACCATCTATTTTAAAACGAGTATAATAAATAATAAAATAAACCAATTATTGCTTATTAAATTTAGGACTTAAATTAAACGACATTGAATAAAACATTGAACAAAGAAACATAGTAATTGGGGTACAATAAATCATGCACAAAAAAGTATAAATGATAGAGATATGAAAGCAGAACAATTACCTGCGATAGTGTTTTCAGAATTTGCCTCTCTTAATCCCTCGTTAGGATTACCAACAGCAATTGGACTGCTCTCTCTGGAACTATCAATTGGACTGCCCTCCCTGAAAGTGTCACTGAAGCTGTTCTCCCGGAAGCTGCTATTTCGATTGCTTCCCTTAATTAGGTCGACTGGACTGCTCTTCACGACTGTCGTTTGGGATGTCCCTCTAGCTCGACTAGCATGGCTGGTCTTCCTTAAGCTGCTACTTGGATTGGCTCCCCCATTAAATTGACTGGACTGCTCTTCACGACTGTCGTTTGGGATGTCCCTCTAGCTCGACTAGCATGGCTGGTCTTCCTTAAGCTGCTACTTGGATTGGCTCCCCCATTAAATTGACTGGACTCCTCTTCACGACTGTCGTTTGGGATGTCCCCCTACAGTACCGTCCGCAATTGTCAGTCCACCCATTTTTAAAGGAATGACAAAAATTTTTTAACATAAAATTCATGAAAACTAAAATTTTTTTTGGTTTATATTTTGAAAGACGATAAAATTTTGAAAAGAATAAGACCTTACAGAAGTCATTTGGCCAAAATTTGTAGAAGATATTCCTAAAAATCGTCATTTTCAATGTTTTACAAAAATTTAAATAACTTCTAAAATAATGAACGCTTTTTAATAATCTTAGGCTTATTTTAAAGGTCTTTTTCTACGGAAAAAGAATTACTTATAGGCATTAACCTGTCATTTTTAACTTGGAATAAGCATGACGTCAAAATTGGACAAAAAAATTGGAAAAATTTGAAATCAATTTTTTGTACTAAAAACTATTCTAGAACATATATAAAACATGATATGGTGTAGATTTTTCAAGAAAATTTAATAAAAATATATGTTTGAATTTCAAAAATTATTTTTCTTTTAATAATATTATTTCAAATTTTTTGAATTTTTTTGTCCAACTTTGACGTCATGCTTATTCCAAGTTGAAAATGACAGGTTAATGCCTATAAGTAATTCTTATTCTGTAGAAAATAGTCTTTAAAATAAGCCTAAGATTATTAAAAAGCGTTCATTATTTTAGAAGTTATTCAAATTTTTGTAAAACATTGAAAATGACGATTTTTAAGAATATCTTCTACAAATTTTGGCCAAATGACTTCTGTAAGGTCTTATTCTTTTCAAAATTTTATCGTCTTTCAAAATATAAACCAAAAAAAATTTTACTTTTCATGAATTCTATGTTAAAAAAATTTTGTCATTCCTTTGAAAATGGGTGGACTGACAATTTCGGACGGTACTGTAGCTCGACTAGCATGGCTGGTCTTCCTTAAGCTGCTACTTGGATTGGCTCCCCCATTAAATTGACTGGACTGCTCTTCACGACTGTCGTTTGGGATGTCCCCCTAGCTCGACTAGCATGGCTGGTCTCCCTTAAGCTGCTACTTGGATTGGCTCCCCCAATTAGGTCGACTGGACTGCTCTTCACGACTGTCGTTTGGGATGTCCCTCTAGCTCGACTAGCATGGCTGGTCTCCCTGAAGCTGCTACTTGGATTGTCTCCCCCAATTAGGTCGACTGGACTGCTCTTCACGACACTGCTATTTCGATAGGTTCCCCCCATTTGGTCGACTGGACTGCTCTTCACGACTGTCGTTTGGGATGTCCCTCTAGCTCGACTAGCATGGCTCGTCTCCCTGAAGCTGCTACTTGGATTGGCTCCTCCAATTAGGTCGACTGGACTGCTCTTCACGACACTGCTATTTCGATTGGTTCCCCCAATTAGGTCGATTGGACTGCTCTTCACGACACTAACGTTTGGGATGTCCCCCATAGCTCGATAAGCATGGCTTGTCTTCTCGAAACTGCTAGTTCGATGTGATCTCTCATGGAATCGCACTCAAATAAAATATATTTTGTTTAAATAATATTTTTCTCTGGGTTTTTATAGATTTTTAAAGAATTAGCGAAATTTTCCAAAAATTCACGGATATTTTTTTCAATTCCTCGTTTTTCCCGTACGTATACCAGTAGGCTCCTTACCAAAAATTTAATTTTAAAAAAGTAGTAAAAAGTAACTTTAAAATTAATAAGTAGAAAATTTAAATTTGCCCACAAAAATTTGATTATTTATTTACCCCTTCGCTTTGCCTGATTATCGTAAAAAATATTAACTTTTTTTTCATATCCTTATAATAATTCTAAATTTTATTTTCCTAACTTTATCCTTAATTTTATCTAAAATATTTACTTCTTTCTTATCCTGCTAATAAATTGAATTCCTGGAATTTTAATTTTCATGAAAGAATTTAAATATTTATAAAAATAATTTAATTTTTGCGAAGAATTTATAAAAATGTTTAAATAATTCATTTCTTTGGAATAATGTTTTTAAATTCTAATTTAAATAATTTAATTCATAAAAAAATTTTGTTATTTATAAAAAGAATTGAAATCTTACAAAGATTTTTACAAAAATTTTTTTAAATAATTGAATTCTATTTGGAAATTTTATAAAAATAGTAGATAATATAGAAAAACATTTAAATGCGAAAAGTTTTCGAGAACAACTGAATTTTTCCTTAGAATTTTATCAAAACTTTTTTAAAAAATTGAATTTCCAAAAAATATGTGCTTTTTTGTTTTAAATTTAATGAAAAATGTTATTATTAGTGAAAGTAATTAAATTATAAATTGTATAACAATTTTGTTAAAGAATAGATTTTTTCGAAATTTTTTTAAAATACTATTCAAAATTAATTGAATTCCTGTGGAAGTTTTATTATTTATAAAAATAATTGAATTTTGAATAAATTTTTTTTTATTATGAATTATTTTGCGAAATTTTATGATAATACTAGATATTGAAAATAATTGAATTTCTAATTTTTTATAAAAATAATTGAATCGTTTTAAAGAATTTGATTAAAATTATTACGAAATTCCGATTATTCTGAAATTCTTCAATTAAATATATTAGAAATTAAAAACTTTAAATATTGAAAAAAATTACATTAAACTTATTGAGAAAAATTAAATTTATAGAATTCTTAATTAAAAATATGAAAAGTTCAAATTTTGAAAGATTTTAATTTCATATTCATTTTTAAATCAATATTTATTAGAAAATTCTACGAGAATTCAATTATTTAACTATAAAATAATTATTTTATTAAACAATTGAATAATTGAAATTCTGCCAAGAATTTTATTAAAAGTTTTGAAAATAATTGAATTGCCGAGAAAAATTTTATTATTTATAAAGATAATTGAAATTTTGACAATTTTTCAAGATATCCGAGGCCTGTAGGATGAAAAAGCTTAACTGAAAAATTGCAATGTATAATGTCCAACTGACGTCCCGGGGACGTCCTAGGGACGTCTTTTGGACATAGAACTTAGAAATTTTTCCTTAGAGAAATAAGATTCCAGTTTTAATTTTTAATATAAATATCAAACTCTATATAATTACAGAGACTAAAACGGTTTTCGAAAAAAGCTTTTTATTACCAATTTTTTTATTTGGAAAACCTTTTATTTAAGATGAAAAAGATTAACTGAAAAATTACAATGTATAATGTCCAATTGACGTCCTCGGGACGTCCTAGGGACGTCTTTTGGACATAGCACTTAGAAATTTTTCCTCCGATAAATAAGATTCCAGTTTTAAGTTTTAACGAAAATGATAAACTCATATATAATTTCAGAGACTAAAACGGTTTTCGAAAAAAGTTTTTTATTACCAATTTTTTTATTTGGAAAGCCTTTTACTTAAGATGAAGGAGCGTAACTGAAAAATTACAATGTATAATGTCCAATTGACGTCCTCGGGACGTCTTTTGGACATAGAACTTAGAAATTTTTCCTCCGAGAAATAAGATTCCCGTTTTAACTTTTAACGAAAATGATAAACTCATATATAATTTCAGAGACTAAAACGGTTTTTGAAAAAAGCTTTTTATTACCAATTTTTTTATTTGAAAAACCTTTTATTTAAGATGAAAAAGATTAACTGAAAAATTACAATGTATAATGTCCAATTGACGTCCTCGGGACGTCTTTTGGACATAGAACTTAGAAATTTTTCCTCCGAGAAATAAGATTCCAGTTTTAACTTTTAACGAAAATGATAAACTCATATATAATTTCAGAGACTAAAACGGTTTTCGAAAAAAGCTTTTTATTACCAATTTTTTTATTTGGAAAACCTTTTACTTAAGATGAAGAAGCGTAACTGAAAAATTGCAATGTATAATGTCCAATTGACGTCCTCGGGACGTCCTAGGGACGTCTTTTGGACATAGAACTTAGAAATTTTTCCTCCGAGAAATGAGATTCCGGTTTTAACTTTTAACGAAAATGATAAACTCGATATTATTACAGAGACTAAAAAAGCGATTACGTAAAAAGCTTTTTGCTTTATTACAAACTTTGTATTGGAAATTTTTATGATATTTTGAATTTCGAAAAACTTTAAACCGTTTGAACTACCAACTACAAAAATATGTACTTAACAAAGCAAGAAACTACATTATAAATATTTTTGTTCGAAAAAGTGGACCATCTATTTTAAAACGAGTATAATAAATAATAAAATAAACCAATTATTGGTTATTAAATTTGGGACTTAAATTAAACGACATTGAATAAAACATTAGATAAAGAAACATAATAATTAGGGTGCAATAAATCATGCACAAAAAATTTTTGAAAGATTTTAATTTGAAATTCATTTTTAAATCAATATATATTAGAAAATTCTATGAAAATTCAATTATTTAACTATAAAAATAATTATTTTATTAAACAATTGAATAATTGAAATTCTGCTAAGAATTTTATTAAAAGTTTTGAAAATAATTGAATTGCTGAGAAAAATTTTATTATTTATAAAGATAATTAAAATTTTGACAAGAATATTTGTAAATTTTTAAACATACTTGCATTTCTGAGAAGAATTTTATTAAAATTATTTTGAAAAAAATTCAATTGTTAGGCAAAGAATTTCATTAAAACTTTTGAAAATTATTTTATTCTTTAAAGAAATTTAATTATAAATTCATTAAAAATAATACTCAAATTCTAATAAATAAATTGTAGCAAAGGTTATTAAAATAATTAAATTTCTTTAATAATAACATTTTTAAGAATAATAAATTTTTTCGAGGAATTCCATTAAAATTGTATTAAAAATAATTAAGTTTTATTATTTATGAAAATAATTGAATGTTTCCGTTGAATTTTATTAAAATTTTGTTTAACTAATTGAATTCTTTTAGGAATTTTTATTAAAGTAGTAGATATTAAAAATCATTGAATTGTAAACGCAATTCTTTTAAAATTGAATTAATTTTGAAACATTTAAGTGAAATTAGATTTCAAGAATAAACACAATAATTTTAGAAAACAACAATTTTCCAGGATTCCGATTGAAAATCCCTGACTTTACAAGGTTTTTTCAAAGTTTATAAAATTACCTGACATTTCCAGGTTTTCCAATTTTCCAGGTTGCGTGGCAACTCTGAATTAGTAAATAGATTTTTGAAGATAAGTGCAAAGGCCTAAAAAATTTTAATTATACTTTTCTAAAATCCTGTCTTTTCCTTAATTACAAGATTATTCAAAACTTTTAATGCCATATAAGAAAAAAATGTTCTAAAAATTTTGATGAATACGTTTTTCTTAAGATATTTCAGTTTTTATATCTGGGAGCAAAAATTCTAAAAATTACTTCCTCAATAGTGTTGTGATGTTCAAAAACGAATAATCGATAGAATAATTAAATAATGAAAGTACACAAAAGTTTAAAACTGACTTTAAAAAATGGTTGTCAACTACTTTATCTCTCAAAGAGAAAAACTTTTGATCCCTTTAAATCACACAATTCATCTTTAATTAAAAATATCTTTGACATTAAAAATCTCATCTTAATATTGATAAAAAGGATAAAAAAATCCTTAACAATTCAATACAATAATTTTGCGTATTTCAATACCTTGCATTTATCTATTTCGTTCATCTATTTCTTTAACGAAAACAAATTATAATCTTATCGTATTTTAAAAAACAACTTAACTTCAAAAAAAGATTTTTTTAACTTACAAATACATAAATATTTTTTGTTTACCTTATTATCAGTTTCAAATCCAAACGGAATTTTCCTAGTATTAAAAACGAAAAGTAAACAAATCTGCAGAGATCATAAACAAAAGTCTTTAGAAGGCGTAACGCGTTCGAATATCCTCCAATCTCTTCGAAACTTCAGACGATGTTTTTTTCTAAATCGCCGGCAATATTTTTTTGAATTGTAGACTGAATTGAGTTGAATTGCTCGCATAAATCACCATCATCTGAAGGAGAGTGGATGAATAATTAAATATGTCTAATATCAGAATTTAGTTTAGTAAGTTAGTTTTTTAGTTTAGACTTTTTAGTTTCAATTTAGTTTCAGAATTCTTTGCGAAGAATTTAATCAAAATTTTTTAATATAATACAATTTTTTTTAAAAACACTAATTAAATTTTTCGCTGAACTACATACAAATTGTATAATAAATAATTGAATTCTTTCAAAAAATTTTATTATTTACAAAAAATTCAATTCTTGCAAAGAAAAGTTCATCGAATTAGACTTATTCTCTAAAACAATTGTTCCTATCAAATTCAAAAAAGAATCTTATTGAATTCATTTTTTTAAAAACAAAAATTAAAATTTTGATAGAAATTGTAATTATATAAACATTTTTCTTTTAAAAATTGTTATGATGTAATATCGAAAATATTCAAAAATAACAGAAAATAAAATGAAGGACGAATTTTCCAAATTTTCAGAATCTTTAACTTTTTATATCTATATAGTCGGACACTATGATTGTTAAAATAATGAATAAAAAACTATTTGTCGAAATATAATTTCAAATAACACTATTTTCATAAAATATGAATTACATACCACTATGTAATTGTTTGGAATAAAATAAAATTCCGATAATTTGGCAAGAGCTGGATGTGGCTTCCATTGATGACTCGACAGAAAAGACAGGTTTCCGGTTCCGCCGTTCCGGTGTATCGTTACTAGTTCAACCTTCAACATTAAGGTTTATCCACATAGAGTGAAACATCCAAACTGCGACAATTAGGCTGTTTCACTACATCGAGATATTTCGAGTTCGAGTATGACGTCAGATAGCTGGAGGAAAAACAAACAGACGACGCAAAGCAATTCTTATAAGAGAAAAAAATTTTGCATTTTCTTTTCAATGTTTTGCAAATTTAATGGATTTTAAACACTTTATATCTACATAAATGTAATTGAAACGGATTCTGTAAAATAATTGTAGTGAAATTAACACTTTACACATCATCACAGAAACTTAAAAATATGCTAAATTGTATGTTTTTAAGGTTAGGAATGTCTATTTACCACTATTATCTCTATGTATAAAATGTATAAAATAAGGGTAAACAATCGTTCCTAACCTCAAAAACATACATTTTAGCCATGGAGTAGTATAAGGAGACCGAACGACCGTGCGAAATCTGTATTGAAAGTGTACCACTTTTTGGTACCCGCTTAGCATCGTGAAAACACCGAATGCAACACTAGCGCTACTTGTGAGAAAAGTGGTAACTGTCATGGAAATTCATAATATAACCTACAATTATGTATGTGCAGCAACGTGCAGCGTAGTATGGTTATAGCGTAGTCAAATATAGTGATAAATATTTATTATTCGCCAAGTGTAAATAGTAAACTGGCATGTGATTATTAAAAAAATGCAGTTTATTTCTTCATTTTCCCGCGAGTAGCGCTAGTGTTGCATTCGGTGTTTTCACGATGTTAAGAGGGAACCGAAATCAGGTCCACTTTCAATACATGTCGTTCGGTCTCCTTAGGGTGGAGTCCCATGGCAGCGTTTTGCGTTGCGTTTTGTAACTAGGCCATGAGTGCAAATATAGCAAACATATATCTTCATCTCTCTCACACTCATTGCCTAGTTACAAATCGCAACGCAAAACGCTGCCATGGGACTTCAGCCTAAGGCTGAAGTCCCATGGCAGCGTTTAAGTTTCTGTGAAGTGTAAAGTGTTAATTTCACTACAATTATTTTACAGAATGCGTTTCAATTACATATATGTAGATAAAAAATGTTCCAAATCCATTAAATTTGCAAAACATTGAAAAGAAAATGCAAAATTTTTTTTCTCCCATAAGAATTGCATTGCGTCGTCTGTTTGTTATCCCTCCAGCTATCTGACGTCACACCTGAAATCGACTCTGACGTCACAACTGAAAAAGCCTAAGGGTCAAGTCCCATGGCACCGTTTTGCGTTGCGTTTTGTAACTAGGCCATGAGTGCAAATATAGCGAACGTATATCTCCATCTATCTCACACTCATTGCCTAGTTACAAAACGCAACGCAAAACGCTGCCATGGGACTTCAGCCTAAGGCTGAAGTCCCATGGCATCGTTTTGCGTTGCGTTTTGTAACTAGGCCATGCGTGTGAGAGAGATGAGATGGAGATATACGTTCGCTATATTTGCACTCAGGCCGCAGTCCCATGGCAGCTTTTGCGTTGCGTCGTAATGAGAGAGAATGCAGCAAACGTATATTTGCGTCTTTTTCTCTCCCATTAAGACGCAACGCATAACGCTGTCATGGGACTCCACCCTCATGGCCTAGTTACAAAACGCTGCCATCCATGGGACTACACCCTAATGCTGATTCCACACTTACCCAGCGCTCCGCTTTTCCGTGGCGCTTTGCGTGAGATAGAAAAAGACATAGACTATCTCTATCTTTTTCTGTCTCACGCGAAGCGCCACGGAAAAGCGGAGCGATTGGGTAAGTGTGGAATCAGCATAAGGCTGGAGTCCCATGGCAGCGTTTTGCGTTACGTTGTAATAAGAGTGAATGCAGCAAACGTATATTTGCGTCTTTTTCTCTCCCATTACGACGCAACGCAAAACGCTGTCATGGGACTGCGGCCTCATAGGTGATGGCTGTATGGTACTTCTACAAGAAAATTCTCGCAAATCTCGGTAGACCTATAATAAAGGTGCTTCTATACCTCTGGTGTTTTGGTCAAACCATCGACTGGATGAATAAATATAAATAAATAAAATAAACATAACGCAGGGTTGGGCGCGTAAAATATATCAGGTAAATTACGTGGTTTTATTCAGTAAAATATCCCATATTTTGACCAGGTATTTTATGTCAAAAACCTGCAGTGAGGGTCCCAGTAAAAAAAGAAGTATTGAGTGGAGCGTTTAGGAATTGAGTGAAGCTCTGAGCCAATACGGATTCGAGTAAAAACCGTATTGGGACGTTTGACTCAATCTTTTTTTCATCCGCCGAATACGGTCTTATTTTAGCATTAAAATTAAAATCACATGAGCAGAGTACACATTATAAATTGAAAGCACAATTGTCCTGGAATGTAAAAATGCCTATTTCGATAAGAAACAGTGAATATTTGTTAAAAATTGGTAAAAGCAAAGTTTGACAAGCACGACTGAATTTACCATGTGAATAAATGAAGTGGGAAGTTTAAATGGACTAAAAGAAATCTACTTTTACCGACAGAAAGTTCCTAGAGAATTGTGGTAAATTCAACAAAACAATGAAATTTCATTGTTTTACAATTCTCTAGGAACTTTCTGTCGGTAACAGTAGATTTCTTTTAGTCCATTTAAACTTACCACTTCATTTATTCACATGGTAAATTCAGTTGCGCTTATCAAATTTTGCTTTTACCAATTTTTAACAAAGAATAAAAAAATATTCACTGTTTCTTATCGAAATCGGCATTTTTACATTCCAGGATAACTGTGCTTTCAATTTATAATGTGTACTCTGCTCATGTGATTTTAATTTTAATGCTAAAATAAGACCGTATTCGGCGGATGAAAAAAAGATTGAGTCAAACGTCCCAATACGGTTTTTACTCGAATCCGTATTGGCTCAGAGCTTCACTCAATTCCTAAACGCTCCACTCAATACTTCTTTTTTTACTGGGGTGGAGTCCCATGGCGGCGTATTGTGTTCGTATATCTGTTTTTAATAAGAAAGGAATTAAAATAAACTTACCGCATAAATCAGCAGACATGTCACATTCATTTCTTTCTGGAATCTTCTTACAACACAACAAACACTACCGACTCAAAGACACTCCAATAAAAAGAATACGAAACGTATCGAGAGGTTGTTAATCTTGGGTGAATGAGTTCGTTTACAATGTTTATTTTGCGAAGCAGCCAAAGTTAAAGATTCCGAACATTGCATTCAAGGTAATTTCAACTTTTAGAAAAGTTTCGATGATGTGTTAGATTTGTCTCGCGTTTGCGCATCGTGTTTTTTATTTTTTCGTTGACATGTAGATCCAACCTAACAAAGAACATGAAAGTTTTTAATAGTTAATTTGTTAGACCCCCACTAATAGATGAGCATCGTTAGAATAAAAGAAAGCACAATATGGTGCTAAATATGAGGATGTATTAACATGTTTACTTTCAAAAGCTGTGTTTTGCGTTGATCAGTGAGTGTAACAAGGTTAAAAGTATATGTAGGGCAATAACAATAATAGTATATAATATAATAATAATATCTTGTGCCATGCTCAGTCTCTGCACATCAAACTGGGTCCCGGGAAGGAAGGGTGAGATCCCATGTGAACAGAATATGTCGACCTAAAGCAGAAAATCATGAGTGCAAAAGAGATATATAGATATTGTTGTTTTTTTCACTCTCATGATTTTCTGCTTTTGGTCGACGTATTCTGCTCACATGGGATCGCACCCTTATTTGGATTCTTCTTTAAGGCGCTTGTTTAACTCCCCGTTTATGAATATATTCAGAAACGTGAAGCAGTTTTCTAAGTTGAAAACGAGTTTTCTATCTTGGAAGCCATTGGAAGTCGTGCTAGAAAATTATTATTATGGCGGGATGATTTGAATGTCAGATTGTAATAAATTGTGATTGGTAGAAAATATGACATTCAAATAATCCCGCCATAATAATAATTTTCTAGCATGACTTCCAATGGCTTCCAAGATAGAAAACTCGTTTTCAACTTAGAAAACTGCTTCACGTTTCTGAATATACTCAGAAACGGGGAACTCCGGTATTTTGGTCAAGCAATTTTGTTTGATTTGGTTATTGGCCTTTTAGTCCCCGTAGTTCAAATAGTCATGTTCTAAATTGATTAAATCTCGACGAATTTTCATGGTCGTATCATTAAATTTGATTGGCTACGAGAAATCTTCCATTTTCACTTCAGAGTCAGTAAAAATGGATTAATTATCACAACCAATCAAATTTAGTAATAGCACCATAAAAATTCGTCTAATCAAATTGCATGGGGAACTCCTCTGACTTATGGTGCAGTCCCATCTAGTGCAGGAAATGTAAAGGCCTAAGCACAACTGCTTTGCGAACGTCGTTCACAAACGCTTAGTATGTGTTAGAAAAGGACAGATATATATTTTTGCGCCCTTTTCTATCTCATGTAATGGCACGGCCACAGTTCGGCTGCCTGCTTGCCTGCAGATCGTCATGATAACACATAAGAGTGAAAAAGACAGACAATTCAAATTATTTGTTCTCTTTCTCTTACTCTCGTGGCGTCTACCTGCGCAGGCAGGGAGCCGAGGTGTGACCGTGCCATAAGAAAAAGCAGGCAACGAGAACAGACCTCATAAAGGCCAACGCAGAATAGATCTGTAACCGGAACCGCAATCGTAACCGTAAGCGTAAGAATGAGTTAGAGAAGGATAAACAATATACCTATCCTTCTTTAACTCATTCTTACGGTTACGCTTACGATTGCGGTTCCGGTTACAGATCTATTCTGCGTTGGCCTTTAGGCTTTTTCAGTTGTGACGTCAGAGTCGATTTCAGGTGTGACGTCAGATAGCTGGAGGGAAAACAAACAGACGACGCAATGCAATTCTTATGGGAGAAATAAATTTGGCATTTTCTTTTCAATATTTTGAAAATTTAATGGATTTTAAACACTTTCTATCTACATATATGTAATTGAAACGAATTCTGTAAAATAATTGTAGTGAAATTAATACTTTACACTTCACAGAAACTTGAAAATATGCTAAAATGTATGTTTTTAAGGTTAGGAACGTCTGCTTACCACTTATCTCTATGTATAAAATAGTTGTAAACAAACGTTTCTAACCTCAAAAACATACATTTTAGCATATTTTCAAGTTCCTGTGAAGTGTAAAGTGTTAATTCCACTACAATTATTATTTATAGAATTCATTTAAATTCCATATATGTAAATATAAAGTGTTTAAAATTTATAAAATCTGCAAAGCATTGAAAAAATGTATCAAAATTTTTCCCTCCCATAAGAATTACATTGGGTCGTCTGTTTGTTTTCCCTCCAGCTTTCTGACGTCATACTCGAACTCGAAATATCTCGATGTAGGAAAAAAGCCTAAAGGTACCGTCCCATGATGGCGTGAAAGCGTCGGCGTAAAGCGTAAACCATGTGAGTGAGTGAGAACCTGATATCTGTTCATCTCTTTCTATCGCACGATTTCTGCTTTACTTGCAAATTTATTTAAAAAAAATGATTTTATCATAGAAATTCTTTTGAAAGTAATGTTAAAAAACATGTTTTATTTTAAAAGTTATCAAATTTTAATTCAAAATGTTTTAATTTTCCAAAGAAGTGTAAAAAGCCTAATGTTTTTGAAATGCTAGTACAGACGGTACAGACTGTTTGTTATGAATGTACATAACCTAGCGTTGTGTTGTCGTGCTTGTGATATTATTATATTCTAAATTTAATGATTTAATTATTATTATATTAAATAATAATGAACAGACAACACAACGCTAGGTTATGTACATTCATAACAAACAGTCTGTACCGTATGTACTAGCATTTCAAAAACATTAGGCTTTTTACACTTCTTTGGAAAATTAAAACATTTTGAATTAAAATTTGATAACTTTTAAAATAAAACATGTTTTTTAACATTACTTTCAAAAGAATTTCTATGATAAAATCATTTTTTTAAATAAATTTGCAAGTAAAAACCTTTTCAACATTTACTTATTCAAAAATACCCGCAATGAAAGTACATTTTCCGACCGTGAAAATTCATCGAGCCGATTGCTTGACCAATCCACCGGAGGTATAGAATACCCCTTCAGGGTACGGTCCCATTCTGAGCAGAAAACAGAATGCAAAGCAGAATTTCGTGAGTGCAAGAGAGATAGTCAGATATCACTATCCTTTCCACTCTCACGAAATTCTGCTTTTCATTGTGTTTTCTGCTCAACATGGGACCGTACCCTGATGGTCCCGCTTATATGCATCTTAGATCGAAGTGTGGATTCCCCATAATGATTTTCTGCTTCACATGGGATCCATTCTTATTTGTCTATAGTTCATGTCCACACGCCCTGTCAAAACAAACTGTGTATAACAATAAATTTTTAGATGATATATGCTTCAGTTTTATTAATTACTAAAAATGTAGTTAATTAAATCTAATAAAAAATGGAAAAATAAGGAAAAGTTTTCAAACGCTTTTATCGAATTTTTTGTACTTTTCTGATAAAAGCAATTGATTATTTTCTATGTAACAATTAAAATGTTTTTTTTTAATTTTGTTAATTATCAAAGTAAATATTTAAAGAAATAAAATATTTACATTTCTTGAGGTTCGGAATAAAATCACTTAACTTGCAGGAAGTTCTGTGTCGAAAACTACTTTTTTAAAACTTTTGGTATTAACGGCGTTGGAGGTCGGGAACTGTCAAGTGTTGCCAACCCACTCTCCCCCACTGTCCAGTATGTTTCGTGTAATTTTCCACTTTGATCACTTTTTAAAAAAAAACAAAGAACTTAATCAAAAAAAGGGCTCTTTACCTTAAAATAAAATTAAATAAAGAATTAGTAAAAATTTACTTTGTCTCGATACGATGTTTCTACTAGCCACAATATGGTTATTACGATGACAATTTACAGATGTAGTTGGCTTGATATGGGGAAAAAATGGCCGCACAACAGAAGGTGGAGTAAAGCGGGGTTGCCTACGTAAAGGCATAACAGTATCATAATACAGGGCAGTAAGTTTTATTTTGTTGAAAATTATAAAAATAACATTTTGCAGTAATAAAAACTAATATAATTAATATAAATAAATGGGGTTTTGTTTATAATAATATACATAATATAAAATATGTTGAATTAAAACGAAAAATATGAAAAACATTTTTTTTAAATTTTGTTATTCATTAAAATAATTTTTTAAAGAGATTAAAAATAAAAATTGCTAATTAGTACCCCTAGAGGTACAATTTATTGAATTGTAATTAATGAAAATAATAAAAATGACAAATATACAGAATTTTGAAAAATTAAATTATTTATACCTAAAAATTGAATTTTTTTGTATTATTATATGTAAAAATTAATTAATTAGTAATTGGAAAATTATATAAAATTAAAAATTATTTATTAATTAAAAACCGTAAAAATATGTATTATTTTTTCCTTATATATTGGTTACATTATTAGTTATCATGTTTTCTAGTCTATAAAAATTTATTTATTTTAATCCTTTGTATAAAAATAATTAATGTAATTATGTTTTTTTATTCCTCAATTATATAAGATAATAAAAGAAATTTATCGCTAATAAATTTTCTATTCTAAAACAATAATTACTTATTCTACTATTTTGAAGCCCCTTTCAATAGGCGACCAATTTATAAGTTTATTTTTTATGTTGAAACTGTCAATTTGTATAGCGAAAACAATATTGACGCTCGTTGAAAAATCGTATTATTAAAAACAAATTTTTTCTTAAATCGTTATTTCATATATAATCACAATAAAAAGCCTCCTTTTTTATAAGTTTCTGCTTTTTCTCTTTCCATTTAAATTATCCAACACTTTCAACTGCTTCATACAAAACTTTTTACTTTGACAATTTTTTATAAAATAATTTGACACTTTCTCAAAAAAAGGGCTCTTTATCTTAAAATGAAATTAAATAAAGAATTAGTAAAAATTTACTTTGTCTCGATACGATGTTTCTACGAGCCACAATATGATTATTACGATGACAATTTACTGATGTAGATGACTTGATTTGAGAAAAAAATGTCCGCACCGAAAGGTGGAGTAAGGCGGGGTTGCCTACGTAAAGGCATAACAGTATCATAAAACAGGGCAGTAAGTTTTATTTTGTTGAAAATTATAAAAATAATATTTTGCAGTAATAAAAACTAATAGAATGAATATAAATAAAGGGATTTTTGTTTATAAAAATATACATAATATAAAATATGTTAAATTAAAACGAAAAATATGAAAAAAAAAATTTTTTAATTTTGTTATTCATGAAAATAATTTTTTAAAATGATTAAAAATTAAAATTGCTAATTAGTACCTCTAGAGGTACAATTTAATAAATTGTATAATTAATAAAAATATTAAAAATGACAAATATACAGAATTTTGAAAAAATTAAATTATTTCTAAAATTTATTCAATATTTTTGTATTATTTTGGAAAATTAGTTAATTAGTAATTGGAAAATTATATAAAATCAAAAATTAATTATTAATTACAAAATCATAAAAAAGTATTAATTTTTACCTTATATATTTGTTAAATTATCTTTAATCATGTTTTCTTGTCTATAAAAATTTATTTATTTTATTCCTTTGTATCAAAATAATTAATTTAATTATGTTTTTTTATTCCTCAATTATATGAGATATTAAAAGAAATTTGGAGCTAATAAATTTTCTATTATAAAACAATAATTACTTATTCTACTATTTTAAAATCCCTTTCTATAGGCGACCAGGTCATATAAGTTTATTTCCGACATCAAAGCTGTCAATTATTTGTATAGTGCAGGGCTGATAAAAATCATGACTTTTTTAAAAAATTCATTTTTTTTATTTAAATCATTTTTTTAAATATTTTAAATATTTAATTATTTTATAAGTAGTTTGTTTTTTAATATTAAAAATTATAAAATTAATAATAATAGGGTGGATGGAAAATTTTATTTTAAGAATTCTCTGACATTTCCTGACTAATTTTTCGGTTTCCCTGATTAATAAATTTTTTAATTATTTAATATTCTGCATTGATAATTAAAAATTTTATAATGCTTTTTAAGTAACAATTTTATTTAGAAAGAAAAACATAAGATAATTCAAAATTGTTTGTTAAAAAAAAATTTTAATGTGTTTAAAACTTTTATTATGAAAAAAAGTTAATGAAAATTTACAATTTAAATCGTGCTCAAAAAGTTATATTTATTTATTTAAATATAAACCGCCAATGCCCGTTTATCAAATATTATACAAAAACTAAATTGACTTTTATCAAAGTTTTTTAATTTGTGGTTTTTTTTCGATTTAAATTCCCTGACTTTTCCCTGAACAAAAAAATTCTCTGATTTCCAGTTATTCTGTAATTTGAGTCAAATAAACAAAACTAATAATTATTATGTTTACTTTATTATCTCTGTAATGTATTCTTTTTATTTTATGAATTCAAAACTTTAAACCAAAATACTAATTTTGCAAACTTTTCTGTTTCTAATGCATTTTGCAGTTTGATTTAAATCATGATTTTAATGACAAGATTTAAATCAAGATTAAAATCATGATTTAAATCAAGTTGATTTAAATTATTGCAGCCCTGGCTATAGTGAAAATAATATTGACGCTCGTAGAAACATCGTATATTATTACAAACAGATTTTTACTTAAATCCTTATTTCATATATAGAATTTTAATAAAGAGCCCTTTTCTCTATAAGTATCTGCTTTTATTCTTTCTTTTTAAATTATCCAACACTTTCGACTGATTTTTATGAAAACTTTTTACTTTGTCAATTTTTAAAAAATAATTTGACACTTTCTCAAAAAAAGAGCTCTTTACCGTAAAGCGAAAATAAATAAAGAATTACCTAATTAAAATTTATTTTGTTTCGATATGATGTTTTTATAAGCCACAATCTTATTTCCACCATAAAAATTGAGAGCTGAATGTGACTTGTGGAAGAAAGTGTCCAGAAATTTTGTGAAGGTTGCCTATACGTAAAAGACTAACAACATCAAAAAACTAGGAATTAGTAATTCAATTTGTCAAGTAATTTAAACGATATTTTGCAATAATGAAAGTTAAATATAAGAAACATAAATACCCGTGTAGAAATGGTGGTCGGGTTCTAGTGGGGACCTCACCAGTTTACCCCATTTGAAAAAGGGCTCCAACTAGAGAAAACTGATGGGGTTCTACTCGATTTTGTCACGCTCTAGTTGATAGGGCCCCGACTAGAAGTTCTAGTTCACTTCTACCGGTTTTAAAAATTATTATTTTTCAACTTAACTTATTTATAATTGAATTCTCCATTCATATTAACATTATTAATGATTGTTGCACACGAAAAATCTCGTGCCTATGAGGGTTCGAACCTTGGACCTTGGGGACACCAGACGGATACACATACCTCTCGGCCATGATAGGTTGGATGGACTTCCGCTTAAAGTACATCCCGTTTGGAAATTCCGCCATTTGTCCCTATCTCTAGTAGGGCTCTCGCTAGATTCTGACTAGAATCTCTAGTCGAGAAAAAACTAGTCGGGTTCCAATCTAATTCTAGTTAGATGATTCTTACAAGCATTATTTATTAAAAAGTTTGCATATTATTTGATTACTTAATTTTTTAATTATTTAAACAAAATCTTTTATTTATTAAGTAAATTAAAAAAGAATAAACCATAAATAAATATTAATTATGTGGATATAATTAATTTTTATTAACTAAATATTGTAATATATTATTTATTATTATATTATTTATTATTATTATTATTTATTAAAACAATTATAGTAAATATAAAAATATAAAAAGTAATGTAATAAATTAGTTATGTTTAATTTTTCATAACGTTATAGATATAATTAATTCATAATATTTTGAATTTTAGGGAGTTATTAGTCATCACTCTTATTTAAACTCTGCATTCCTAATGATAGTTAATAATAATTAATTATGACATTATTGAAAAATTAAACATTACTAATTGCAGTGCTTTTTATATTTACTATAATTATTATAATTATATTATTCAATTTATTATTGTAATTATAATATTATAGCATCTTTTTAATTATTATTAAATACTTGCATTAATTGTGAAAAACATTTTAAAGTATAATTGCACATACATATCTTTTTAAAAAAAAAAATTATTTTTACGAATAATATTACAATATTTAGGTAATAAAAATTAGTTATACCCACATAATTAATATTTATTTATGTTTTATTCTTTTAATTTACATATTAAATAAAAGATTTTTATTTAATAAAATTGCTTTATTGGAATTTTTGTAAAAATATTCTACAATATTTAAAATTTGTTTAAAAAATGTTAAAAAATTAAATAATTAATAATATGCAAAATTTTTAATAAATAATGCTAGTAAGTTTTTCTATCTATTAATCTGAATTATTTATATCTATAGAAAGATAATTTATGTATGTCATACTTGTACACTAGTTTGTCTAGTTTGAAATCGATAAGGTCCTAGTGAGTTTTTTCCAGTCTGAATTATCTAACTAGAATTTGATTGAAGCCCGACTAGTTTTTCTAGACTAGAGATTCTAGTCAGAATCTAGCGAGGTCCCTACTAGAGATAGGGACAAATGGGGAAATTTCTACACGGGAAAGGGATTCTTATTTATGAGAAATGTACATAATATAAACATGTCAAATTTAAAAAAAAGATTTTGATAAATTTTTTATTTTTTCAATTTTGATATATTTATTAAAATAATTTTTTAAAATGATTGAAAATTAAAATTGCTAAATATTTTCTTTTAAGGTACAATTTATTAATTTGTAATTAATAAAAAATTTCGGAAAATTACATTTATTGTATTTTTACATTCTCATAAAAAATGAGGAAAGTCTTGGATTTGTGCGATGTTGAGAAATTTCTAATTTTGATAAATCTTCATTTTTCATGACCCCCCTGATGAAACGAAATTCACCCCCGATGAAATTTTCAAAATTTTGTATTTTTTACAATTTTCAAAAAAATATTTTTTTCTAATTTTTTCTTAAATTTTGTACAAAAACAAACAAATTTTCCCTTGGACACTTTTTTGTAAAAAAAAAATTATGAATTTTTTTCAAAATTTACTATTTAATGCTTTTTTAAATTTTATGTCAGCATGTATAAAGTATAGAAATTTGTCCTAGGGGAGCCGTGTTTATAAAAATCAGTTCATATTACGTTAAAATACATCGCTGTTAAAATTAGAATCGACAATTAAATCGCTTATAACAATTTAAAAAAATTTTTTCCAGAAAGTGCAAAAAATGAACTAATAAAAAATTTTTAAAAATTAAGATTTTGCTCTAAAATTACTAAATTGCGATTATCTTGAAAACTAGAACCGACAATATGGGCCCTTTTCATGTGGGCGTCCACATAATTATATACATGTACTTGCGTAAAATCTATTCCTGGTATTTTTTCTAAATTTATGTTTTGGGTAGAAATATATTCTTGATCTTTTTATTTTAGCTGAATCTTGAGTTGTATGTGGGACATTCCAGGCCAAATCGGAAATTATTTGCTTTTGCATCTCAAATTTTTTTTAGACTTTTTTTTCTTTTAGTACTCTTTGAAATGAGCTACCTTGATTTTTTCAAAATTTTTTCATAAAGCGGTTCAAGAGATATAGATTTTTGAGAAATGACGTTTTTTACTTAAATTTTTTTTAATGCTTAAAACTCGATCAAAATTGATTAAATTGGATGTTTTTATAATAAAAAGTTTTGTTTTCACGCGTAACTTGCAATAAAAATATTTGCAAATAATTTACAATAAGATTTTAAAATTTTAAAATAAAATTTCATTTTTAACAATGTGTGTATCGGTTGATTTTTTTTTCAAACTTTTTGTAAGAAACTACACTAAATTAACAATTTTTTAAGTCTTGTTCCGATCGTATGCAAAACAATTTTACACAGAAAATAGGTTAAGTTTGGAGAGACTTAGTCTGAAAACGCATTTGCTGTAAAAATTTGGTTGCACTTGAATCAATTTTTGACCGAGTTAAAAAAATTTAAAAAAAAAAAAAAAATTTCTCAAACATCCGTATCTCTTGAACCGCTTTATGAAAAAATTTTGAAAAAAATCAAGGTAGCTCATGTCAAAGAGTACTAAAAGAAAAAAAAGTTTAAAAAAAATTTGAGATGCAAAAGCAAAATAATTTCCGCTTTGGCCTGGAATGTTCCACATACACTCAAGATTCAGCTAAAATAAAAAGATCAAGATATATTTCTACCCAAAAAATAAATTTAGAAAAATACCAGGAATAGAATTTACGCAAGTACATGTATATAATTATGTGGACGTCCGCATGAAAGGGACCATATTGTCGGTTCTAGTTTTCGAGATAATCGCAATTTAGTAATTTTGGAGCAAAATCTTAATATTTTAAAATTTTTTATTAGTTCATTGTTTGCACTTTTTTGGAAAAAATTTTTTAAATGTTTATAAGCGATTTAATTGTGGATTCTAATTTTAACAGCGATGTATTTTAACATAATATGAACTGATTTTTATAAACACGGCTCCCCTAGGAAAAATATTCTATACTTATACATGGCTGACATAAAATTTAAAAACCGCTGCCAAGTAATTTTGGTGTCCATTTCATGAACACTTTGCTTCCTCATAGAAATAATAATAATTGAAATATAAGAATTACTTTATTACCTTTTATAAAAATATAAAAGGGTTAAAATCATTAAATCTTGGTCTAAAAATGTGTTTTTTTATATATTCTATAAGAGGGTAATAATTGTTTAATAATTACAGATAATTTAATAACAAAAATGTTGAAAATGATATTTTCCACAATTTTGATTTTTTCAAATACCAATAATTTCTGCCCGAATCGGGTTCAAAATAGTCAATCGAAGCGTTTTTTTAATGCTCTTCAAGTTGATAATAATTTTTTGAAGTTACTTTTACATAATTTAAAAAAATTTTTATAAAAGTCTTATTTTTCAAAATTTTAGATTTTTTAAAAGTTTAATATCTCCGGTTAATATGGATGAAAAATGTTCAATTAGGGCTCAAAAGATGCGTCTGAAAAACTCTACAAAACTAAATCACAAAACAAAACAAAACTTTTACATTTTTTTAACAAAATTTTTTAAAAAAGTCTAAAAAAAAATTAAAATTAAAATTTATTAAATTTCTTAATTTAACATTTCCAAATTTTTGATTTTTAAAAGTTTAATATCTCCGGTTAATATGGACGAAAAATGTTCAATTAGGGCTCAAACGATGCGTCTGAAAAAACTCTACAAAACTAAGAAAAAGATTTATAAGTGTCACTAACTTTTTTAAGTTATGTCCAAAAACGTTTTTTTACAAAATGAAAAATGCAAAAAAAAAAAATAGTTAAAACTTCATGAATCGGACTGAAAATACTCTCATTTTATGTCCCCCGGGGAGACCTACACTTTAAAAAAAAATTGAGGCCTTTAGCTCTTTCTCTTTCTGAGATATTGAGGCAAATGTAATGTTAGTACACACACACACACACACACATCCGGACAAATTTTTAAAATCCGTTTTTTGAACATCGGAGATCAAATACGTAGAAATGTTTTTTTTATTTATTTAGAACATTTATACGGGAGTTCCCTGTGCATATATAAAGTACTAAAGTATTAGGCATAATAAAAAAAATTTATAATATGTCAAAAAATGACCATCCAAAATTTTGCTAATACAAAGCTTCCTTTATGAGGAAGCAAAAGAATTACAATAGTAAATTTTTAAAAAAAAATTCCTAATTTTTTATTTACAAAAAAGTGTCCAAGGGTAATAAATTTGTTTTTTTTGTACAATTTAAGAAAAAAATTAGAAAAAAAATATTTTTTTTGAAAATTGTAAAAAATACAAAATTTTGAAAATTTCATCGGGGGGGAATTTCGTTTCATCAGGGGGGTCATGAAGAAAAATGAAGATTTAGCAAAATTAGAAAATTTTCAACATCGCACAAATCCAAGACTTTCCATTTTTTATGAGAATGTATTAAAAAAATACAATAAATGTAATTTTCCGAAATTTTTTATTAAATTACAAATTAAAAATTGTACCTTAAAAGAAAATATTTAGCAATTTTAATTTTCAATCATGTTAAAAAATTATTTTAATGAATTATATCAAAAAATGAAAAAAAATAAAAAAAATTTATCAAAATCTTTTTTATTAAATTGTGACATGTTTA